>NC_081413.1:534499254-534857588 GCF_030272615.1 Cryptomeria japonica
TAGCGAGATTGGGAATGAGTTTGGTATTGAGTTTTGTGTTGGTGTAAGGTTTAAGGAGGTACACTATCATCATAATTAATTTTAGAGAGTGTTGTGAATAATAATGGCCATGAAAGGAGTGATTGTCCTAAGTGCTTGAGATTGTCACAAAAAGTGAGTGTTGCAGTAGTGAATCTTTGTTTGACCTTTGGGTGGTTGGGAGGGTAAAGACCCATGGTGGTATATGTTGAGTGGTCCTTGTAAGAGTGTCTTAAAGTACATTTTTTTTGGATATCTAATACATTTTGTGAGTTGAGTACCAAGGGGGATTAGAAGACCCAGTTGAAGGAGGATTTGTGTGAATAAGGGTTGAGGGTGTTGGTGGTGATTGAACGTTGGAGAGTTGGATTGTGACTTAGACATGTTTATTTGTCCTATTTGAGTGTGATTCAATGGTTGGGTGAGGTTTGGTGAGTATGGGTGTGTTTTGGGGCATTGAATCCTTTTGAGTAACCTGTGGCCTTGTGAGGGGTCTTGTGAGTCAGTGAAGGGCTGACACCTAATTGAATAGATGATTTGGGAGAAATATCTCCCTATTTGGTTGAGTTTATTGGATTCTTTGCATCACCGTGCCTTTTTTATTCAAACTTCCACACAAAGATTCGATCTTGTCAAAGTTCAAAATAAATTTCCTTGTTGTCCTTACTATCTTGCATCCACTTTCATATCACTAGGTAGTCTTTTGCTTAGAACTATCATCTTTCATGGTAGGATACCATCTCATACCCTTGAGTTAAGTTAGCTTACCTTGCTTGAGTTATCAATTTTTTGTGTCACAACGATGCAAGATAACTAAGTGTTGATGTTGTTTGGACAACTAAGATAACTACGGTTTTTATTCACCAAAGGGACCATGATAAATTGGGATGTTGTTTGGACAATGGGTGTTGATTGTGAAGATGAATATGGGGCTTTCATTTTCCTTTATTTCCTTTGTATCTAGTGATGAGTCCAAGCTCTAATAATTTTCCTTTTTTGGGAGTTAATCTTAGAACCCTCTTGAACTTCTCAAGAGAGAACAATGGCATATGCTCCAACTTTTGCTTTCCCTCCCTCTAGAGCAAATTTTGTTGATGGGTCTTTTGACACACTCAACATAGACTAAGTATCACCACTTAATCTCTCTTATAAAATAGTAGAAACTAAAGGTATTCCAGACCTCCCAAGGTAAAAATGATACAAGATAACAAAATGTTCATGTGGCCAGTTTGTTCAAGGGGAAAATGTCACTAATCAAGTTGAAATGTCTATTTCTCAATCTGCCTAAGCTAAAAGGTTAAAATAAATTACAAAAGATGGAATAAGGCTATGAGAAAATGAATCATCGGTATTACCTAAACCCACATTATCAACAAAATCTAGAAATAACCTTGTATGTAAATAATTTATCATGCCAAAATTGTCAATTCTAACATGAAAATGAGACCAAGGAAATCTTTAGAACAACTACTACTATTCATTAACATGTTCATTATTAACCTCAATCACCACGAAAGATGCACAAATTGATTATAACAAAGAAGATGTTTCATAAATGTAAATATTAATTCAAGACTAACGAAAATGAAATAAATAGAAGAATACCAAGCAATCAAAAATTACTACCAATATTGTTGCAAACTATGAACATCATTTCCATCAATTCTTCAAAATATACCAGCAAAGCACAAGTATTCAATCTACAACCTCTTGCTAAATGTCTTTTGAAAGAAAACAAACTAAGTAGTGTTACTAAACTTGGACCTTAAATAATCAATTCTTAGACCCTCAAAATGAATTTTGAAATTACATTTATAGGGAAACTTTTTCCTCAAAATTAGAGATTAAAATCCACCCAAAACCTTATCAAACTAAACGGTACACTCAACACACAAGATACTAGCCTATAACTGAATTAAGAACTATAAGTTGACTCATGAAAATGAAATATAAGTCAGAAGGAACTTAGAATATGAGTTGTCAAGCATTGGGAATTGATAGTTGTAACTCAAACTGTTAAGAATGAGCACTTTGGACCTTTAGTTGAATTGAGAATGATCAAACTGTTGAGAATGATCATACAATCCATTGTTCTAGACACCCTTGGATACATTAATTGGCTTCTAGGATTGGGAAAACTAATATGAATTGAGCCAACAACATGAGGATAGGGTCAAGTGTCATGGAAACTGATCATAATTTGTGAAGACAGGGTTCACACTCATTGATGTCATTTTGCAACTCACCTTGAGTCTACATGAGCTACAAAAGCTTGTGATAAGTATGGATGATTGTCTCCTACCAATATGTAGTCCTTTCATATTTTAGGTGCCTACACACTATGTTGTTGTTAAGTATTGATGTAGTCATAAGACATCTCATGACTCCATTACATGTCCACACTTGGGTTTACAAACACAACTTTGTCAAAACAAAAATAATATCACTAGTAAAACTATGACTATGACAATTAATACCCTTAGGACAGTCATAGAAATTTAATCTATTTCATTTGGTTTTGATCCACAAACACTTCTAAAGGTTGCATAGGGTCCCCTCACCCCTCTCTCTGTCATCAACCACTTCAAAATACCAATCGCTTGGTCTTCCCACCAAATTCTTCACTCTTACTGCCTTTTACTGTTTGATACATAGAGATATCAGACTGTCGTGCCCAAACATGTACCAAATCTAATTTGGATACCTGCACAAAACATAGCATGATACCCAAGTTAGCATGATACACCTATGGTTACTCCTACCCAAGTGCAAACACAAGAAGCAACGGAAATGGGTGTGACAATAGAAGACCAATAAAATTTATTTTCAGAGCCTAAGGCCAAAATAAATGAAGAGAGAAGAAACATGGTATCAAAGAAGCATGGAGAACATCTATCTAGGCCCCCACCCCCAAGATGACTCCTCCAAAATTTTAAACTTAGGTGCACAAGCAACAAGATGAAGAACAAAGGCCAAAGTAGGTTGTAACTACCATGAACCCATCCATCCAAAGTGATGAGAATCTAGATGTTCCTAAGTGGCTACTGTGGACACCTAAAAATGTCTCATTTATCATGTACTAATTATTCCTCTAATTGATTAAATAATTCTTTAATTATTTAATTAATCTAATTAATCTTATTCTTCTAATTTTGTATTTCCTCATTATCTTACTAATTATTATATTTCTTATTCTTTCATCATTTAATCATTTAACCATATTCTAATGTTAATTAAATATTTATTATTTAATTAATTCTAATTAATTCCCCAATTTAAATAATCTTTATTATTTAAATGAGTTCAATTTCTATCTCTAATCAATTAATTATTCAACCCTCTTATAAATATTAATTAAATATTTGTTATTTAATTAATTGTGATTTAATCCTTTATTTTAATGATCTTTATTATTTAATTAAATTCCATTTCTAAATAATTAAATAGTTTCTTTAAATTATTTAATTAACTAATTTATTTCTGTAGCATCGGAATTAGGAATCATCAAAGCAATATATAAAAAGACATATCATTCATTATTAGCTCAATCACACATTGCAATGATCTAATCCTAAGCACACTCAATAGAGACATAAAAACAAAGCATTCAAAAGCAAAGATTCATGCAAACCAGATGACGATTTGGATGCTTCTTCCATGCGGCTCCATTGTTCTTATTTCTTCTCCAAATAGGTTTGTTGTGGATCTCACCTTCAAGTGCATACACCTAATTATGAAAGCAAGATTGACATTCAAGAATACTCGAAGTGTAAGTTCAATAGTCTGATCGGAATTATTAGGGGCTTTGATTGAAGAAATTCATCCAATTTATAGGGAAATTGGAGAAATGAACAAATTAGCATGATAGTGATTCGAATGGAAATTCAAATCAAGAATAGCAAAATTATGACATGTTGCTATGCAAAGATTTATGACAATTTTATGACAAATTCTATGACAAATTGCTATGTCAAGACAAATTCTATGACAAATTGCTATGTCAAGAGTATGACGCATGAAGCACAAAAATAGGGAGCAAAAAAGACAATTTAATTAGGTGGAAATTGCAATTAGGAAATAATGAAAATAGGTGGAAATTAGGAATTTAGTGAATTAATTAATAATTTCTCATTTATTAATAATTCACAAAGAGGAATAATTAGCCAATTAAATGAACATTTAATTGTGATGAGAAGACTTAGGATAAATAAACAATTTATTAATCCTAAAGGAAGAAATGACACACACAAGGTTAAATGATTAAATCACGAAACCCTAGAAGATGAATTAGGTCTTGAAAGATAATTGACTCGATTCGATTTGATTTTGGATTGATAAATGACCAATGTGATAAATGATTTAATTGATATTGGTTGACAAAAATCAATGACAAATTGACCAAATTGACATGATTGAAAAAGGACAAGGATCGATGACGAATCGATCGCAATATGACAAGATTGACAAAAGGATAAAGATCGACCAAAATCATGATTGTTGTCGATAAGACCAAATTCGAAAGCGAGATGAATGAAGAATGACTCGATGCTCGCAAATGATAAAAACCAAGTGCGTGACATAGGAGAAATGTTAATGCGACGCAAAAACCTAAAATGAGGCAATGCGCAAATGTTAAAGTATGACCTCGCAAGCGTTTGACCATTTTTAGGTGTCTACAATTTCCTCTAATTCAAATTCCAAATCCCCAAATTCTAATTTCATAATTCTTCTAATTTCAAATACATGTGCATGATTTCAAAAATCAAATTGAAAATCAAAGTCAAGTTCTAAATATATTCAAATACTAAATTGAATAAATTCAATATTTGAATAAATCTCATGCAAAGATTAAATTGAAAATCTAAGTTAAAGTCCAAGCACATGCTAAATTAATTAATTCAATCAATTAATTATTTAAATCATTATCTCTCCAATCTCTCTTTCCATCTTCTAGTTAGCTTTTTCTAAATAAAGCTTTCTTTGTCATCAATTAATTATCCTCCAATCATACTTTTTCTTCCTTCGGTTAGCTTTTTCTCAATCAGTTAACTCATTTAATCTATTCAATCTATTCTATTTCACCTCTAAATCGGCAGTTCAACTATCAATTTTCATGTGAGCTCACCTGAGTTCCACCTCTTGATCAATCTGTTCCACCTTTCAATCAATCTTCTCCAATAATCTATAAATTGAGCATTCAATCTCCATTTTCAACAATCACAAATTTTGAATCTTTGTGTCATTTGCAGGTTGCTAGCACAATATTTGAGAGCCATCATACCACAAAGAAGAGAAGAACAATGGAAGCTATATGCGATCATGGAACAAGGAGTTTTGATTAATATATTTTATATTCCTATTACTTATTTGCATTATTTCATTGTTTGTTTGTTGAATTCTTTCATTAGATAGGGATTCGTGATTTCCCTTTGAATTCTAATTGATATACTTTGGATAAAGATGAATTTTACATGCAACATTTTGGTGAACCCTTTGTGAACAACAACTAATTAACCTTCTCTATTTTCTATGTATTTTTGCATATTGTACGAATTTCTTCCTTTTTTACAGGTTTTGCACAGATATCAAGACAGATCTCTTCGTCACGCATTCATGTTTACATCATTATGCAATCACATAGAAAGGACTACGCAATCGACCTTTCAGGGTCATGCAATCAATCTTTCAGGGTCACGCAATCGCCCTGTCAGTATCAAGAAATTGTCCTGTCAATATCACGCAATCAGCCTTTCAAGATCACGAATTCGCTCTGATATCATTACGCATTCGCTGAGAAAATTGTTGTTCAGTTATTTTTATTCTTATTTCCTTGTTGTTCTCTTATCTGTGTAATTCTGCAGGAAATTTAGTAAATTTGGAAACAGATTATTTTTATTCCATGTTTTTGTTATAACAGTTTATGGCACGTAAGGTACAATTCAGGATTACAGGTGCCAGAAGGACAAAGGAACAAAGAAGGCAGGCCAGAAGTTATCAGAGAATTCTCAAAGCAGAAAAGAAGATACAAGATTGGGAAGACCAACCAGCCATCGACAGATACAACAGCTTAGTTCTCTCATATCGGGTGAAATATGATTTGATTAACATTGAATGGATTATGAGAGATCTAGTTAGGGCCTCACAATATGTTTTGCACGTTTCTGATCAAATTTAGTTTCTATTTTTATTTTTTTGTGTTATTTTCCCATGTGTCCCGCAATCGCCTTGTTAGTATCATGCAATTGACCTATTAGGATCATGCATTCGCCCTATCAGGATCACACAATCGCCTATTCAGGGTCACGCAATCAAGCAGGTATCAGCACGCATTCATTTTTGTTAATTTTGAATTCTCTTTTTTTTTGTTGATTTGATTTTACTACTAATCATCTGTTTGCAGCCTATGGTGAATTTATAGAAAGGATCAGATTAGTTTTGGATCAATTGCACTCATGCTCTCACATTTCATCTTTTGGTGCTTAAAATCAACATTGGTTAAAATTGACATGCATGCATAAACACTTCAGTTTGGGCTTAAAATTAACACTGGTTAAAATTGACATGCATGCCTTCACATTTCAATTTGGTGTTTAAAATTGACATGCACATGCGTATTCAACACCTCGATTTGGGCTTTAAAATGAACGTAAATCAGGCTGCATATAGATTAAATCATATTTGATTTTCTTAAGGGAAAGAACTTTTATCGTGTTTGGGTTGGACCTACTGTTGCATTAACTAACTTTCCACCTGCCTTCGGGGTCTTGGGAGAAAGGGAGGAGGTGACAACAACACTCTATTTTATTTTATTTTAAGAAGAGAGGGGTATCTTTGACCAGGGATTTCATCACCCCACAGAGGTACTTTGAATTGGGATGTGTTGGGGATATCATCTCTCCCAGCGTACTCTCGAACGGGTTTTTTGAGCCACTATATAAATATACTGGTCAGTCGGCTAGAGTGTTGAGTGAATTCAACATATGTGGGGGCCTTCCCTACACTGATAAGCTCAATTAAAGTCTTAAGTGGCTTGCTTTAAGAATCCATCATTGGATCGGGACCCCTCAAAATTTTATAATAAGAACCAACTTAGTAGCCCAAAATCCTACATTCAGTGATTCTAGGAGTGTGGATCATACCCTATAGATACCCCTCATGTACCTTGCATTATGAAACAGAAATCCCTCGATGATAAGATATTTGGATATTTGGGGTAAGAGAGACTGGCATGCCCGAGAAGTGTGTGTCATGGAGTGGAGCCAGTGCTTCCAGACTCTCTATCTGTCCGTCTTGTTTTGGTATTTTTCTATGGGGGCCTCATTGAATGGTGTCCTATTTCCAGCCTAAGATTTTCTTCTGTGTCTTGTTATGTATCGTTGTATCAGACCAGTATTGAGTCAATTATTTGGGCTATTTCAGGCCCTATACTGCGTATCTCTGAATTTTCTAAGATTGTTTGAAAACTAGTTCAGTCAACTATATCTACCTCCAAACAATTATTCTTAGACTTGGAAAACCACAAGACTTGTCCTACACACAGAATTATTGAAAACAAAGTTGATTATTGAAACGTCAAAACTCAAAAGTTTACACACTTGTAACCATAGGTAGTCCTTGCATAGTCCTCATTTACGTCTTTATTATCTATTGGCATTTTTGTTGTTTATGTTGTGATTGTCATTGATGTACACACACTTGTACTGAGATCCCCTTTATGTGTATGAGCTTGTGCTCAACCGATATTTGTTCCAACCGGTATGTTGTATACTAGTCTTTAGACTAGTGGTGATTTTGTAGAATGTGTTTCCTGGTCTAAAGCAGCATGTCAACCCCAAGCGGTTCGTAGATCCCAAGCGGCACGAGGGAGAAAAGAGGCACAACACATTCTTACCAGTCTTCATTTTTGTCAAACCGACAACCAGTATTTTGTATGAACCGGTAATACTCTGTGATGAGTTACCAACTGACATTTTGTGATGAGTTACCAATCCACTGATTGTTTGATGGTGTCGACACATTGACAGTGCTTTTTGTGTCATGTTACTGAGTACGTCTAGATGCATTGAACCTAGGAAATTGTAATGTAATCCTATTGGACTGACATGAAATCAGATTCCTTTAAAAGGACATCATGTCTAGGGTTTTAAGTTGTTGCAAAAAGGGTTAATGTCATGCTAGGGTTTAAGGTGGAAGTTGAGAATGATCTTATCTGAGAAGATCAAGCTGTAACTATGAGAGAGAGAGAGAGAAGACTGAAGTAATGCTGGAATACATTATCTGTGAGCAATACTGGATCTAACCAAGCAGTTTGTGCTATTAGATAGATCAAACACTTGTTGATTACTCACATCTTTGACAAGTCTATAACCCTTAACTAGGTAGGCCTCAAAGCCTTTGGAAAATCCTCTAACAAGGTGGTTCACACATGTGAATCTAAAATCCTCTAACAAGGTAGTCTTTAATCGGACTTATCTCCTAACAGAGATTGAGATTCCTAACAAGATCTGTCCTTGTGAAGAACAATGTAAGACCTTAACCGGTTTGGTTTCTATTCTACAGATAGTGACTTGTGAGTTCCATCTCACTGTGGTTTTTCCTAGTTGGGTTTCCACGTCAAATATCTTGTGTTATGGTAGTATTGATTTTGTGGGTGAATGCTTTATTCGCATTTTGGTTTGCATGTGTGGTAATCGGTTTGACTATTAGACTGCTTTGTTGGTTTATCTTTAGACTGTGTAAGTGTTTTAGTGCATTGGTTTTTGGCATACTAATTCACCCCCCCCTCTTAGTATTCATCAATTGGTATTAGAGCCTACCGTTCTATAAGTTCCACTTGGAAAGAGATATGGGGGAATACACCATGAGAGAACTTACTCAATGGCTCACTAAGTCTGAGCAAGCCTATGATGATCTTATGGTCAAATACAAGGCATCTCAAGCAAAAAGGAGAGAACATGCAGAAAAGTTGATGGAACTATCTGAAAGTAGTTCTGAAGATGAAGCTAACATGGAAGCCATGATTGCTGAAGTAAATAAGCTAAATGATTCAAACTCCAATCTGAGAAAGGAGTTGGAAGGACTGACTATTCAGTTTAGTCAAGAGCTTGAGAACCAGAGAAAAGCTGAAGATCGGATAAAGGACAGAGATCATGAGATCTCTAAGTTGAAACAAGAGATTAGTGCACTGACTGCTCACCTTCATGAGAGCAGAATGGAAAAGGAAGACATGAAAGGAGAACTAAACATTGCCATCTCTGAAAATGCAAGTCTAATGGAGACAAACACTGCTATTTCCAAAGAACTCTTTGAGTCAAAGGAAATACTGGCTAAGTTTGACAAAAGTACTGTCAAGCTAGAGCAAAAGCTTGAGTCATCTAGACCGACAAAGAATACCAATGGTCTTGGTTTCTCTGCACATGAGGAAGGAGAATCCTCAGGAACAAATGTTGAAGCATCAAAGAAGCAATCGACACTCAAAGGAAAAGGTAAGCAAAAATTCAAACCTGTTTTCTTTAACTATCTTAAAGAAGGACACACTGCCAATGTATGTAGGAGCAAAGCCTACAATAATTTTCCATATTTTATCAACAATGTACCTAGATCCAATAAGTTAAATTGTCATTGTTATGCATGCAAAAAGTTTGGGCATAGAGCATTTGAATGTAGGTCTGTGATGGATAACACTGGAAGATATCCTCAGAGGACCCAAGGAACTAGTCCTGAACCTTTTGTGAACCGGAACCTCAACCGGTTTAATGTCTTCAATCATCAGTCAAGAAGCGGTGGCCATCAAGCGGCAACCAGATGGAGAGAAAGTTCTATGATCTGTCATGGTCATGGTCACACTGCTGCAACATGCAGAAGGAAGAATGGAAACATGTACAATGGACCTTGGAGAGCACCTAGACTTGTTTGCTATCACTGCAACAAACCGGGTCACATTGCAAGATTCTACACAAGCAAAAAAAGTATATCTGATGATATACCGGTCACTTAGGAAGGAGAAATCGATGTTGAAAAAGTTCAAGGTGACATGAAGAAAACATGGAGGAAGAAACCAACAATGTTGGAAGAGGAACCGGTTTCTGCACCTAGTGTGGAAATATCAAAACCAGCAAACTAAGCCTCAAAGGCTTAGGGGGAGCAAATGGCGAAATGCTTTCGAACCCCTGGTTTACACCGGTAAAAGACCTTAACCGGTATGTGATACCTGTCGCTCGACAGAAGATCAGAAATGGTAAAGAGGCAAATTAGGGTTTACACCCTAATAGAGGAGCATTAATGGCGGTAGGTGAGAGACATGTATAAAAGCATTTTTCAAATCATTTCTCACTATCTGATTTCGAGCGAAGAGAAGTTTTCAAGTGCAGAGCTAAGAAAAGGCGATTTGAGCTTAGATTTCAAGAAATTGACAAACCTTGAAAGAGATTCAAATCTAGTTTGCAAGCAGTAGTGGAGAACACAAAGCGATGATTTGGCAACTGACGCAGAGTGGAGTAAAGCAGAATCAGGAAGCCCTAAATTTGTGTTTGAAAGGTATTTTTTGTGTTCTTGAAATACTCTACAATGGCTTCCACATCTCATACCAGTTTGAGTACATCCATAGAGTCAGAAAGTTTTATTCAGAGGAAGTGCAAATATAATGCTTTATCACAAGTTCCAGCTAGAGTCATAGTTGAAGAGGGAATTTCTAATTATATTGATTGCAAAATAGAAGACCTAGGGTCTTGAACCATTCACACTCAGTTAGGTCTATTTTGCGGCAAGGACAAAAAGATAAAACTGGAGTTTAGTGTCTTAGAGAAGAAGAAATTCCACAACGTAATATATTTTCTAGAAGATTTCACGGAGGATCACATCAGAATTATTTTGAGCGGAGTCCATGGTGACAAGATGTACCTGGAGAGGACGCATGATATTATGCCTCAGGCAATTCATGCAGTCACCGGTTTTTATAACACACGGGAAGTGCCAACCCTGAGAAAAGTGAGCAAAACCAAAATAGCCAAGCTCACTGGTTCAACCAGTGATTCACGGGGTATGATAGTCAATCCTATCAAGGATGATCTGGTGAAATATGCCTGCATGGCGATAGGCTACAGAACATTTTCAGCCAGCAGGATTAATTCTGTATCTGCTGCAGTGGTAAATGTCGCTTACCGGATGATAAAAGAGGATGCATCTTTTGACTTATGCACCGGTATGCAGAGGCAACTCCTATTGAATCTTAAGGCAATAAAACGGGATAATTCACTAAGGTTTAAGTTTGGACAACTACTGGTAGGGTTGTTCTTCTATTTCCAAGGCTACTTTCCTAGTGTAGGAGATGTCCAGTGGTCCCTTGACCAACCGGTAACCAAACAGATAAAGGAAAGCATTCAAGCCATTGGAACCAACTACCCTGAAGTACTAAACAAATATTTTGATGAGTCTAGAAGAAAGATGAGTCAGAGGGTAAGAATCTCAGGTGATATAGTGAAGAAATACGAAGATGACATTTGTTTCACTATTCAGGTGGACAAATGTTTAATGGAGGCTGTTGAGCCTAGAATGGAGGAAGTGGAGCCAATGGGCTATGAGGTTATGTATGACATGCTGGAAGGGTATGTCTCAACCCTTATTGCCTTGCCTCTTGATCCAAAGGCTAAGAGGACCGGAACCTACTTGGAGAGGATTGCACCAGTTGAAGAACCATCGGTGAAGAAAGGAAAAAAACCGGCAGCTAAGAAAGCCAAGGCAGTGCCTGCAGCATCGACACCGGCTACCACTGCAACTCCAAGAGTGACCAAGCGGTCACCGGCAAAAGTCTTCAAAAGAAAGAGGAAGACTAAGACAAATGAACCAGACTCGGAAGAAACCGAGTCTGATGAAAAGTCGAAGAAGGCAAGACAGACAAAGAAGGTGAAGAAGAATGAACCGCCAACATCTGAACTGGTAAATATTGATATCTCCTCATACAAACCTTTGACACATTATCAAAGAACAGTAAAAATTATTAGGAGAAAATTACTTCATGATTTAGTAGACTATTATGATGAATTTAATAGTGAGGAGAAAGATGAAGTACTACAGGAAATCATTCTTTATTTGTGTAAAAATGACCGGTCACCATCAGAGATTAAATCTCAGACATCGGATTCATTATTTAAAGCATTAGATAATAAATGGTGCATTGCCATTGAAAAAGAATAGGAGATTAGGGAGAAAGTCTTTGCACAGTACTTTCCCGAACTCTCAAATTCAGAATTATTTGATGTCCTAGATCAAAATAAAGGTCTCTTCTTCACAAGGAGAAGAAGACTCTGGTTGTTGGAGGGGAGAATTGATGATGTCGAAAAAGATACTCATCAGCATATGGCTCATGCTATCAACTCTCACAAAGCACGAATGGCCAACCTCCAAGCGGAAAAAGAACCGGTTATTTCCAAACCGGATGAGGTTTTTGATGAGGAAGGAAACCTGGTGGAAGAACCAATCGACACTATTGATGTCGATGCCCTGGATGTAGAAGATGTCACTCAGGACATACCTTCTGAGGGAACTGAATAGGGGCAACAAGCCGAAGAGGGTGGTGAACAGGCTGAGGACACACAGCAAGCGGCAAAGGAATAGGAAGAGAAGAAGAAGAGGGATGAAGATGAGAAAAAGAAGAAAGAGGAAGAGAAGAGAAAAGAGGAAGAGGAGAAATGAAAAGATGAAGAAAAGAAGAAGCAAGAAGATGATAGGAAAAAGAAAGAAGAAGAGGATAAGGAAGAAAAGAGAAAGAAGGAAGAAGAAGAGAAGAAGAAGAGAAGAAGAAGAAGGAAGAAGAAGAAAAGAAGAAGAAGGAAGCGAAAGAGAAGAAGAAGAAGGAAGAGGAAGAACAAAAGAAGAAGGAAAAGGAAGAACAAAAGAAGAAGGAAGAGGAAGCAAAGAAGAAGGCAGAAGTAGAGCAGAAGCAGAAAGAAGAGGAAGACAAGAAGAAGATGGAAGAGGAAGAGAAGAAAAGGAGAGAAGAGAAAGAGAAAGAAGAGAAGGAGAAGAAAAAGAAGGAAGAAGTAGACAAGACAGCTGAAGCAATGAAGAACACATAGATGGAGACTCCTAAGACAACCGAGAGCCAAGCCAAACCAGCTGCTATCTCGAGTCCTATTGATCTCCAATCTACAAGTGAGTCTGAGCTTATGCAGAGCATCAAGGTTTTCCAAGAGCGCCTTGAAGTCATTCGTAGGAAAAGGGAACAAGATATTATTCAGGTGGTTGTAGACACCCTTACCAGTTTAATCCCTGATACTAATCTTCCTGACACTGAATCATCACTAGCAAAGCTCAAACTTCTATGTACTGTAGTGGATGATCAGGTGCAGAGTCTGGAAGAAGCAACAAAGGCCAATGTAAAGAAAGAGCACCAAAAGGCTCTTAATGTTGCTCTAGTGAAAAAGATGAATGAGCTTAGGACTGAACTGCTGAAAGATCAAAAGGACATAAGGAATGCCTTAGATGAGGGAAACTTGCTACTCAACAAAATCTGTCAACCTCATATGTCCTGTGACGATGTGCTAGCCAAGAAGCAAAAGCTTCAAATGGACTTACAATCCTACTTGGGCACATTTAAGACACCTTATGATTCCTTTGCAGCATATGGGAAAACCATTCACCGGTTCCAGATCTAGTCAACCAAGATGGAGCAAGAGAACAGTACACAGTCTAGGGATTTGCAGGAGCTTCAACTGGTATTACTTCCACGACTGCAAATTATTTAGAAGTGTTATCTGAACCTGGATGCCCTGACAGTCACACAGGAACTGAGCATAGTAAATGCCATGGAAGAACAGGTATCCCAGATGCAGACAGAGAAGGAAGTGGCAACCTCCCTACTTGAGTCCTGGTCTCTATCCATGAAACAATTTTTGCAGGACTATAAATCGGTTTTTGACAAGTATTATTCATTATTGTCATAAAATTTTATATATATATATATGGAAACAGGGTTATTCAGTGGTACTTTGTCATTGTTGGCAAAGGGGGAGAAGTATATCTGGTTTTTGGTTATAAAATTTTGATCTTCTGACACAGGGGGAGAAATATCTAGTTTTGACATTTTGATATATGCTTTGATATATGCTATATGCTCTATATGCAAAATTGCTATACACTGTGTTAATTAAGGGATAGTGTATATGCTTAGGGGGAGCAATTTTGTTAATGGCAAGTTTTTGTTGTAAAACACTTAGATGTCAAATTTTTATTTTCCTAAGTGTTGCCATAATGCCAAAGGGGGAGATTGTTGGCATTTTTGTTGTTTATGTTGTGATTGTCATTGATTGACACACACTTGTATTGAGATCCCCTTTATGTGTATGAGCTTGTGCTCAACCGGTATTTGTTCCAACCGGTATGTTGTATACTAGTCTTTAGACTAGTGGTGATTTTGCAGAATGTGTTTCCCGGTCTGAAGTAGCATGTCGACCCCAAGCGGTTCGTAGATCCCAAGCAGCATGAGGGAGCAAAGCGGCACAACACATTCTTACCAATCTTCATTTTTGTCAAACCGGCAACCGGTATTTTGTATGAACCGGTAATACTCTGTGATGAGTTACCAA
Organism: Cryptomeria japonica; assembly: GCF_030272615.1. Classification (NCBI taxonomy): domain Eukaryota; kingdom Viridiplantae; phylum Streptophyta; class Pinopsida; order Cupressales; family Cupressaceae; genus Cryptomeria; species Cryptomeria japonica. Next base: position 534,513,855 of record NC_081413.1, read on the forward strand.
CTGGCATTTTGTGATGAGTTACCAATCCACCGATTGTTTGACGGTGCCGACACATTGACGGTGCTTTTTGTGTCGTGTTACTGAGTACGTCTAGATGCATTGAACCTAGGAAATTGTAATGTAATCCTATTGGACAGACATGAAATCAGATTCCTTTAAAAGGACATCATGTCTAGGGTTTTAAGTTGTTGCAAAAAGGGTTAATGTCATGCTAGGGTTTAAGATGGAAGTTGAGAATGATCTTATCTGAGAAGATCAAGCTATAACTATGAGAGAGAGAGAGAAGACTGAAGTAATACTGGAATGCATTATCTGTGAGCAATACTGGATCTAACCAAGCAGTTTGTGCTATTAGATAGATCAAACACTTGTTAATTACTCACATCTTTGACAAGTCTGTAACCCTTAACCGGGTAGGCCTCAAAGCCTTTGGAAAATCCTCTAACAAGGTGGTTCACACATGTGAATCTAAAATCCTCTAACAAGGTAGTCTTTAATCGGACTCATCTTCTAACAGAGATTGAGATTCCTAACAGGATCTGTTCTGGTGAAGAACATTGTAAGACCTTAACCGGTCTGACCTTAACTGATCTGGTTTCTATTCTGTAGATAGTGACTTGTGAGTTCCATCTCACCGTGGTTTTTCCCAGTTGGGTTTCCATGTCAAATGTCTTGTGTTATGGTAGTATTGCTTTTGTGGGTGAATGCTTTACTTGCATTTTGGTTTGCATGTGTGGTAACCGGTTTGACTATTAGACTGCTTTGCCAGTTTATCTTTAGACTGTGTAAGTGTTTTAGTGCATTGATTTTTGGCATACTAATTCACCCCCCCCTCCTAGTATTCATCATTGTCGTTCTTGCATAGTCCTCATTTATGTCCTTATTATTGTACATAGTCCTTGCATAGTCCTCATTTACGTCCTTATTATCATCCATAATCCTTGCATAGTCATCATTTACGTCCTCATATACATCCTTAGTCCTTGCATAGTCCTTGCATAGTCCTCATTTACGTCCTTATTATCGTCCATAGTCCTTGCATAATCTCTATTTACATACTCATTATCGTCCTCATATAAAGTCCTTGTCTAAACCTCATATACGTTTGTCTTAGTCCATCATCGGTTGCATAATCATCCTAGAAAGTCATACCCTAAATTTCCAAAACACAATCAGAGGATCGATCAAACTCAACATCAACTCAAACAAGTTGGTCAAGTTCAATAAAACATTGTCACATTCAGAGAAATGGAGAAAACATCTTGCATGTTGTGATCCTAGGTCCAAACCAATCAAGAAAACATCATGGAATGGCATTATACATTTCGCAGAGAAGGTGGAGGATTCATCCCTTTCATTCCTATTCCATCGCCATCCATAGAAACCTTATCTCAACAAATCAATACTTTGCAACAATAATTGATAAACATGACTAGTCCTAACAACCATAAGGGCTGGTTAGAAAAAATGATGAGAGAAGTGATGACCACGAGGGAATCATTATCAGGCCAACCTTCTTCTTCTTGTGAGACCATTGAAACATGTCAACCTTCATTCTTCAACAAATTTATTCCTGCCTCAGTTCAACCAACATTAGAGTCATGTAAACCTTCTTTTTCTTTCGACCCACTATATCAATCATACCAATCATATCAACCCAACATTCAAATTACCTCTTTCAACCAAAATCAAACCCCTTTCAACCAAAATCAAACCCCATTCAACCAAAGTCCAAATCAAAATTCATTCAACCAAATCAAACCTCTTTCACCCAAAATCATACTCCTTTCAACCAAAATCAAATCCCTTTCAACCAAATCCCAAATCAACCATATCTATCCACCATTTCATCATCCCCTGAAGTCACACAAGACCAATCCATGCCATCTCTATCCAATAACACAACCTCCCAAGGGCTATCCATCATACAACTCCAATCTAATTCAAGTCATGATTCAAAGGATCTCATTCAAAATCCTTCCTCATCAGGCCAATGTGTTAACCATTCCAAGAATCTCCCATATATATCCAAACTTCTTCCCCGTGTGAACAAGATGATCCTAAAATGGAAGAAATGAGTCCTAAAACAAATAAAGATCAAGAACAAACACTTCTATCCTACCCAATTTTTTATCAAGATCCCACCGACCAAGAATCTAATGATGATCCCCTCGCTCTTTTCTATTCCATTCATAATGATACCCTTTTTGTCTCAAGAGAAAAGTTCTTTTCCAAGTCCCATTCAACATCCAATGCCTTAGCAAGATCATGATATCCATTTCATTCATAATGATCCAGATCAAAATCAAGAGCAAAGCACAAACTCCAATGATCTTATTCCAAGCCAAGATCAAAGCATACCTTTACCTTTATGTCCTAAACAAGATCCCATTATTTCTCCAAATCTTGATCAAGATCCCTCCATCCCTTCATCTCCATGTCATAATCCTCCATGTTCTTCACAATATTCCCTCTCAAATGAACTTACCATTTCTCCTATTCGCCCTCATGATCCAATCCCTCTACACATGTTGTTCATGAACCCCTTATCAATGAAATCACCAATCCAGATCATACTACATAGAGCAACTTGTCAACAATTGTATGTGAGCTATCATCACATGCCAAAGTGGTGACAGAAACAAGCATGGCACCAACTAATGAAATCAACACCCAAATTGTTTCATCATCTTCTTCATGCACAAGGATAACACCAGCTAATGAGATCAACACCTGGTTGGCTTCATCATCCTCTTCAAGTGCATCAATAGAAACAAGCCTAGAATCTATTTGCCTCATATACCCACACTTGAAACACTCAGGAGCAAGAGAATCTACCACAGTTGGATTTCTTTGAAAATGATAAGGCTATACCTGAATTCAAGGGTTCCAAAGCTAGATTTCCCTCTAATGATCCACAAAATCCAAAATTTAAAGAAATCAACATTCGAGATGTTGAACATGTACACTTAGTTGAGTCCTTATATCCTATTGGAAAAGACATCTTTATCCGACTCTTCAAACAAAGACCAATGAACTACCTACACAAAACTTCTTGACCCTATGAACAACATGCACCTTAAACGATATTACATCTAAGGGTTGGGTTAGTTTAGGTTTTTACTTTCCACATTGCATCTCATTTTATTCGAACCACTGCATCACATATAGTTTCTTTTCCAAGCACATCATATTCACAGATTTCATGGCATATAAAGTTTATGCATTTTCATATAGCAGCACCAATAAAACAAGGCAATTGTCTAAGGTGGTCATCTGTTTGCATTCAAGAGAAGCAAGGGTCATCTCCTTTCTTAAATATTCGTACATGAAGTCTTTGAGGTCCTAAGGTCATTCATTTTCAACATCACCTTGTGACGACGCTTTACTTATGGTTGGGTCGTGATTTCACTATTTGAGACTTGTTAACCCAAAATCTATCAATTGCTATATTTCAAAACACATTAAGAAAATCTCTAATTCATTCTAGACACCTAGTTCATCATATGACTAGTGAAAAATCTAAAATTCTACTTCAACGTCGATGTAATTGTCACACCCAAGTAGGTTTCATTACTTACAAATTCAAGGTAAGAAAATAAAAATAAAGGGAGCTATGCCAAATATTCATCTCAAGGCAAAAGAGAAATGATATATAACTAAAATATCATGCATGCAAATTGCAACCAAAATCTTGAGTATGGGAACATGCAAGTAACTCCATCAGGGTTATGAACGCTTGTTGGCAATGGAGCAATATTTAAGAAATTACAGTCTATAACCTCGTTGGAGCTCTAAAAGCTTGTTGGCAACGAGGCTCTATTCGGTTTTCTTTTAAAGTTAGGATAATCCACGTAGCTAGTCATATAGGATGCTAAGGATCTTTAGTGAAAACAAGAGCGGGAATTAACTCATCTACACACACATGGGCAAAAGAAGATCAAAATTTCAAGAACCAATGGGGAATTTTTATGCATCTCCATCTGTAAATCCTAGTCACTAAGTGTGTTAATTTGGATGTTCTAAAGGACCTTAGGGATCGATTGACTGCTTATCTATGAAATGTTTTTCACCTCCATTTCAATTGGTGTATTACAAATGCTAAAACAAACATAGTCAACCTTGTTCGGATAGGAAATACATCTTCATCATGCATATTGCATTAACATAGGTCATGTCAAGAATTCATTGTCTTCACATGCATTCTGTAGATCATCATGTCATATAGGTTTGCACACTGGGGGCATAACTGAAAAAAATTTGAAAAATCATAAAGTCCTAAGAAAATACCAAAAATATTGGAAAAAGTCCTAAAAAAATCAATCAAAAATATTCAAAATGTGAAAACTTAAAAATACCAAAAACATTAGAAAATGTCCTGAAAAACAAATCAAAAACACTCAAATATTGATCCACATAATCCAAAAACATTGAAAAAGCTCTTGAAAAAAGAACTAAACAATCAAAAATCAATCAAAAAAAAAAAAAACTTGCAGTAAAATGTCTTGTAAGAAACAAATACCCTAGCAGATATCTAGCAAACGCTTCGCACAAAGCTAACAAAGGATACGACTATCCAGTAAAACACATGCATTCAACTGATCAAACTATCTTATCAATCGTATCATATCCAAATCAAGTGATCATTATCTTGTTTTAAACAGAAGAGGATACACTAGAAATCAGACAAGTCAGTCTTAAATGGGGTCTGCAACTTTCTGAGATCACACATTATCAACCATCACATCAAGAAACTGAGAACAAAGGCACAAGGTCAGTATAGCTGTTGATTTTGTCTGGGTCGGTCTATCTTTTATCATTTGGCGACAGATTATGTTCCTATGCTACTCAAGGATGTCCACAAGTGACTAGAGGAGCAATAATGGGCATTATCTTTTTCTTTGTTTGTTGTTTGTGGTGTGAACCGATGAAGTTCTAGGGAAATTTCTCTAGTGGGTATCTGTGATAGGAGCATTCAGCTATTGAATGCCACACATACCTTGACCCCTAGTGTATTTCCCATAATGGAGGGGTTCACTCCTTATCTGCTACGTGTTTGTTTCTTCAATGATATATCTTTACATCTTGGTTCCTTATACCCTGGTGTGCTAAGCTCCATTGTTACATAATAAGGCTCAGTGATGAATATATATTGCGCAATAAATAAATGACATAGGTTCGTGATTCAATCATTTTCATTTCATCTCATTTGCTTATTGCTAGTTTGTTGATTCTTTTCCCATCATCTCTTTCTAAATCATTTTCTATCATCCAAAATTATTCTATTTCATTCTAAGGTTCATTCTCTCATATTCTATTTCATCATCATCTTCACATCGCCTATCTATATCTCTAATCAACTAACCATTCTTCTATCTTTCATCTCACATTCTTCTTTTTTTGAGAGATCATTCATGTCTTTAATGCACAAACAATCTCTCGAGTGGGCATTACACCCTAAGCGTCGATGGGGCATACTGGGGCAGAATTTTTTTCATTTTCTTTGAAACAATATCGTTTCGATATTTTCTCAAAGAGGGGCAAATGTAGACACCTAAAAATGTCTCATTGATTATGTACTAATTGTTCCTCTAATTGATTGAATAATTCTTTAATTATTTAATTAAGCTAATTAATCTTATTCTTCTAATTTCATATTTCTTCATTATCTTACTAATTATTCTATTTCTTATTCTTTCATCATTTAATCATTTAACCATGTTCTAATGTTAATTAAATATTATTATTTAATTAATTCTGATTAATTCCCCAATTTAAATAATCTATTATTTAAATAATTCAATTTCTATCTCTAAACAATTAATTATTCAACCCTCTTCTAAATATTAAATAAATATTTATTATTTAATTAATTTTGATTTAATCCTTTAATTTAATAATATTTATTATTTGGGATGTCCCCGCAACGCAACGGCGGTTGTGAAGCCCTATGGATAGGGTGATCCTTGGTTCAAGTCCCTGCGTTTCTGTGCTCCTGGCTGGTGATGCGACATGCGGATACGATGTGTGTACGGTCACAGTCAGAGGTGCTGGTCAAAGGGGTGTTAATGCCCAATATAGTTTGCAGACACAGTAGAGGTTTAGTTTGAGTTGTTACGGCCTTGACTTTGGTCACAATCAGTGAACAATACAATGGTGCAGCTGACGGAGAACCAACATGGAGAGATAAGGAGACTTACAGAGAGATAAGGTGGCCCGAGCTTCGTGAATGGAGAGATAAGGTGGTGTTGTGATCTTTCTCGTGGGCAACAATGTGGAGAGGTAAGTAGAGATAAGGAGATTAGAGTGATAAGGAGATAGCGGAGCGATAAGGAGTATGAAGTGATAAGGAGAGAATGGAGTGATAAGGAGAAATATTTCAAGGAACAATACAGCTAAAAATTGGAGGTGTTAATACCTCACAATTGTAACCACGGGGAGGGGATCCCCCAAATGTGGCCCTCACTGGTTAGAAACTCCAGTATAAAAAAGACATTACCCGTCAAAAAAAAAATTATTATTATTTAATTAAATTCCATTTCTAAATAATTAAATAGTTTCTTTAAATTATTTATTAACTAATTTATTTCCTCTAATTCAAATTCCAAATCCCCAAATTTTAATTTCATAATTCTTCTAATTTCAAATACATGTGCATGATTTCAAAAATCAAATTGAAAATAAAAGTCAAGTTCTAAATATATTCAAATACTAAATTGAATAAATTCAATATTTGAATAAATCTCATGCAAAGATTAAATTGAAAATCTAAGTTAAAGTGACCGCACATGCTAAATTAACTAACTCAATCAATTAATTAATTAAATCGTTATCTCTCCAATCTCTGTTTCCATCTTCTAGTTAGCTTTTTCTAAATAAAGTTTTCTTGTCATCAATTAATTATCCTCCAATCATATTTTTTCTTCCTTCAGTTAGCTTTTTCTCAATCAGTTAACTCATTTAATCTATTCAATCTATTTTGTTTCACCTCTAAATCAGCAGTTCAACTATCAATTTTCATGTGAGCTCACCTGAGTTCCACCTCTTGATCAATATGTTCCATCTTTCAATCAATCTTCTCCAATAATCTATAAATTGAGCATTCAATCTCCATTTTCAACAATCACGAACTTTGAATCTTTGTGTCATTTGCAGGTTGTCAGTGCAATATTTGAGATCCGTCATACCACAGAGAAGAGAAGAACAATGGAAGCTATATGCGATCATGGAATAGGGAGTTTTGATTAATATATTTTATATTCCTATTAGTTATTTACATTATTTCATTGTCTATTTGTTGAATTATTTCATTAGATAGGGATTCTTGATTTCCCTTTGAATTCTAATTGATATACTTTGGATAAAGATAAATTTTACATGCGATAGATACAATTCAACTTTGAAAGGATAAACAAGAGAGTATTGAAGAAAGTAAGTTTGCAAAAGATGACCATTGAGGTTGAGGCCGCAAGGAAGCCAAAGAAGGTAATGACTTTGTATGTCACCTAAAACTATGCAAAAGGAGAGATAGTTGCCAATACCCTAAACTAGAGAAGATTTAGTAAAAATTGCCAATACCCTAAACTAGGGTAACCCGAGATAGTAAGAAAATAGTTTGGGGGTCATATAGACTAGCTTTATGTTGTATGTTAATTACAAATTGTAAACCCGACACCAAGATTTATAAGAGATTAGAAATTCTTAAATGCCAAACAAACCCATTGACCTAGAGCAAATATGAATCCATCCGCCTAGCTATTGCCCACCTAGAAATTGCAACCACCCTCAGCAATTAATCACTAATGTTGTAGTTAGTTATTTTACTCTAATGATATCTTTCATGATGAAAATGTGGTTAATACTTTTTGGCATGCGATGTGCTATTAATCTACCTCCCGATCTGAGCATTTAAATAGTCATTTCTTTAGTTTGTGGATCAGGATTGGACTCCTATGTTGTACCACAAACTTCTCTAGGTTTCCAAACATTGGTTGAGATCATGGGCTAGAATAGAGACAAACACAAAGTGATAATTTATGTGGTTGGATATTTTTAGTCCACCCCTTCTAGGTTGGGATTGTGTTGAACCGAACACAATTGTATCTCCCTAGGGCTGCAATTCTTTAACAAAGATTGATGAGGTGTAATGGGGACAATAGAAGGAAAGCTACCGCCCCATAAATAATTCCAAATAGTCGTTATCCATTCTAATAGTCTTTGCAATGATCCTTGCTACAAGCTAGGTGGAAGGATCAAAAGACTTCCATACATCTCGTTGTGGCAAGATTCTTCACTAGTCAATTCTGATTTTTCTTCCTTAAAGAGCGATAAAGGGGGAAGCCCAAAGCTAGGACTGAGAAGAATTTGTAGCTTCTTGCATAGGCTTTGGTGAAATGCAAGGTTCCAACAACAATCCTAGAACAATGAAATTTTGAAGAAGGGCTTCCTTCCACCATAAATACAAGATTGACCAATTTGCATCTAAAACTTGGGCAATTAACGAGCACATGTCTCATTTCCTAATATATTTTGCATAAAAAAGGAAGCTCTCATACTCCAAGAGTTGCTTCCATAATCGATCAATATCCCGCAAGAATGCATGCATAGCTAGCATGCATAAAAGCAAAAGTTGTAGAATCTCTTGAATGGTGTACTTTTTGGCATGATAAAATTAAGGTGAAGAATCTACCTCCTGCGCGAGATTGCAATGCACAAATTCCTTCGACGCGGGTTTGATCTTGTCAAGGGTTGAAGTCGACGTGGATGTCTACGCTAGATTGCAATGCACAAATGACTTGCCCTGTTTTTTTTTTTTTTTAAGTAATGCTCATTGTCGTCGAAATTCCAACGAATGAGGACACTTTTGAAAAAAAAATAAAAAATTCATTACTAATGCCTTCTCCGTCGAAACCAAATGTCAAATTACCATTGGAATTCCGATGAATTCGGGCATTTTTTCAAAAAAAAATCAAATTTGCTCACAATATACCTTCTCCGTCGGAAACCTCCATCAGAAATCTAGACCAAATGTATTAGTGTGTAAATATTACAATAGGGAATGTACATGCATTCAAGCACACTACCTAGAGCTCACTTCTCAAAATACAATGACCTAGAAGGCTACAACCCTCAAGGAAGGTTCACTACCTTACAAAGATAATTAGACTACAATCCGGTTAAGATGAACTGCAAAGATAGCATCTGCTAATGCCTTATGATAGTTCTGGTTAAGCTCATATGTCTGCCCTGCAACACACTCTTTGCACAATACACCACACTAAAAGATGAATTCACTTGTTCGCACATACACCACTCTCTAATAATGCAGACTCAACACCCATACATCACAAAAACCACCAATTACAAAAATATAACACCTATTTATACAGATCATCAACCTTGACTACAAGGTTGGCCAAACCCTCAACACCTAATTATAAAATTATACCACATGATGCATAAATCAACCACTGGACCAATACAATATCATAAACAACATAGCATGGACCTAAATCAACTCCTCAAACATGCACCACCATCGGAAATCTTGCCAAGATCAATCACAACACGTTACACAACCAAGAATACCGCATAACATGAAGAATATCACTGGACCCATAAGATCATCAAGAACACACAATAATCAATGTGGACCACCAAAACAAATAAGACATGATTAGGACACACCAAAAAGAATGTTAGAATCATCTGCAATAGCTGCACCAATACCACTTAATCAAATCTTCATCAATCAGCAAGCTAACACTCAAGAATTCTTAACAACAGCAACTCGGACAAGAAAGATAGCTTGTGAAGCATAAAATAGTGAACCATCTGAAATGAGGATACACACGAACATCCCAAATTTGAAATAGAAGATATAATCATACCAGAGCACAACCGATTAAACACCAGAGCACTACAACACTAAACACTGAAAACCAATCTCCATATTGGAATCCTCAACTCAATCAAATCATCACATAGCATCATGGAATCAATAAAAAATTAAGTATCTCTAGTTGATTTAGCATACTAAATGAATAAACCAACCAGATCAACTCACTGCAATTACTGGATCACCAAACAACACACTGCAACATCAGAACACAAGAATATGTTGACATCAATGACAACAACATATCCTAGCAGCAGCAATATCCAACAATCTCCCCCTTTGGTATTGATGGAAACATATGAATGTGAAAAAAAATCAATGCAAAGGAATAAATCAACTCTAGAATATTCTAAAAAACTCCCCCTAAGATCATGCACACAAAGCTCCAAAGATAAGGGAGTTTTTCACATGCTTCTCCTCCCCCTTTTACAACAATACCAAAGATAAAATATAAATCATGCATCTCTCCCTCCAAGAAGGACAATCTCTCCCCCTTAGGATAAACTCACAAATATGAACAACACATTGACTACCCCAACTGAGTAGAAGCACCAACTCATCAACCCAGATAAGAGGATAAGATTGTGAAGTCCGCCAGATTGATGCATCTACATGAGGAGGGGCAGAGACCGCTAACTTGTCTCTCAAATACACAAATGTATCTATAGGAAAAGGCTTAGTGAAAATATCTGCAATCAGATCCTTTGTAGATACATACTCCAATTTTACTTCCTCATCACTAAGTGTCTCCCTCAAGAAGTGATACTTAATTGATATATGCTTTGTTTTAGAGTGCAGTACCGAATTCAAGGAAATATTAATAGCACTTGAATCATCACAGTAAATAACATTAGGCTCATCATACACAACTCTAATATCCTTCAGCGTCCGCTTCATCCAAACTACCTGAGTATAGTTGCTAGCAGCAGCAATGTATTCAGCTTCAGTAGTAGATAGAGATATAGCATCTTTCTTCTTACTTGACCATGAAACCAACTTCTTCCCCAAAAAGAAATCTCCATCGGTAGTGCACTTCCATGTTGGCATTTCAGTAGAAAGAAAGATTGTTGATATTCAATAAGGATATTGAGAAGGTTGTTGAAGATTATTGATATAACTGAAGAAGGATGATAACTATCTTTATAACATTATTTTGTCATTGATGTCAAGGGATTGATTATCTGATTTAGTATGATGTTCCCATATCTTGAGAAGATTGATTAGAAGAGAATTAAGATGTCGGTAAAAGACACAGAAAGAATGTGATGAATAAGTTATTCAATGGGCGACTATTACCGAGTTAGACAATGATGAGATCATGATGTTTAGATTGTTTTGATATCCTACAAATGTTGTTGATTGTAAGGTTAATACTATACTATGTCACCGAGTAAAGAACCTAGTCGGTAAACCCTAAGGTTATCGATATTGGTTAATGAAGGCGGAATGTCTACCGAGTAAGGTTTAGTATTTACCGAGTTGCAACCGAGTTATGACAGTGCGCATTGGATGGATCAAAGCATTATTTAATGAAGGACAATGATTAGCTGGAGATGTATAAATGATTGGTATGTTGTGCATGAAGTTTGTTAAGGATCTATGACAAAGGAAAATCGGCAAGAAGATCTACAGTGCAGATTGAACCGCAATAACCTTGTGCAAGTTCCAAGATAGGAATGCAAGTCCCGAGGCAAGGTAAAACATTTTCAGATCGGAAGGATACATTGAACCTGGTCAAGTTTGAAGATCTGATGGCTAAGATTGATCATGAGAAATATGATCAAGGAGATTTAGCAGTTAGCAATTGTTTATAAATAAGGAATTGTTAATAAACAATGCATGCAGGCAAGTGTAAGCACAGGAATGCTACATAGTGATTACCAAGCACAGAAGCTTGAAGACCTATTTGAATAACAAAGTAGAGAGCCCAGCAGAGGGACAAGATAAGTCCTATGACTAGATTGTTCTGAGCAAATAAGAATCTTCTTTAGCATTTTAGATGTGAAGTTGCAGATATATTTTATTACTGTTATTTTGTAAGTGATAGAAAATCTCTTAACCGAGTGGACTTAACAGTCTTATTTGTAAACCCTCTAGCAAGGTAACATTCTAAATGAGTGTTTGAAATCCTTTGACAAGGTCACTTCTAACAAAGTGAAGTTCTTAACAGATCTGAGGGAAATCCCTTAACTGGGTCACATCTAGCAATGTGTTTGTAATCTTTAATAGGATTTGCTTTTAACCGAGCATACTCTAGAAGAGTATATTTCTTAGTGGGTCCGAAATCCCATAGTAGTTTTTCCCTATTTGAGTTTCCACGTTAAATCTGGTGTTATGAGTGTTATGATGATTATGTGTTCATGAGTTTGCATGTTTAGCAGTTTTTGGTTAAGTTGTTGAAGTATAAGTTACCAAGGTTGAATCTATTGATTTTATGGAAGTTTAAGTTTGTATGATTCACCCCCCCCCCCTCTCTCATCTTGTTAGCTATTGGCATCTATACTTTACCTTTAGCATCAGAACTATCATTCCAGTCATCTACATCACCTGCCCAATCAGCATCAGTATAAGCACATAACATGAAATCATCATTCTTTAGATACCACAACCCATATTCAACAGTTCCCTTTAAATATCTGAAAATCCTCTTCACAGTAGTGACATGAATCTCTTTAGGATCAGCTTGAAATCAAGAAAAAAGATAAACAACATACATAATATCCGGTCTAGTCTGAGTTAGGTACAACAATCCACCAACCATAGATCTGTCTAAGCTCTGATTAACTTTTAGAGATTCATCTTGCTTAGACAACTTGCATCCAGTCACCATAGGAGTTCCAATAGGTTTAGAATCAGCTAACCCAAATTTCTTCAACAGTTCCTTCACATACTTAGATTGAGAAATGAAAATGTCTTTACCAATATGTGTAATCTACAACCCTAAGAATAATTTCATCTCATATACATATCAAATTCCTTTTGCATATCATCAGTGAACTTCATACGCAAATCATCATCTCCTCCAAAAATAATATCATCAACAAATACTTCAACAATCAAAATATCATCTTTATCAACCTTAAAGTAAACATTACTGTCAACGGTACCTTTACAAATTCCCAACTTCATCAAATACCTATATAATCTATCATACTAGGATCCAAAGGCTTCCTTCAGTCCATACAGAGCTTTCTTCAATCCGCATACCATGTCTCCATCTGAAAATCAAAATCCTTCTAGAATCTCAATGAAGACTTCCTCTTCCAAATCTCCATTCAAAAAGGCTAACTTGACATCCATCTAATAAACCTTGAAATTCTTGTAAGAAGCATATGCAAGCAGCAATCTAACAACTTCAATTCTAGCTACCGGAGAAAAAGTATCCTCATAATCAATACCATCCATCTGAGAGAATCCTTTACATACCAATCTTGCTTTGTTTCTTACCACTTCACCAACTTCATTCAGTTTATTCCAGAACATTTAATACCAATCATATTCTTGTCTTTAGGTCTCGAAACAAGCTCCCATGTGTTATTTTCGTCAATCTGATTCAACTCTTCCTCCATAGTTTTTATCCAATTCTCATCCTTACATGCTTCAGTAACATCTTTAGGTTCAATCTTAGAAATCAAGAATATCTCTTCAGTAGCAATCCTTCCCCTAGTCATCGCACCTTTATTTTTATCACCTATAATCTCATTCTCTGAATGATTCAATTTCACATACCTTGGAGTCTTCTGATTGTTTTGATTCTCAAGCTCTCGAACTTCTTCGGCGGCAGCAATATCTAGAGTAACTGTCTCTACCAGAGAATTCTGCTTCAATATTTCAGTTTGTGCAAGTGATGTAGGAGCATCTGAGTAGTTCATCTGGTTGGAGCAGTTAGCAGTGGAGTTGCTTGGAGATTGTTGTGTTTCTTCCTGTTTGTGGATTTAGAGTTGCAGATTTGTATTTAGCACCTAAAGATCATTGTCTTAAACATATTTGAGATTCACGACATTTGGATTTGATTCCGGTGAGATATCGATTCTAGTAATAGTGTAGTGTTGGTATGTTCTTACCAATTGGTCTTGCAGTGTGTGGAGTGAAGGATAATTTGGGTTGTGGATGGTTTCTATAACTTGCAAATCATTGGGAGATGTGTTTTGGGGCTTCACCAATGTTCTTGGAGGTCCACAAAAAGTTCTAAGCATTGTTGGAGATGATCTTAGTGATTTGGGCCAACATATTATTGTTTGTGTGTTGCATTATGAACCGATGGATCTTTGGTCGACTTGATCAAGTTGTTGTTGCTTGCAGATGGTATAAAGAGGAAGGTAGGAGATTGATTTGAGATGACTTATTAAGAGGTTATTCTTATATGGCTTCTCATACTTATCATGCTTCGCATATCTATCATGTTTATCAAATCTATCATGTCTTTCATGCTTATCATACCTAGACATTCTTTCAGGGCACCTAGAAGCAAAATGTCCTATCTTATTACAAGAGAAACATTTCACAGGTAAATTTCCATCATACTTACTAGCTCCCTTAGGCAATCTCCAAGCAATAAGTTCTCCAAGCTCATCCAACTCTTTCTCATGTTCTTCCATCTCTCTCATTTATCTTTCATATTTTGAAACCCTAGATGAAATCTCTCTCGGATCATACTTCAGCTTCCCGAATATAGAGGCTTTAAATGTAGTTTCAGATTTACCATGTGATTCACCAAATTCACTCAACTCAAATGCAACTAGCTTACCAACTAGCATATCTCTTGTTATAGTAGTCACACTTTGGATCTCATCAATAGAAACAACTTTATCTTTGTAAGAAGAAGGCAAGGATCTCAACACCTTAGCAACAATCTCATCTTCCTCAAGAGTTCCACTAGCACATTTGATGTTCATAACAAGTTCATTCACTTTAGCCATAAAGGATGTTATGTTCTCATCTTCCCCCATCTTCAATGTCTCATATTTTCCTTTCAAGCTCTGCAACTTAGCATCTCCTTCATACAAAGTCTCTAAATTTTTCTAGATCTCATGTGCAGTCTGAAGTCTCATCACATTAGTCATAATTGAATTGATCAAGGCACTCAACAACGCTTCCTTATTTGCTATGTTATGTTCAGGATCCTTGATTTCAGCAATAGTAAGGAACATTGTAGACATTCTTTGTAATCTTCCAATAATCTTCTCCAATACACTTCAAGTGAACTTCCATCCAGTCCTTCTATATAGTCTAATTATTTCCATCAAATCTAGGACTCTCCTTCTTGAACACATAGGTTGACGTCCCAAATCTCCTCAAGCGATTAAGCTTCTTCTGGAGGATCTATCTCTAATACCACTTGTTGGCAACAACAAGGAGGGAAAATTGAGAGGGTGGGTGATTCAGTTTTCACCATATTAGACATTTTAAGCTCTATCTCAGATCTGATAACCACAAAAAGAATGATAACAACAATAATAGCAACACACATAACACCAATATTTTGACGTGGAAAATCCAAACAAGGGAAAAACCACAATGGGAACCTACCCACAATGAGATGATACTCTGCAATAGTATATGTAAATATTACAATGGGGAATGCACATGCATTCAAGTGCACTGCCTAGAGATCAATGCTCAAAATACAATGACCCAAAAGGCTACAACCCTCAAGGAAGGTTAACTACCTTACAAAGATATTCGAACTACAATTCAGTTAAGATGAACTACAAAGATAGCATCTACTAATGCCTGATGACAATTCCAGTTAAGCTCATATGTCTTCCTTGCAACACATTCTCTGCTCAACACACCACACCGAAAGATGAATTCACTTGTTTGCACATACCCCACTCTTTGATAATGCAAACTCAATAGCGATACATCACAAAAACCACCAATTACAAAAATATAATACCTATTTATACAGATCATCAACCTTGACTACAAGGGCGGCCAAACCTCAACACCTAATTACAAAATTATACCAAATGATGCATAAATCAACCACTGGACCAATACAATGTCATAAACAACATAGTATGGAACTAAATCAACTCCTCGAACATGCACCACCACCGAAAATCTCACCAAGATCAACCACAACACGTTACACAACCAAGAATATCGCATAACACAAAGAATATCACCAGACTCATAAGATCATAAAGAATGCACAATGATCAATGTCGACCACCAAAACAAATAGGACATGATTAGGATACACCAACAATCATGTTAAAATCATCCACAATATCTACACCAACACCACTTAATCAAATCTTCATCAATCAACATGCTAACACTCAAGAACTCTTAACAACAGCAACTCGAACAAGAAAGATAGCTTGTAGAGCATCAAATCACGAACCATTTGAAATGAAGATACACACGAACATCCCAAACACTCTCCAAAATCTGCAACACAAGATATGATCATACTAGAGCACAATAGATCAAACACCATAACACTACAACACTAAACGTTGAAAACCAATCTCCATAACGGAATCCTCTACTCAATCAAATCATCACATAGCATCATGGAATCAATAAAGATTGAATTATCTCTAGTTGATTCATCATAGCAAATGGATAAACCAACCAGATCAACTCACTGCAACATCAAAACACAGGAATATGTTGACATCAATGAAAATAACATATCCTAGCAGCAGCAATATCCAACAGGAATCTTTACAGGATCAGGGTATCATCCTACCTTTAAAGCCCTTGCATAGAGGGTGTGAATCTCGAATATTGATAGGCCTCAATTACTCTCTGAGGTAGAAGAAAGGGGAAAGGATGGTGCTATAATCAAAACTCTACAAGATACAACAACACTTGAAGTTGCCACGATTACATTGCACTCAACTATACTGATAAGACATGCAGTTGAATTACAATAGAATCAACTCGTGACCCTTCATAAAGAGAAAGTATAAATGCATGCTTCCTACACAAAATTTTTGGTGGCTAATGCTCAGTTAAGAAAAATTATTATAGATAGAACACTTGGACCTCTTGTTATGATTCAACAAGCTGAATCTTCATCTATCCCAGAAGAACTAGCTACATTGAAGAGAGAGCTATAGGATATGCGACATCAAGCGAAGATGAAAGAAGAAGAGATATCCCGGATAAATGCAATGGCAAAATATAAAGTAATTACAGTGGTAAGGGGAACAGTCTTCCATCTCTTAAAGTCTATTTTAGATAAATTGGATGATGTATATAGATCTTTCCTCATTCTCTTTGAAGGAGTTACTCATTTTGAAAGTGCTTTAAAAGAGTTAAGAGAAATTTATGAAACGTGGGGGCCATTAGGACCTAAGATACACAATTTGGATGTAGCTACTCAATACATGTCAAAGCCCCTACAACAAATTATGAATGTATGTAAAACCTATGATTTGATGGTGAATAAAGTTCAGTATCTCAAAGGTAGGGAATAAGTAATGAAAGAGAAGATAAGAATGTTTCAAGAATTACAACATTGTACCATGCCTCCTTATGCAATGAAAAATCAAAGATAAAGCCTTTTCAGGATTGGAAAAGGGAGTATGAAGGTATTGTTCATTTGGTGATTCAAAAATTGGGAGATGGAGATTATCTTATTGAACCGGTTTATTATATTGCTATAAATAAATTTATTTTAACTAATGCCATGTATGGATATTTTATTACAAATGTAAAATCAATGGTGGATAGTAAGTACAACAAATCTCCTAGTAGAATGGATGTCATCAAACAATTTGATTGGCTTGCTGGTTTTGAAGTGCACAACTAGCATGAAAAATATTGTGTGGCTAAAGCGGTTGATGAAGCAACAAGTGCAAAAAGGTAACTGAGAGTAAGAATGAAGAATTTTCCAAGCCATCAATCATGGTTTGTCATGAAAATATTGAGAAGATACAGTTGTTCTTCTTTTAGTGGACTTAGTTGGCCATATTCCTCTATTTTAACTAATTGTTGTTCTTTTGTGCTTTTCTGTCGATTTTTATTGTCTTTTGGTCACAAAGTTCTTGGTGTTGATCTTCCTCATAACAAGGAATCAAATCATGAATAGTTAATTGGTTGTAATATTTTAAAATTTCCTTTTCCAAGCACTAGAATGTTGTATCAAAAGATACTTAAGGCATATCAGATTGTTTTGAAATATGACAAGTGACAAAGTAACCTGAAGCTTTGTTGCTCCCTTGTGTTTCTATAAAAGGGAATTCAGGGTCATTTTGGATGAGTTCTGAAAAGTATTTCTAAAAGGCACAGTGATAAATATAGCATGTTCTTCATATGGAGTCTCTTTTTGGCAAATCATATTTCTGCAAATACATGACATTAATGAAAATACGAACATGAATTGTATCACATGTGGATTCTTTTGGTTTTACAGTTTTGTTCATCAAGGATGATTGAAATTGTCTCTATGAATTTCTTGCAAATGTGTGATATGAATGGTTGGGTTTTCTTCAAGGAAATTAAATGCTAACAACATATTGCGGTAACCTTAGGAATATAGTGTGATGTGCTAAGTATGATTCATGTGAATGACAATAGGATACATTTGTAAGCTATATGCATCCATAATTGTATTTGCAACTTATGCGCATTGGTTAAATTTGTGACTCTATTCCCATGAATAATGCACTAGTCTTGAAGTATGCATGTTCAACAACCATTCCGATTTAATAATCCATTTCCTTTATTTGTCTAGTTATTTTTTGTTTGTTATAAAGTTTTACTCTCAAGCAAATATGTTATATGCGAACAAAAAAATAGGGTCAATTCTGAATATAATCCTTTGCATTATGTTTCAATGTTGTTGAAAGTCATATGTCATGAGACAATACTGGTTTGATTAGTAAACAAAGCATAAGTATTGTCAAAAGGTTTACCCATTTGGGTCTTACAAAGCCCAAAGAGTAGGAAGGTCATTCATCTTGTTGATGATCCTTGTCGAGTGGCCAATGACCTTAGATTCTCGTTGAAAAAGGAAGGCCAACACATAGAGAATTTTGAGAAATCATTTGGAACCACCAAAAAAAGGCAAACATATAAAAGCACCACGAACTAACAACACAAGGGGACCCCAAAATGAATGATGACTCGCTCGAGCTAATGGGAAACACCTTCAATAACACATTTTCAAATTTCTCAATAAGAGATAAGATGATGTCCCAAATCTGGAAAAATGTCCCAAAGTTCATTAAGGACTGATGCAAAGGATTCTTTTCGTTAAGAGAAAAATAAAAAATTAATACATTAAGGCCTCTTTTTTATAACAAAAAATTCAGAACAACCCACCAAAGATAAAGATTTTCCACATTACGAATCTATACTATAGAAAGTCAGGGAAGAAAATGTAGGGGTCCAATTATTCATGTGTGTGCATTGTGTTTGGTTTTTAACCCTTTCCACAACATGACATAGAGAATATGTCACATCCAGATCAAGATATATAGTTGGGTTATTCCTCATAGCCATGTTATTTGATAGCATGGTGATGCACATCATGTCACTTTGGATATGGTTTCCCTAGATACACACATGATTAGGTCATAACCCAACTACTTTGGATGTGGTTGGAGGAGCTTTGTGATGCAGGAGCATCCCTGGTCTATGAGAAATCTTGCAACAACCAAAAATATTTCCTTTTAGTTTAGTTCTTGTTCAGTTCAGTGTGCAGTTTTGTGTGTTCCTGTCGGTATGTTCTGATGGTAGTTTTATTTTCATTGCAGATTGTATTATTGGTTTTCAGGATGGTTCTTGTGCTTAATTCCATATTTTCAGTCCATTTGGATTCTTTTCTGGCAAGATATTGCTTCCAGCTTTACTTTTTATGGGTTCCGAAGTAGTTTTGGGCTTACCGGTTGGTTTTCCTTCTTTTTCAGAGTGGTTTCTTGGCATGTGGATTTATTTTGGGTCTTTCTTAATGTTCCTAAGTCCTTGGCCGACCTTCTTATTGATCCACACTTCTTGGTGGTTCTTTTTCAGAGAATTTCCTTTCATTCTTAGGGCCGACCTATTTACACGTTTCACTTTCCTGCATTGGTAAATGTAATCTTTTGTGGCCGACCCAGATATGTTCCAGAGGGTATATATATGGTATTTTGTAATAATTTATGGAGTAGTAGATTAGTATGAGATTCTAGATTCATGATTAGAGATCCGGATGAATCTAAGAATTTTGGATGGATTGTATCTGGGATGTTATCTTGCATGTAACCGGTTGATTATCAGATGGTCTATGATGACTGTATCATGATAACCGGTTGGTTACCGGAGATTCTAAGACAATAATATGATCTATTTCAATAATCTTTCTATGTTTTATTATTGCTTTCATTGTGTTATTCTTGCTGCATAAGTCGGTCAGTTCTCTTTTGAGGATTCACTGGTTATGGTTGCACCAAGTTGTATCAGAGTTGGTTATGAACCGGTTGGTGGAAGAGATAGTTGTGAACCTTGAGGCATTCATTTGGGTGGACAGATCATCGATTGGACGCAAGCTATGCATGTGTTCAATAGATCTACAAGTGTGAGGTAATTGAAACTGGTAGTCAGATCGCCGAGTTCATGCAGTTCACCGAAGCAGAGGAAGAGATGTCACCTAGAAGGATGAACCCTCAGAGGATAGAACAGATGATGGAGGATTTCAGGAATGAGATGAGGAACAAGATCTGGAATGCATTGGCTAGTTTGCAGACGAATCCAGAGTGTGAGGATGAATATGAAGAAGATGGAGAAGAGCTTGAGGCAGAAGAGGGTGAAGGACAGGAAGACGAAAGAGAGGAAATATTTCTGAGAGCAGTGGCACAAGCGAGTAAAGTTCATAAAGTGGAGGTTTCAAACTTTTCCAGAATGCTGAACCCGGAGGATCTGATTGGAGCGAAGAGCTGCAGGACTAATTTGAGTTTGAGGATGTCAAGGACCCACAGAGAGTCTGCTTGGCGTAGACTAAGTTGAAAGGGCATATTGCCTTATGGTGGAAAGAATTGAAGAGAGACATAGTGGAGAATGGTGAAATAAAGATCACCCAGTAGAGACAAATGGTTGCAAGATTGAAGGCCAAGTTCATATCGGGAGACTATGAGTTGGAATTGTTCAAAAAGTTGTAGAACCTAAAGCAGAGAAACATGAGTGTGAAAGATCATGCTGAGGAATTCTACAAGATGATGATCAGATTTGGACATAGAGAGATGGATAGAGAAAAGGTGGCGAGGTACATAAATGGACTTGCATTTAACATTCAGGATGAGATGAGTATGTTGAGGGTTTCCATAGTTGAAGAAGCTTACCATTATGCTTTGAAGGCTGAGGAGAAGGTGAGGAGAAGACAGTCGAATAATCCTAGAGGGAAGGAGAGATTCAAGTGGCAGATGAGTACAGAGAAGCAAAATGTTGAAGAAGAATCAAAACCTAAGTGGAGTAAATGACCGGAACATAAAACACAGAGGAAAGGTAGTGGCAGTAGCAACAGAGAATTTCCCGGCAAACGTTTCAAGCGTGGAGAAACCAGGCATATATTTTATGAATGTAAGCAGGGAATGACAAGAAGTTGTGTGGCAAATGAGGAACCAGAAGGTGAAGTTACCAGAACTGACTGTGCACCGGAGCAAGGAGAATCCCTTATGTTTAGAAGAGTCATGATGGAGAAGAGCAGTGAAGATACCGGACCTACTCAGAGAAGGAGTCTTTTCTAGACTGTGTGCAAATCAGGGGGTAAGTGTTGCAAGTTTATTGTGGATAGTGGAAGTACTGATAATTTGGTATCTAAGGAGATGGTAGTGAAGCTAGGACTGAAGAGGCTTAAGCACCCTTGTCCTTATAAGGTAAATTGGTTACAAGATTATCAAAAGTTAGAAGTAAAGGAGCAGTGTTTGGTGAGTTTTAATATTGGACCTTTTAGGGATGAGGTCTTATGTGATGTTGTATCAATGAGTGCTTGTCATGTCTTGTTGGGAAGACCTTGGTAGTTTGACAGAGGAGCTATTTATGACTGTAGAAGAAACCTAATCACTATTGAGAAGGATGGGCAAAAGTTCACATTGGCTTCTTTGAAAAAGAAAGGGAAGGAGGTAAAGAATCTGAGTCTTGAGAAAAGTCATAGTGCTGAGGAATCGATTGTAGAGGTTATACCGGAAGGTGGCATGAATTTGCAGAAGGATTTGATAGATAAGTTTGATAACAAGATAGAACCGGATGATAGAAAGCTTATGGTGACAAACTAGATGAAGTCTTGTGGCAAAAACAAGTCTGAGTTGCAGAAGAAAGAGAGCAGTAAGCAAAGACAATGTGCAAATCTGAAGAAAGGGAAGAGAAATAAAGAGGGTCAAGAGTTAGACAATCCGGTTGAGGTCCCGAAGGAGCTAAGGAAGAGGTTTGCAGATAAAGAAGATGTTTCGATCAGAAGTGAGCATGGGATCTATATCCTGAATCCTTTTCGATTTTCCTGAGTTACCTCTCATGGAACATCTCTTTCTACCTAGGGTGCCTGATGCTAGAGCATCCCCAGTCTATGAGCAATCTTGTATCAACCAAAAATATTTCCTTTTAGTTTAGTTCTTGTTCAGTTCAGTATGCAGTTTTGTGTGTTCCTGTCGGTATGTTCCGGTGGTGACTTGCTTTTCATTGCAGGTCATATTTTCAGTTTCCAGGTTGGTTCTTGTGCTTAATTCCATATTTTCATTCCATTTGGATTCTTTTTCGGCAAGATATTGCTTTCGGTTTGACTGTTTCTAGGGTTCCAAAGCAGTTTTGGGCTTACCGGTTGGTTTTCCTTCTTTTTCATAGCGGTTTATTGGCATGTGGATCTATTTTGGGTCTTGCTTAATGTTCCTAAGTCCTTGGTCGCCCTTCCTATTGATCCGCACTTCTTGGTGGTTCTTTTTCGGAGAATTTCCTTTCATTCTTAGGGCCGACCTTTTTACAAGTTTCGCTTTCCTGCATTGGTAAATGTAATCTTTTGTGGTTGACCCAGATATGTTACGGAGGCTATATATATGATATTATGTAGTAATTTGTGGAGTAGTAGATCAATATGAGATTCTAGATTCATGATTAGAGATCAAGATGACTTTGAGAATTTCAGATGGATTGTATCTGGCATGTTAGCCTACATGTAACCGGTTGACTATCGGATGTTTTTATGATGACTGTATGTTGATAATTGGTTGGTTATCAGAGGTTCTAAGACAATAATATGACCTGATTATGTGATCTTTTAATTTTTATTGTTGATTTTGTTGTATTACTCTTACTGCATGAGTCGGTCGGTTCTCTTTGAGGATCCACCGGTCATGGATGCACCACTTTGTGTGACATTTATAAGGTGTTCCTAGCTTAAGGTTGGAAGAGGATGTAGTTTTTGTAAGATTAATTGATTATCTTGTGTATTACCTTGTTGTGAGTGTGTGATGTTGAGCCTTGTGGAGGATCTTTGTCATGTTGTTGATCGCATTTTCATAATCATTTTGGGTTGTTTAACCCTTGGTTAGTTATCGTCAAACTTGTGAAGGCATAAAATTATGCTTTGCTCCTATTTCTCATATTTTTTTGTCATTTGAGTTTACTATTGGATCAAATGTAAGACACATATATCATTGTAAGGAGAAAAATCGTATAAAATAAAACATGGAACATTAATTTTTTAAAGAAAGTGATGGATAGAAGGAAGAACCCATTGTAATAGTGGATAATAGAAGAGAAAGAAGTTCTAAAATCTCATTAACCTGAAATTTTAAAAGGAGAAGATCCAAATGATGAGGCACGATCATTCTAATCCTAGCCATTGATAGAACAATGTGTAGAAAAAGGGAAGAAGGAAGAGGCAAGTATTCATTTAGAGTCAAATCATGCCTTGCATTCCTAATTCAAATAATTGCACCTTGTCACATGTAATTGAATGGGACTATCATGCCAATAGGTTAACTTACAAAGGAAAAAGGACCCACTACAAATTCTGGAAGACATCTACAAAACTACAAGTTAAGTGGCGTCCTTTGATGCTCGTCTTGATTTTCTCTTGAAATATCATGATGGAAAAGATTAAAAGCCATAGCTGATTTTATGATTTTTCTTCCCCATGTTGAGTCTATGTGGAAGAGGAATTTGTCAATTGGGGAAAGAATTTAGTTGAGTTATGTGTAAATCATGTAGGATATTCAAGATGTACTATTATTTATAAGTGCACATTTTGTTGAGCCTTTCTAGATTATTCCTTTCACTCCATTCTATGTTTTTGATACTATTGTATTATAAGAGAATGGTGATAGTTATGAACAAATCATTGCATTTTTTAACAATCCTTCACATGATATAAAATAGAGATGTGTACCATAGAATGTTAAAGATGATGCCCAAAGGAAGTTGTTGGTGCAAGTCTAGATGCATCAAAGGTTGAAGAGAAATTTAATCATGCATCCAATCTTTGTCACCTCAAAGAAGACCTAGGATATAGGGATGACATATTTTATCTAAATAACATGAGCTATTTGCCTAAAATAAATGACAATCATCAAGAAACATGTGATCTATATTTCCTAAAGTATGTGTTGATACATACTAGTTTATTATACGAAGATCGTAGTGGAAAACTACTCAAATGCCCAAAATGGGAAAAAAAAAAAACAACAACAACAACAACATAGCTCGTGACATGGCCATGTAAAGTTGCTAATGAGAATAATGATAGAGCATGCTACCTCACAAGTTTCAGTCGGTATCTTTTCAAGCTATTGGTTCATGACACTCCAGAATAAGTATTACTTGTAGATAATGATCAAAATCATATATATCTTATTCCTCATTGTTCCTTATATCTCTATCGTACATTAGGATTTGCAAAAATCCAAGAAATTTTTTATGTTTGGTGTGTTTTTGGTCATTTTATGGCATTTCTATAATGTTAAAAAAATTTAATGGCTTTGTCATCTATTATTGTATATATTTCTCATAAATTCTATTAGACACTTATTTCTATTTTCCTTCATTTCTCCCCCTTCTGTGAAAACAAAGTATAGAAGAGATTTAAATGTTGTTGAATTGTCTTTATTTTCAAAAGTAAAGCTTCTAATATTATTTGTTGTTATCTATTTGAAAGGAAAGACACAACAAAAGAGTCACTTATTAGCATAGTTTTATTTGTTAGATTATTCTTCATGAAAATTAAAAACCAACAAAAAACTAGGAAAATTAAATTTGTTTCAACTTGCATTCAAATAAATAAATAAAATATTAGAGTGAAAGCAACAAATGCTTCCATATCAAACATTATAACATACACTATTTATTAGAGTCAAACCCATTCCAAGATTAAATGTAGTTAATGGTCAACACTTTACAAATCAACAAGTAATAGTATTCAACTTAAACAATTTTGTCAAAGATTAAACAAAGTAAGGCATTAGTGCTTTATTCATCACAACCTTAATAGTGTACATCCAATTCTAGAATTTTAATTATAGTCAATGGTTGCAACATATAGAAGAATATTCATATATCGACAATATAAATACATTTTTTACTTTTGAATTGTAGAAGGGAGAGCCAAGGGTTCATTCTTAGAGTCAGGTCATGCCTTTCATTCCTAATTAAAATCAATTGACCTTCTCGCAGAATCGAATGGACCTACCATGCCAAGATATTATCTTACAAATGAAAAAGGATCTACAACAAATTATTGAGGACATCTACAAAACCAATTTAGTTGAGTGGCATCCTTTTATGTTTGTCTTGATTTTCCATTGGAATATTATGATACACAAGGTTAAAAGGCATAGTTGATCATTGTCATTTTTATTGCTCATGTTGATTCCATGTGAATGAAGTACTAGTCACTTTAGGAAAGCATTGAATTGAGGCCTATGCATAAATCATGGAGGATCTTCAGGATGCACTATTCATGATAAGCACAAATTTTGTTGAGTCTTTCTTGCTTCTTCCCTTTACTAGATTATATACTTTTGCTACTAAATTATTATTAGAAAGTGACAAAAGTTATGAACAAACTATTGCATTTGTCAATTCTTAATATGAAAGAAAATAGAGGTGTGCACCATAGAATGATGAGATGATGCCCCAATGAAGATATTGGTGTAAGTATAGATGCATTAGAGGTTAAAGAGAAATTTAATTATGCATCAATATTTTGTCACCTCAAGGATGATCTTATATATAGGGATAGCATATTTCATCTAAAGAACATGAACTATTCGCCTAAATTAAATGGCAATCATCAAGAAATGCCATGAGTTTGTTGCTCATAGTATGGAAAGTCTAGTGGAACTCATGCAACATAAAACCAAACAATCTAAGGCATCATGTGAAGATATAACAACCCATGCAGAAACAGCGGTGGTGGATAGCGATCCAGCAATGAACATGTGCTACACCAAACAATGCTACTACTATTGGATCATAATTTTGTAGCGAAATTGACAATGTATCTAAGCATTTGATGATGGGGGAAAATACGATAGAAATCGATATTCAATAGCCAATATGAACCATGTAATATGTATTTCATAAAGACATGTAACTATGATGTTTTAAAATGGATCAGAAATAAAAGAAGACACCTCCTTTGATGTTTGTTGTTACACCGAAGGCGTCTCCTACTATGAAATGGACGAGCTAATTTTTATGAATCGACGGTTCAGCCTCCTCAATACAGCATGCAAGACGATTGAGAGAATCGTGTGCGTCTATTGTTTTCATCGTCATCTGCAGGGAAGTCTCCTCAAAAAATACTACTTCATTTTCTCTCGTTTTTATTGATCGGATTTCTTTTTGTCAGTTTCTCGGTACACGCATCTCCTTACATTTCACATCAATCGTTGTGCTTTTAAAACTGGCGGATACAATTATCATGGTGGCAGACGCAAGGGCTTCCATATTTCTTATTAAAAGAGTTATATTAGTTGTATAATATAAATTCTACATTTCTTAGTACACACTACGGAGATTTAAATGTGACAAATAACAACTGTAGACTCCCATATAATGAAACACACCGGCTGATTTTTGTTAATGGATGGCATAGATTGTTTTAGAGGGAATGCAAGACGATCAGATGCATCGTGACCATTAATTTTGGATATTTTCCTTGCCACAGCTAACTCCAAAGAATGTATGCTTCGTCATTACTCCCTCTGCATCAAAATCAAAAAGATTTTACCAATAGTTTCACTCCAACAGTCACCGCTATAAAGAGAAATTTATGGCATTTTTTCACTGATTCTAAGGTAAGAGAGTTTATTAATGGGCTTAGGATTTATATAACTGTCTTACATGTAAGTTTACAACTCATTTAAATAGTTAATTTTTTAATGTGTTATTATATGTTTTTAAAAGTTTATATATTATTTTAAATTTATAAACTATTGTATATAGATTTTATAAAAAAAAAAAAAATTATTTTCTATTTAATTTAATTGAATTGATTTTATTATTAAAATTATTTTTAATAAATTATATGTTATTTTGGATGAATCTAATTCATTTTTCCATTGCATGATATGATGAGATATTTGATATTTATTACAAATTATAATTTATGACATTTTGATGAGTAGAGGGTCTAAATTAAATTGTTTTGTGGTGACTATTTCTTTAAAATTATTTGATTTGCTTATTTTTAAGTGTTTGAAGAGAACATTTAGATTTTTTCCAGCATGTCTTTTTGTATCATTAATAGTGAGGGAAGAATAATATTCTTTTTATTAAAGATAAATATTTACTTACAAATGTTTTACTTTTTCAAAAATTCATTACTTAAATATAGGTTTTATTTCAAAAAATTTGTCCAATTTATTTAACTTCAAAATATTTTAGATTTTTAACTTTGATTAAATATTTGATTTTTTAAAACAAGACAAAAGAAAATTATATGAGACTCTTGTTTAAGACCCTCTCTCCCAAAAACAATTCCCCTGATAAATAAAAATAAAAATAAAAAAACATTTCACCTTATTAAAGTATGTCATTTTATATTTAACTATTTTACCTTACCTTTTTAAAGTATGTCATTTTATTTTTAACTTTTTAAGTTTGGTTTTTCTTTTTTCCCCTAAGTTTGGTTTTACCCATGCCTTCTAATATAAGAATTAATTTTTTTAAAATATTTTATTTAAATACCGTTATAACTTTTAAAATTTGATTTATTTAACAATATTATTATCTTTACCTTTAATTTTATAATTTTTTTTTATTTTAAATATTAAAATTATCTTATTAACATTTTTATAATATATTTATTATATTTTAAGTACATAGTTTATTAATATTTGAATTCTAATAAATTAAAAAAATAGTTTTACTCTTTTATTTAATAACTTATTAACTTAATATGTTTACTATTTATTATTATTATTCAAAATTATTATTTTTATTAATATTTGAATTTTGATATATCTTAAATTTGCATATAGTTTATTATATTTTAATTTTTAATTTAAATTTTAAGTTTAAAATTTATTTTAATATCTTCCTTTACATTTGTTATCTCTCAATATCTCCCTATTATTTCTATATCTTATCTCTCCCTCTACCTCTCTCTATTTCTCTATCTATTTTCTCCATCTTCTTCTCTTGCTCTATCTTCATCTCTTCGTCTATCTTCCTCTCTCCACTTCTATCTCTAGACATGTCTATGTCTCTGTATCCAAATATTTGTTATATTGTTTTGAATAAGATTTTTAAATTACAATTTTACTATAAAATATAAAATATAATCAAATGTGTGTTATTAATTTAAGAAAAAAAATTATAGATTATTTTATTTAGTAGAATCCATTCTTAAGAAATATTTTAAAGTTTTGTATTATGTCTTTTTTCTCTTTAAAATATATTAATTTTGCTATTTTCTTTCAAATTATATTATATTTGCATAATGTTTAAATTTTTTTCAAATTTAATGTATTATAATATCTACATTTTTAATTGATCAAAAAAAAAATCTACATTTTTAGTTATTATTAGTTGACACATCCTTATCCAGTGAGTCAATTAGATTAGTTTATCCAATTTAATTTAAATATTTCTTTTTTAAGGTAGCATCTTCTCTTTTTAAGAGTAAAAGAAGATAGAAAATCAATTTTGAAAAAATATTAATAAATTGAAGATTTAACCAAACTTAAAAATATGGTCTTTACATGACCGCACCAACACCATATGCATTGATTACATGCACATGTATTAGTGGAACTTTGTAGGACTACGCTTTTAATGTTAATCTCTATTAAACATATATATCTTAAGAAAAAAATAGATTTTTAAAATTTAAATTTAGTTTCAAATTGGAATATAAAATTATTTTTTCTTTTTATTCATAAATAGTGATTTTTTTATAGATTTGTTTTTTGTTAATTTAGTCATCTACATTTTCTACAATTACATCATTTATGGAAGTAATAAAACAAATTTTTATATTCAAGCTAAAACAATGTCAACCATATGTTGGGAATTATTTTATAAAACAATATTTGACACATTTATGGTTTTTTGTAATAGTGTTAAATCTACCAATTTGCTTGAATGTACTATGCTTATATTGTAGATACTTGTTGGGAGTGTTATTGGCTATAGATCATATTTTCATGTATATATTTACTACAAATTCTAACATATAAATCTTCTTCTCTTTGATTTCAATGACCTGACATTGATAATAAATGAATGATTCCATATGATAAATTATCAAACCTGGCCAATTCATAAAAAAAAGCTTCTATCCATACTCTTCTATTGCACTCCTAAGATTAGTTTTTGGTAATAGTGTTAAATCTACCAATTTGCTTGAATGTACTATGCTTATATTGTAGATACTTGTTGGGAGTGTTATTGGTCATAGATCATATTTTCATGTATATATTTACTACAGATTCTAACATATAAATCTTCTTCTCTTTGATTTCAATGACCTTACATTGATGATAAATGAATGATTCCATATGATAAATTATCAAACCTGGCCAATTCATAAAAAAAAGCTTCTATCCATACTCTTCTATTGCACTCCTAAGAGTAAGTGTTAACCATAGATTTCAAATATCAGGTCGTCCATCTCAAATACGCATTTGAAAATTATACTATTAAAATTAACATTTGTTTTTTGAAGAGTCAAAAAATAATATTTAAGCATTGTAAATTTAGAATTGTTATATATTTAATTGTGTATACTTTTTTTTTAAGGATAAGTGTTTGTTATTCTTGATGGGGATAGCTCCCTATATTACTTCCAAAAAAGTTTACATTAAAAACATTACACACTAGGCCTCTCTAGACCAATCACACCAACTTCCCTATAGCCAAACACACCAACTTCCCTATGACCAACACACCTACTTCCCTATAATCGACACACTGACTTCCCTAAGACCGACACACAAACACAATATACACAGTGACCATTTACATAAGATGATGCTAATTGTGTATACTTATATTTAATTATTTATTTATTTTTATTTTTATTTATACTTTTCTTATTAGTCTTTTATAAGATATTCTCTCTTCAAATGAGATTTTTTTTAAATTATATTATAAGTTTTTTTTTACTTTTTAATATATATTTTGTTGCGAACCATTTTTTTCACATTTGGATACTATAATCACATTTGTCTATAGTATAATATATCTATAATTGAGAAAACAATATCAATGTTAATATTCTTATATTCGTATAATAAGAATAATATATGTAATAATAAATATATATGAATCACCTCTCTCTCTATATATGCAATTTTCTTGTAAAGGATTTCAGGTCCCTTCAAAACCTGTTTTTGCCTTAATAAAAAACTATTTATGTTATTTTTAAAAATCACATAACCACAACTTTTACTCTTAATTCTTTCTTCCTCTTGTGCATTTTTCCTTCCTTCCTTATGTTATTTTTCTCTCATCAAATGCACGAAGCAAAGATCAATTGTAAATATGAGATTTTACTTCACTATTTTTCACTCCACCTAGTGGCCTATTATCTCTCTAATGAGACTACCCACATATGACAAGTTGTGAATAGGAACCATAATAATAATTTGGAGCAACTGCTTTTTCTATTTTTTAAATTTCATACCATTTTGTAGTCCACATTTTTGTGTTACACCTTAAATGTTTGGAAATTGACTATTTGTTTCAAGAACATATGTATTTAAAGTAGAATGCACTTTCCTTGTATGGTTGAATTTGTTAGCAAATTTTCTTCCTTTATGCATATTCTTAGCAAAAAAAAATTTGTTTTCTTGTGATGAAATTAAGAAAAAAATGCAATGCCATGCCTTCTAAAAAATTTGGTTGTCATTTTCACCTATTTTTTGGTTTTTCTTTAAATTCCTTTTTGACAAGTGGATGTTTTAACGTCCAAAAACATGCAAAAAGTGGAAATTAACTTGAATCTATTGTTTGTTTAGAAAGACATTACACTTAAATTAATTATTTTAATCATTAAATTTTTGTGTTGAAATAATTTTTTAAAGGTGAATAAATAAATCAAGGATCTATATATTATTTTATTAATAAATTTATAATCATTTTAATTTTTTTTTTTAAATAATAATTTATAGACCGTGTTTTATAATTGGTTATTTAATGAGGTTATACATGTTGAATAGAAATTGTTTCTTATTCTATTAGAAGTATTACCATTGATCCAAAGATTTATCAAAGGTATAGCCACCATTGTCAATATCTTTGTTGATGTGTTAGTTATAAATTGGTCCATACATCTTGACATTATGTTTTCATATACTTGCAAGATTTGAATGCAATATCTCTATCTCCCTATCACTCTCCTTATCTATATCTCTCTTGCTATCTCCCTCCCTATCTCATATCTATCTCTCTATCTCTAACTCTTTATCACTCTATATCACAATCTCTCTCTTTCTATCTCTCCTCCTATTCAACTGTCGAATCTATTTATCGCTCTAGCTCTATCTCTCCATTTCTTTCTTCCATCTCTCCTTCTATCTCTATCTCATTATCTCTCAATCTCTCTCTGCCTCTATATATCTCCCTTTCTCTATATATCACTTCCTATATCTATCTTTATCTTTCTATCTCTCCCTCTCTCATTCTCTCCCTCTATATATTTATCTCTTCCATCTCCATCCTTATGTTCATCTCTATCTCTATCTTATTAACCCTTTGTATTTCTCACTATCTCCCTTTCTCATGCATTGCACAAATTTATGAAAAAAAAGATCAATTTGTTTTTTAAAATGACCTTCCACACCTATTAGGCGTACCCATTGCACACTAAAGTGCAATTGCTAGTCTTAATTTATGTTGAAGGAATATCCTTATTTGAAAGAGAAGAGAAAACTTTTACCATCAACGGTTGAAATCATACGAAAATAGTGCAAGACGATTCAAACGGTTTGAATCGTCGATTGCAAAAGTTTCGGCCAACCGTGGAACGTTATCCCAGCCTTTTGAAAGCTTTGACGCTCTGAAAAACCACTTTCACACCTACCTTACAAGTGGTTTTCAAATTAGATTTTGCCTTGCAATAAATGAAACTGACAACGTAATGACGGAGAAACCAGTGAAAGCGTAAACATATTCCACTTTGATTGTCGTTCAACGCTTCCACGTACGTATCAATCTTGACGCTTTAGTTTTGGCTATTCTGGTTTCAGTTGGCACCTCTTTGATCAACTTTGTAGAGTTTTTTATCTCCATATTCGATCTAGCTCTAACTATGATGACTGTGAAGAGTGAAAGAGAAAGTTTAAAATATAGTTAAAGAACTGCAACTGCCAATATGATATCAACTTTGTGGCTAGTAAAATTCATATATTCTGCAATGATTGCAGGATATGAAAGAAATGGATTCTTTAAAAAGGCTTTAGATACTTTCGAGCAACTCCAATTGGCAGGTTTAAAGCCACCCTCCACAACCTTGTTAACATCATCACGAACTGGAGCATTGTGTGGATATTCATCGAAAGGAAAAGGTTTTAGAGACTTTCATTTTGGAAATTAAACGTGTTGATCGGTTCCACTCCCAATATCGAATCCACATTGAATGGAAATTTTGGCATCAAACCAACACCACATCAAATGGGTATGTGAAAAGCCACAGACAAAATAGTATGTATAATATTATATAAAAACTATCTCTCTATCTCTCCTTTCTATCCTATTTCTATATTTGTATACTTTTCTCTCATATCTCCATTTCACTCTCTCTCTTCCTCTCCCTCCCTCTCTATCTATTTATATATATATCTTCATTCCTCTCTTTATCTATTTACATCTCTCTCTCACTCATATTCATGCACTCTCTTTTTGTCCTTCCTTGTCTGTATTTTTATATCTCTCTCTTACTTCCCCCTCTTTATCTCTCTCCCTCTTTCTATGCATGACTCTGTATTACTTGTTCATCATCATCCTTCTCTCTCGCTCATGCCCCCTCTATCTCTATCTCCCTATCTCCACCTCCTCTTGTCTATTTACCTCATTATTTCTACTTCTTTCTTATTAACTCCATCTATCCTACATTGTATCTCTATCTCTCTTCGTCTCCCTCTCACTCCTCTCTATTTGTTTCTTTTCTAGCTCTATCTACTTCTCTTTATCTCTCTACGTCCCTCTTCATCTCTCTATATCTCCCTATATCCATATCACTCCTTCCCTCTCTATCACATTCACTCCATCTTTCCTACTCTATATCTTTATCTCTATCTCTCATACATCTCTCTCTCTCATACATCTCTCTCTCTCACACACACTCATGCTCTATATATCTATCTCTCTATCTACCTCTCACTCTTCTCTATATCTTTATATCCATATCTCTAGCTCTATCTCCCTCCCCATCTATCTCTATCTTTCCATATCTCACTCTAAATCTATATCACTCTCCCCTTCTCTCTCATTCACACCATCTCTCCTACTCTATATACCTATCTCTATTTCTCTCTAACTCTCTTTCACTCCTCTATATATTTCTATTCATTTTTTTCTCTACCTATATATATATATCTCTATGTCATCTCTATCTATATCTCTCCTCCTTTCTCTATACATTGAGCTTTCTTCCCTTACACTACATTTATCTCCCTCTCTTCTCCTCTTCCTAGACATCTATATCTATATCCCTTCACCTCTTTGTCTCTATCTCTCCATATGCATTCTACCATCTCTCCCCCTCTATATAGCACCACTTATCTCTATATCTTTTTGTTTCACCCTCTCTTTATATATTTATTTCTGTCTATCATCTATCAGTCCCTTTACTCTTCACATCCTAGATTATTTTCATAAGTGATTTGAAAGTTCACATCCTAAATTATCTTTTTACTCATATTTGGATCATGAAACTCTTCACATGTTAAATTATCTTTTTATTATTATTTATTATTTTGGATCCTTATATGAAACTCTTCACATCTTAAATTATTATGTATACATTTTTTATTATCCTGGATAGTTGATTTGATTTATACATTTTTTATTATCCATTTAGATGGATAGTTGATTTATTGTATAAAAGATGGGGATCCGAGGATGGGCAGGCTGGGAGGATTAATGGTCAGAGGGACAAGCGGCGCTTAATCCCTCCACTGTAAGGAGCGGGAGGTAGTCGTTGCTCTGTGAAACCAGCCTCACGCGGTCTCCTCCGCCTTACACTGCGAGACAGAACCTCCTTCCTTCGAGGGAGGGCCTCTCAACAACTCTCTACTTGGAACAGGGCGCGTCACATTTATATGCCACAACATCTTCCCTCCTACCAGCCTTGACCTAACTGTTCTTCCACCTTATGCGTCCCCACATGGGTTACAAGCCCACGCTACTGAGCTCGACACAAGTTACGGGTGAACTCTCCAAGTTTAAATGCGCTTTTCATATTTTGTGCGCTACATGTGGGATATAAGTATCGCGTTTATACTCCTCCAGCAGCTTCCTTTTCCTGCTGATCTCTCTCTGACTGACTGACTGACGGATTCTTGTTTCCATTTATAATTGACTGAATCCGCTTCTACAACAGATACCGCCACTTGTATCTTACAAGTTTTTGTTTCTCGTTTCAAAAAACCATCAGCTACTCAATGAAACAGATCGTTCAGAACTCTGCTCTTGTATTTTCTAAAATGTAGAGGGAGAGAGTTTAATAAAAGGAATTGTCACGAGAGATGAGCAATCATACAAGAATGCGTGTATAGCGGTGACTACAAACAATGCATTCTGTGTTGGAAATAATATAGATGAAAAATAATGCTACCCCTAACTTGGACAATTCAATGGTGATGATGCCTCCAAATGCAAATATCTTCATAAGGTCACTTGAACGACATATGCCCCTCAAATGTGGCCTTCCAGAAGCATTACTCTTTGACTATTTTTTTCAAATGGGTGCACATATCTCTAGAATGTGAACTCATTACTACCACTAACATTATATAAGTGTATCATGGATTAAAGAGAAAATAGAGAACCATCACTTGTGATCTCAAGGATTTCTAGAAACAATTTAAATAAAGATCTCGTTATAATAACACTATAAGTCCCAATGATATGTCTTTTCAAATCGTGCACGAGCCTGAATGATAAACACAAATTCACAAAACAAAACTGAACCCCTTCAATTCATCATCATTCACTAAACAAAAATTGTGTGGGGTTTTATTGACACCCCAAAGCATCGTCGTATTTTGACAAAGAACAAAGTTTTAAACAAGGTGCATCATTTGAGAAACTTAAGGTGATGGGTTTTAACAATAGACAGGTTTTAACAATGATTATGATTCTTTTAACTCTCATAATCTTGATGATGGATCACAGAGTGTGATCTGAAACATTGGTAGAAAAATCGTGTAGACAATTTAATCTAGAAGCAACTATCTAACAATAGATATGGTGTTAAGGTTATTAAATCCTCAAGTGCAAGCTCTAACAAAGGATTGATCAGAGGTCACACGTGTGAATACTTAATGACTCTTAGAGACCCTATGGAGCCATGCTCCTCTCCCTTCAAGTCTGATAGTGAACATAACAAGAAGAAAAATGCTCTTGATAGTCATCAAAACCAATTTCCCGTGTACAAAGCTCCCTCCTAGTTGCATAAGGAAAAAAAATCTATCCTTTACAAATGAAAATATATTTTATAATATCTTTTCCATTCCCCATCCTATAACTTCCTTCATAAAAACTTGCATTATTTTTGTTATCGTTTTACAAGTTCACTTTCCAAGTGACTTTTAGAATTCCCTCCACCTCACATGGCTTTTGATGTACTTTGTGGCTCATGAGATACTACTTTTGAAAATTTCAGATCATTAGCTATGTTGTGATGTTCAATAAGTAACCCCCTTCAAACTTTTGGTATACCTCATGGACAGATCAGAAATCTGAAAGAAAATAGAAAAGTTGAGCTTATTCGATGCTCTCAGTTTTCACAACCTCGATAAGTACATTGAAAACTAGCTTGTCCATGTCCTCTTCAACAACCAACTTTTCTTGATATATCTCTCATACTGGAGGGGTAGACAATAATATTTTCATGGATTAGAGTAGAAAGCTCTTTATAGAATCTTTAAATTCATTCCACATTGACTGTATAAACAATAATTTCAATCTGCAGACTTTTGTCTTCTTGCTGAGGTAATAAGGAAAATTGTCAAATGATACACAAGTCTCTCTACCATCAACCATTCCATGTAGTTCATCATAACCTTGTGCATAATTAAGAGCTACATGCTTAACATATTCAGTCCTCAAGTCTTTGCCTCAGGAAATCTATGCTGAAATCTACCTGTGTATTAAGACCTCTAAGTGAAAGATCCACAACTAATTCTGGAAGAGGATTCTACAAATTCACAGATTCAAATAGCATTTTCTTTGCCGATATCATTCTGTGGGGTATTGATGATTCCACCATTTCAAGTTCTCTTTTTCAACTTGTTCAATATCTCATCCTTCAAACAAACATTATGATTGTCTGAATGAGTTATCAAGCCAGTACATGTTCAACATTCTCATCCATTGAAACATCATTGGTCGCTTTGATGTTAAATGTCAAGTTCAATATGTTCGTTGTGTAAAACAATAGTCT
The DNA here is from genome assembly GCF_030272615.1 of Cryptomeria japonica. Lineage (NCBI taxonomy): Eukaryota > Viridiplantae > Streptophyta > Pinopsida > Cupressales > Cupressaceae > Cryptomeria > Cryptomeria japonica. The sequence continues at coordinate 534,550,793 of NC_081413.1, forward strand.
ACCCATATGAATCAACCACCTGCTTGGCCTTATTAGTGTTCAAAAATATGGGCAACAAGATGCAAGCATGCTAATTGAAGATGCAAGACTTAATGTTGTTGTTTTCTTGTTGCCTTTATCAATCATTCATGATTATCAAGTTCTTGGATTAAGTAAGAGATTGTCTTATACTTATTCACTCCCACCTCTCACTACAAATGTGTGCTCATCAATTGGTATGAGAGATGTTTCCTTTTGTTTATCCTAATAGTTGTAAGGTAGATCTTGGAAGCACACATGGCAGGATTCTCCTCTAATAGAGCTCCACTGTTTACTAGATTTGATTATGCATTTTGGAGTGTAATGATGCTACTAGATTTGATTATGCATTTTGGAGTGTAATGATGCAGATCTATCTGATGGTTATAGGGTTTGATAATTGGCAATCAATTGTAGACGGTTATCAAGCTCCTCAAACCCCACCAACCGATCAGGCTGGAAAGAAGGTTAGTAAAAATGATGCAAAAGCCACATTGCGAATGCTATCTTGTTTGGTTTGGAAAGGTTAAAATTTTCTAAGGTGATGCATTGCAAATCAGGAAAAGAGATGTGGGATAAACTCTAGAGCATCTATGAAGGTGATGTCAAAGTTAAGATGACCAAACTCCAAACTCATAGAAGATGATTTGACAGTCTGAATAGCTTACCTCCTTTGTGTTGTCAATTCCATCAAAGGATTTGGTAAAAAAGTTGATGAACCAATGATTGTACAAAAAGTGCTAAGATCTCTTCCATTCAGGTTTGATGCAAAAGTCTTCGCCATTGAAGAAGCTAAATACCCAAGTAAGTTAATAATGGATGAATTGGATGGGATCCTTGCTACATATGAAATGAGGACTAAACAAGAGAAGCCATCAAAGAGAGAAGCAACCTTCAAAGCCTGAAAGAAGAAAGTGAAGAATGAAGAGTTTGAAACAAGCATTGAATTAGATGAATAGGAAGCTAACCTTGTAAGAAAGCTAAAGAAATACAAAAGTAAGTTACCATTTAAATGTTTTAATTGTGATGGAATAGGACATTTTGTTGATAACAATGATGATATATCATGATTATAAGAAAAGTAGCAAACATCAACAATACAAAAAGAACTACAAGAAAAATGAAAATAAGGACTGCCACAAGCTTAAGAAAAGGCTCTATTGCCTCCAGGGAATTGTCCAGCTCTCCATTATCTTCCAATTGTTTTTTTTTTTCTCAATCACACTCAGGGCTAGCATGGTGACAGTATATGTATCAAACTTAACATTGTCTCTCCACCAGTTAAATCGAACCCATTGGTACCTCCATCGCTGAGTTTAGAATCTGCTCTTCGGGTAACCCTCTGAGTGAGGGGAAGCTTTCCCGACCTCTAACTCTCTCAGCTTCATAGAAAAGTATGTTCTTACTTAATGCCTCCCTATAGTCATATCCCTTTCCAGAACCCCCTGCCCCCCGCTAAAAAGATACATTGGTGTGCAAATAAATATGACCATTGAGGAAAAAACCATGGTCACAACTAGATTGATTAGATACTAATTTATGTCTAGCCATGGTGTTGAGCTCTTATACAAGCCATCGGAGAAAAAACCATGACTTGAATTGAGATTATTCTTGTTCCTATCAGGAGGAAATCCCATAAATCTTGGCTTGATATGTGTCTGAGAAATGAGTTGAAATTTTAGGAAGTCGTCTAGATTGTTTTTGTCTCCGTGACCATCCAATTTATTACACACCATTCAATTTAACATGCTAACGTTTGAGTCTTGTTTCCATTTCTAATCGACTGACTCCACTTCTACAACAGTATAGCCACTTGTATCTTTCAAGTTTTTGTTTCTCGTTTTAGAAAACCATTAGGTATTCAATGAAACAGATCGTTCAAAACTCTGTTGTGTTCTCAAATCTAGAGGGAATCCTCACAGGAGGAAAAACGTTTAAAAGTTTATGCATTTGAGCATATAAGCATGTAAGTAAATAGATTTTGTAATAAAAGCAATCATACAAGGATGCATAGTAACTACAAACAAAATGGTGATTGTGGTCTTCAATTGTCAAGTACATATGCCCTTCAAATACTTCAAAAGTGAGACGGTTATTCTTCATACAAAACAACATTTGATCAAAAATACAAATTTGCATAACACAATTATTTTTCAGCAGATTTTTGACATTTTTGCAGAATTGGGAAGGCAGATTAAGAGGATGGAACTAGTAGAAATTTCATATAAATATGTTGTGATTTACAGATTTTAAGTTTTTGATTGGGTGTTGTTTTGTATGGAAAATAACCATCGTTGTTTTGTATGGAAAATAGCCATCTCCCTCTCAATAGATTTTTCGAATGGATGCATATATGTGGACTTATTACTATAATCAATAATGTGCTCCTATCTCAACCACAACATAATCTTATGCTACTTTGTCACAATATATCCATTAATCATACACATATTACAATGTCTTTGATCTTTTACACATACTTCTTAGGGTTGCCCTAGGAGAACGTGTCTCCTTGTGACACAATGACAAACCTTCCAAGGTATATCTAAGTACCTCCAATCTATCAAACCTCTTAGAAAAAAAAAGTAAAGGTGAGAAAAGGATGAAGAAATCAAAAGTATACATGTCATAGAATCAAATTCAAACACAAAGGACAAATATGTAGTTGCAAACCTAACCTAGACTAACAAACTTGATTTCAAAGATAGCACAAATCTAGTGCAAGATTCAGTTGACTTAACTAACAAAGAGATCACATTTCATAGGGTAGATATATTTACATTACAAAATCGTATACTATACACGTTAATGATGCTTGAAGTTGCAATGTTATCATCACCATCACATGAAGAGAGATGGTGAAAACTTTTATATTCGCTTTCAAAAACAAGGGAGAATACTCTCTTTTGTATTGATGTCATGATCCACAATAGTCTTATGTATGAACCACATATTTGTCCAAAAATAAAGCCATCAATGATAGAGTGGTAGACTCACTTTATCTTTCTAGTTTCCATAACATGTATTTCATGAAGAAATGTAACTATGATGTTTTAAACTAGGCTAGAAATGAAGCAATAAAAGAAAAAGCCTTGATTTAATATCCAAAGTGATATGTTTTAAGAATAAGGCCATCTAAAGAACCATTTCTAATAGAGTGATGGTATGTAAGTGGTGTACATGAAAGGAGCCAAACCAACCAATGTGGTTTCAAATGGGAAGGAAAAAAAAAGAGATCAAAGCCACAAATATTACATCTAGTTCCTTAAGTTACAATATGCATGGGTTCAATTAGGAATAGGAGATAAATAAACATCATGTACAAAAGGAAATACACCTTTAGGAAGTCATGTTTAATGTGTGCCACATGTGCAAGGAGATGTAGTCATGTGGGTTGGATGAATAGGTAACTCATAATTGGTAGGAATAAACGATTATATAATGATAATGGTGATATAATAAATAGAGGATATAAGCATGGTATAACATTAGGTATGGAATAATGAAGTGGAAAATCTCAAGGAGGAGGAAAAGGTCCAATGAAAAATTTAATAAGGTGTAAAATAAAAAAAATTGTAATGTTTGTATAATGTTTAAAGGAGAAGAGGATAGTAGAAAATCATAGGAAGTGGGTAATAAGGGCACAATGGGTGAAGCGGTGTGTGATGGGAAATGTAGGTAAATGTGTTACATTACTAGAAGTGTAAGGAGGATATTGTGGCTCATAATAGAAATAATGTGAATAGATGATGAGTGAATGGAGTGTAATAGTGGAAGAGAGAAAAGGTGTCTTATAAGAGAGATCAAATCTACAGGCAAAATGAAGTGGATCTATGTACAAAGGGGGAGACTTAAATGTAAGGAAAGGATGAGTAGAAAAGTGGGAATAAGGAGAAGTGTTAATGTTATAATGTAGCTTAACCTATGTAATATTGGAAAAGTGTGTAGTAGAATGAAGATGTATAATATATAATCTCTAAGATATTACCATCCACAAGAGAGGGATGAGCATCCAAATTATAAGTATGATAGTAAGTAAGAGAAATAAGTGGAAAAATGATGTCCAATAATCATCACAAGGTGCATCAATTATATTATCACTTTGGGAAGACTTGCTAAAGGCATTAAAAGATAGATCATGCCAAGAGGTTAACTTACAAATGAAAAAGGATCCACTAAAAATTATAGAAGACATCTAGAAAAATACAATTGGCAACCTTTGATGTTGAACAAGTCTTGATTTTCTCTTGGAATGTCATGATGGACAAGATTAAAAGCCAAAGCTATTTTTATCATTTTTCTTTCCCATGTTGGATCTACATGAATGAAGAATTGGTAAGTTGGGGAAAGAAGTCAATTGAGGAATTATCATGCCAAGAGGTTAACTTACAAAGAAAAAGGATTAACGGTTGAATCCATGTGAATCAATAATTAGTCACTCCAAGAAAGAATTTAGTTGAGTCATATGTGTAAATCATAGAGAATCTTCAAAATGTAATATTCTTGATAAGTACAAATGTTGTTGAGTCTTTCTATCTTCTTCCCTTTACTCCATTATATGTTTTTTTCTACTATTGTATTATGAGAGAATGACCATAAATATGAACAAACCATTGCATATTTTAGCAATCCTTCACATGAAAAAAAAAATAGAAGTGTGCACCATAGAATGATAAGATGACACCCGAGGAAGATATTGGTGTAATTCTAAATGCAGTAAAGATTAAATATAAATTTCAATATTGTGGATAAATATTTTGTCACCTCAAGAATGATCAAATATAATTAAATGACATAAATTTTATTAGGATTTCTATTTCTTTTAATTTAAGCTTTTCTCCATCTTCTACCAAATCTACTACTCGCATGCTCCTTAAATTCTATCATTATGCCTACCTCTTATATAATCATATCAATTGATTGGATTACTAGTCTACTTCATATAGGGATTCGTATTATAAAGAAATGGAGATTAAAAAAATTATCAAATAATATGTATGATGGTTAATTCATATTTATAGTCATATATTTTCATTTTATTGAAGGTGAAAGTTTTGCACATATTAATTCTTCATATATGTTGGATACATACTCCATTCTAAAAATAAGTGAGAAGAATTATATAGCATATTCGCTCACCTTTATTTACTACTACCTAAGGGTGATTTACAAGGCATATGTGTCCAACTAATACTAGCTAACATATAGTAGAATGTAGCTCATAATATAAATATCTAGAATTACTAAGAATAATGTATATTGGTTATTAAGTATATTGTGATTGAGATTGATAATGAGTGCTAGACACAAATAAATTGCATTGATTTTTATTCAAAAAAATGTCTTGAGATAATATCCTTAACTAGACAACCCTAGACATGTAATTTAAAAATATTGGCATACACAAGAACATATGACGATTATATATGAGAATTATTAAACTTAGAGAATTTTAAGAGGCACACACATTAATTAATTTCACTCTCTGCTTGAAAATGAAATCTTGAAAGCGATGCTTGCATTGGTTGAATCCAACTATAGTAGGGTTATCTTTCAAGTTAGTTGGAATCTTTTAGAGTTTATGTGCACACCTTGTGAAATCATTTGGAAATTATTAGAAGATGTCATTTTTAATGGAGTGGCTTCCTATGGAATACCTAGTTTTTGGAAAATCGTTTAAGAGCCACTTTAGAGGGCAAATGTCCATTTTTCAAAACCCTTGTACAACATAAGATGGGGATATACTACAATTTTAAGGTTCAAACATAATAATTTTTTTACTTTATTTTTTGAAGTATGCTTGTGAGGGTTTGGAATCTTTGTTGAAGATGCAAGTGTGTTGAGTTGATAGGTGATCCATTCAAGGGTGTAACCAAATTAGGTCCACGAACATAATTAATTACATATTTATTTGTTGAAGTATGCTTATGAGATTTTGGAATCTTTGTTGGAGATGCAAGTGGGTTGACTTCATAAGTGCTAGTCAAGAGTGTTTATCAAATAAGGTCAACAAATATAATATTCTTTTAGTTTTCATTTATTGAAGTGCATTTATGAGGTCTTTAGCCAAAAAAATTATCTTCATTGGTTTCATTAGTTCTATGAAACTCATATAAATATTGCAGCTAGGAAGAGCTTAAAAAAATCAATAGTTTTTTTATTAAATAGTTGTTCATCTCAATGAGGAATGTTATATAGCAACATGTTTAAAACATAACATTTTGAATAATGAATTAAGATTTTATCTTTTATTTATCCTTTATTTTTGGCTCGTTTAAAAACATCATAATTACATGTCTTCATGAAATACATGGGAGGGAAACCAGAAAAATAAAATGGTCCACCACTACATCATCCATAATAACCTTAACAATAAAATTATAATAACCCTAACAACAAAATTTGAAGTAGAAGTGCCATATGGAGATCATTAATGAACTTTTAAGTGAATCCATCCAATATATGCCCATCAAAACCTTTAATTTCCTTGTATAACGAAACTATAAAATTTTATATTAGTCATGAAGCAAGCTTGGTAGATTGAAGGGAGTTATGGAATGTTGTGGCTTTCACAATAAGATTCTAACCAATCCAACCTCTTCTTGAGCTTTTTCTATCAAATCGTTTGCAAATGTAGGTCACATATTTCACCATCCGAATATTTACCAAATCAATGTGAAAAAAAATGAGATGAGTTGCACAAGATTTTAGTGTTAAAATTGGTGATTAAATAGATTTGCTCTATATCCAAAAGGTTGATCACAAGGACCTATAAATACAAATAATTGGCAAAGAGTCATGTCTCTTGCATGAGATATGACTATAACTAAATACGATTAGATAAAGTTTATTTCTAAAACCCCCATAAAATTTATTTCATCACATAGTTCAACTAGATGATGGGAGCCTCCTATAAAAATAAGATTGTTAGCTTACCCATTTACAAGTGATGAACATTTGACACCAATATGTGGATACTTGACAATGGTGCCTCCAGACACATCTCAGGATTTCGTGAGCATCTCTCAGATCTGATTGAAAAGGACACCAATCTTCATGTAGTAATCGGTGATGATGCTCGATACTCGATAAAAGGTTCTGGCACTACCTCTTTAAAACTAGATTCTGGTATTTCCTTACAACTCTGTGATATTCTATTTGTACCTGGTATTAAAAGAAATCTTATTTCCATTTCTACTTTAGAAGATAAGGGTTTGCAAATAGCATTTTTTGAAGGGAAAGTACTCACTTGGTCTAAGAAATCTAACTTCAAATCTGCTCGTATTATTGGAAATAGATGTGATAGTTTATATAAGCTTGCAGCTAATCCAATTCAAGCTCTCATTCATGAGACCCCTGAATCATGCAAGCTATGGCATAGAAGATTGGGTCATCTTCACTTTCAAGCTCTTCCCACTCTCGGTAAAATGGTCAAAGGTATGCCTAATCTCAGTTTATCTCATGATGATGCTTGTAAAGGTTGTGCAATGGGTAAGAATGTAAAAAATCCCTTTCATAAAAGAGATAGTAGGGCTAAAGAAAGGTTAGAGCTTATTCATTCAGATTTATGTGGTCCTATGTTAGTAGCATCTCCTAGTGGTTTCCTATATTATGTTATCTTCATAGATGATTTCTCTAGGAAAACATGGATCTATTTTCTTAAAACTAAAGAGTCTGAAGAAGTCCTAAACAGATTTAAAGAATTCAAATCCTTAGTTGAAAATACCACAGGAAATCGAATTAAATGTTTGAGGTCTGACAATGTTTGAGGTCTGACGATGGAGGTGAATACACCTCCATTGTCAGAAAATACTACAATTCTTTAAACAGATTTAAAGAATTCAAATCCTTAGTTGAAAATACTACAGGAAATCAAATTAAATGTTTGATGTCTGACAATGGAGGTGAATACACCTCAGGTAGTTTCTATGACTTTTGTGTTAAAGCAGGAATTAAGAGGGAGTTTTGTGTTCCCTACAACCCTCAGCAAAATGGAGTTGCTGAAAGAAAGAACAGGACCATTGTCATGATACATGATCGGGACTTGCAACCTTTCCTATGGGCAGAAGCATCCAAAACCGCAATTTATATTCAGAATAGATGTCCTCATCAAGTCCTAAAGAATGTGACACCTGAAGAAGCCTTTTTAGGAATCAAACCAGACATCAGTCACCTAAGGATATTTGGAAGCCCTGTGTATGTTCATGTGCCTAAAGAAAAATGAACCAAGCTGGATCCATCTGGAAAGAAAGGCATCCTAGTAGGATACAGTGAATCTTCCAAAGCCTTCAGGATCTACATTTCAGGTCAAAGGTATGTTGAGGTAAGTAGAGATGTAACTTTTGAAGAAGATATTGCTTTCAAAAGATATAAAGGTTCATTAATCAACAATGATGATATGGTGATGGAAAAACAAGATTCAATTGTTGATGCTAACCCTGAGTTACAGGAGGAGTCTACTGATCTTCCAGATCAGGAAGTTCAGAATGACTCATCAGAACCCAGGCAATCTACCGATATACCTCAGGATATTGTGGTCTGCAAGAAGAGACCACTTTGGGTTAGAAATACAATTCAAGATGCTAAAGGGTTTGCTGCTCCCAGAGGAACCTTCAGAAATAGCAAGAGTGTCCAAAATCATGCCAACTACATTTCTGTGATGTGCAATATAATTGAGTCTGAACCCCACAATATCGGAGAAGCTATGTCCCATCATGCTTGGAAATTAGCCATGGATGAAGAGTATGGGTCTATCATCAAGAATGATGTCTGGGACATCGTACCCAAACCCAAAGGTAAGTTCGTCGTTTCCTCTAAGTGGTTGTTTAAAATTAAACATAATGTTGATGGTACTATTGAAAAATATAAAGCTAGGTTTGTAGCTCGTGGTTTTTCTCAAAAGGAAGGAATAGATTATGAAGAAACCTTTGCCCCTGTTGCTAGATATACCTCTATTAGGTCTATAATAGCTATTGTTGCAGCCAAAGGTTGGGAGCTACATCAAATGGACGTTAAGACAGCCTTCCTTAATGGTGTCATTGAGGAGGAAGTCTATATTGAGCAACCAGAAGGTTATGTAATCCATAAAAGAGATTCTCATGTTTGCAAGTTGAAGAAAGCTTTATATGGGCTCAAACAGGCTCCTCGCGCTTGGTATGAAAGAATTGATAAGTACTTACTAAGTTTAGGGTTTTCCAAGAATGATGTTGATGCTAACATTTACTTGAAAATTTATAATGATGAGATGCTTATTTTAGTTTTGTATGTAGATGACTTATTTCTCACGGGTGAAAATAAATTAATCATAAAATGTAAAAAGGAATTAACCTCAGAATTTGAAATGAAGGATTTAGGTCTAATGCATTACTTCCTAGGGTTAGAAGTATGGCAAAGAGCTAATGAATTCTTTCTAAGTCAAGGAAAATACACTATTGACATTTTGAAAAGATTTAGAATGATAGATTGTAAACCTATGCGTACTCCTATGGAATCTAACTTAAAGAAGTTAAGTGTTTCTGCAGCTAACTTGGATTTTGCAGATCCTTCTGAGTACAGGCAGTTGATTGGCTCCCTGATGTACCTAGTCAATACTAGGCCAGATATTTGTTATGCTATGAATGCTCTCAGTCAGTTCATGAGCTCACCTAAGCATGTTTACCTGGTTGCTGCCAAGCACATTCTAAGATACCTACGTGGCACGATTGGTTATGGGCTGAAGTATTCACTTAATACCCCAATCCTCCTGAAAGGCTACTCAGATTCAGATTGGGCAGGAAGCGTCAAGGACAAGAAAAGCACTTCAGGCATCTGCTTCAACTTGGGCTCCGTAGTGATCTCTTGGGCATGCAGAAAGCAATCTTCGGTAGCATTAAGCACTGCAGAAGCTGAGTACATTGTCGCATATGTTGCATCCAGAGAAGCAGTGTGGCTTTGTAAGCTCCTTGTTGGGTTATTTGGTCAAGTCGATGATCCTACCACCATTCATTGTGATAATCAAAGTTGTATAAAGATGTCAGTAAATCCTGTATTTCATGATCGGTCCAAACATGTGGAAACACACTATCATTACATTCGGGATATGGTGCAGAGAGGCGCCATTCATCTAAAGTACATTAGCACAGATGAACAGATTGTTGACATCTTCACCAAACCCTTATCCAGAGTGAAGTTCGAGTACTTCTGAGATAGACTTGGTGTCATGGAAAACAGAACCCTGATTGAGAGGGAGCTTCAATCTCAGTGACTATTGGTAGCACTTTGAATCATTCTTTGCTTGTGTGCAAAAATGAATTTCATCCAATCTATGCTTGTGTGCTAGATGGATAATTGTAATAATGTAAAGACCCACTGATGTATTACACTTTCTATGCTTGTGTGCTAGAACCATCCTATGCTTGTGTGCTAGGTGGAAGATGTAATTCTATGCTTGTGTGCTAGATCCATTCTATGCTTGTGTGCTAGATGGAACTTAAAAGGTTCAGATTATGTATTCTCCTCCTCCCTAGTTAAGAGGGAGTGTTGATTGTAACTAGGGGTATAGGGGTTCGGATTGCCTTAAGGCAACATCCTAAGGCAATCCGAACCCCCTTTTAGGACCGGGTCCTACCCTAAAATAACATGACCCCATCCTTATTCTCCATGCCACGCTAAATACACTCCAAAATAACATTAGCGCCAAAAATAATAAGGAGGCCGACCTACAAGGAGGCCAACTTAAAATGAATAAAGATGCATATAAGTAAATGACAATTTGCAAGTCATTTCAATCAATTTTTATCATATCGAAAGGCGATTTAGCTCTGCTGTGCGAACTTAAGGAAGAGTGCGAACTTATTTAGCTTGGTGCAAAATTGTCAAAGGGACATGGTAGATTTGATGCAAGTCATTGAAGCATACAAGGACAGATCTGATATGTGAAGATAAGATTCGAGCTAAGTATCGTACTTATATTTTAGAGGAGAATATATAATCTAACCTGTGGGTCTTTCATGATGGGTTTTTCCTCCTTGGAGGTTTTCACAGGGTATGCTTGTTTGTCTTCTTTTCTATTTCTGATTTATGTTGGCTTACTAAATATTGCAAATCTGATTACAATCTAGGGCACAATTTAATCCATGTTGGTTTCCTAAAATACTGCAAATCTGATTACAATCTAGAGCACAATTTAATCTATGTTGGTTTACTAAAATACTGCAAATCTGAATACAACCTAGGGCATAATCAATTAGATAAATTTGGTTAACATACTTAGGGTTTAAAATAACAAAAATTGGCACCGGCCCCATCCTCATGCCGATACAAACAATAATTTATTTTAATGTTTTTTATAATTTTTTATTTATTATGTTTTGCATTTTTTTAAAGTTACAATTAGTAAAATAATAAATATAATAGATTAATAATGAAATATATTTAAAACTTTTAATAATAATTTGTTTTAAAAAATTTATTTTTTTTAATAAAAATTATATTATATTTATATATATTTAAGTGATTTCAAGATATATATATCATATATAAATTTTAATAATAATTTTTAAAACTTTTTAAATACATATATATAAGTAAATAATAGTCTATATATATATGTGATTTTTTTTATATTGTTCTTACCAATTTTAATAGTATATTATAATATACATAATTTATTATATATATTAAAAAAAAAGTTGTATTTAATAAAAATTTGTATATTAAAAAAAATAAGTATGTTAAAATCATTTATGCTAAACTTAATATAGAAAATAAAAATTCATATGTTAAACTTATTTATTTATATATTAACATACATAGATTTAACTTAAGAAATAAAAATTTGTATGTTGAAATTAACTTAGTAAATAGTTAAAGTGATTTTAACATTGATAATATATAACTAAGTGATTTTGACATAGAATTTTTTTTAGCATGCATAAATTTAACATAGAAAATAAAAACTTGTATGTTAATATTACTTATGTTAAATTTAACTTAGGAAATAACTAAGTGATTTTAACATTAAAAAAAAATTAACATACATAACATAATATATAACTTAACATATTTCAATATGTATAACTTAGTTAAATAATATATAACTAAGCAATTTTAACATATATCAAAAAATTATAGTATTTAAAAATATATATATTATTAAAATTTATGTATAATATGTACAATTGAGCAAGTGGTGGAGAACTTATGCTCTTGAAATAGAGGTCATGAGTTCAAATCCCACAAAGGGGGTAGGGTATGTACACCTTAGCTTCGGCCCATTACCTATCAAAAAAAGAAAAAAATAATAATGTATAATATATATCTTAAAATCAATTAAATATAATATAATTTTAATAAATAAAAATAAAAAATTTTAATTCTCATTATTAATGTTTATGGACCAACACAGAATGGGGACAAAAGGAACATACTTGTATCATAGGAGGCGACTTCAATGCTATTATTAATCAATCTGAGAAACGAGGAAGCAAAGGCAAAACCTCTAGAGCTACTTTAGACTTTGTAGATTGGATCCATCGCAGTGGCTTGGTAGAGATTAGCATGGTTAAGGATGTCTTTACCTAGAATAACAGAAGGTTAGGTTTTAATAATATCACAGAAAAATTAGATAGATTCTTTTTATCAGGCAGTCTCATCAACTTTCCTTATACCTTAGAAGCCTCAATCTTACCCTTCTCGGGTTTGGATCATTTTTCGATTCAACTTAACATCCTTTTGGACTCAGGACCGAGAAGATGTCCTTTCAAATTCGAACAAATATGGTTGAAAGATGATAATAATCTTAGGCTTGTAGAGGAATGGTGGAAGGAGGCAGAGGTCTCCGGGTCTAGGATCTTTAAGGTAGTCAATAAGCTTAAGATAATTAAGCAGAAGCTCATAATATGGAATAGGGAACACTTTGGGAATATATTTGACAAGAAGTCACAAGTGGAAGCAGAGTTAGAAGAATTAAATGAAGTTGTTATGTTGAAAGGGATGGATGAAGCTCTATTTCTTAGAGAAAAGAAACTTCTTCTTGAACAAGAAAACATTCTTGCAAAAGAGGAGGTCTTTTGGAAACAAAAATCCAGGGAAATGTGGTTGGATGAGGGGGATAAGAACACTAAATTCTTTCACAATAGTGTCAAACTTAGGAGAGTCATTAATAGAATCTCTAAGATTAAGATCAGTAATGGCTCTGAGGTGGTAGATCCTAAGCTCATCTCCAAGGAGGCAATAGATTTTTTTTTCAAAATTTACAACATAGATTTGAGTCCTCGTCGTTCAGACCAAGACAAGTTTCTAAAATTTATACCCAAATTACTAAGTAAGGAACAAACCTATGGTCTTACTACAAAATTCTCTTTATCAGAAGTAGAAGTAGCTCTAATGCAGATGAATCCAAATAAATCCCTTGATCCGGATGGCTTTCTGACTGGATTTTTTTAGAAGTGTTGGTCCTTCATAGGGGAGGAGGTGACGGATGCTCTTGAAGGTATGAGGAATTCAGGTTATATTCTCAAAGAAATCAATAATACTTTCTTGGCCCTCATCCTGAAGAAGGAAAAGCCTAACTATTTTGATGAGTTCAGACCAATTGCACTATGTAACACCATCTATAAGCTTTTTACTAAGACCTTAGCTAATAAGCTTCAAAAACTCCTTCCTCTTTTGATTAGTGAGAAACAAACAGGTTTTGTTCCTAGAAGGTCTATTTATGATGGGGTTATTATAGCACAAGAAGCCATTCATTTTGTTCAGAAGAATGGAACCCCTAGCATACTTTTAAAACTAAACATTAGAAAGGCCTACGATAAGGTGGACTGAAGATTCCTGTGCAAATGCCTAGAAGCCTTTGGGTTCCCCTCTTCATGGATTAACTTGATATTTGAATGCATTTCGACACCTAAATTCTCGGTGTTAGTTAATGGTACTCCAGAGGGCTTTTTTAGCTCTTCCAAGGGTCTAAGACAAGGAGATCATTTATCCCCTTTCCTTTTCATCATCATGGCGGAATCACTGGGCAAGGCTATTTCTAGAGCCAGGGAAAGCAATCAGATTTCAAGAATAAGAATTACTAGCAACTTAAATCCTACTACGTGTGAGAGTTGAGAAATACAACACCACAGGAGCCAAAATGATCTCTGCAAGCTGAAATAAACTTGTTACAAGGAGAAGCAAGGAAGCAATAATGAAAAAACAAATACACAGAAGAATATTCAAAAAGATGAGAGCTCAATATTCACCAAAATGTGTAATGTGATAATTATACAAAAAAAAAGAATTAACCTCTAATAGGTCAAGAAACCCTAAAAGGGAAAACCTTAGGCTTGCACATAATAATTAATAAAAGAATTAATAATCATGCACCTAATGTTAGCTTAAGTGTAAAAGAGATAAAGGGGAACTTAATTAATTAAACAATATCATTTAATTAATCAAGTAAAGACCCGATTACTTTAACACTATGCACCAACAATTTGTAGATATTGTATGCTATATGGGCTTAGTGATATAGGAGAAGCCAGAGCTTATAAGAAGATCCTAGATTCTTACTCTAGGGCTTCAGGACAAGAAATTAACCCAACTAAATTTGAAGTCTTCCTTTTTAACACTAAGGAATGCTTACAAAAAGACATCTACAAATTTTTGAGCTTTAATATGGGTAGGCTCCCCTGCAAATGTCTTGGTTTGCCCTTAGATAAGGGTAATGGATCTTCAAAGTTGTGGGATTCAGTGATAGATAGGATTACGAAGAAGGTAGCAACCTGGAAAGGTAAGTGGCTATCCTCTGCAGGCAGAGCGACTATGGTTAAATCAGTTTTGGCATCAATGTCAATCTATCAGTTATCATGTATTAACCTCCCACAATCTAAAAAGGAAGAGTTGAGTAAACATCTAAGGTCTTTTTTTCTGGCAGGGTACTGGGGATAAGAGGAAGATCTCCCTCAATGCTTGGGATAAGATCTGTAGGCCAAGGTCAGAAGGTGGCATAGGGATTAAGAATATTAAGGACCAGAGTAGAGCGCTAGGGGCAAAATTAGTCTAGAGAATGTTTAGATCCCCCCACCTCATGTGGCTCAGATCTTATTCCACAAATATTTTAGTGGTAGGGACCATACTTGCCTCTTTAGGGAAATTTCTCCTCCGAAAGGATCTCACATTTGGAACTTTATGCTAGATTGCAAAAAAATAATCTTAGATAAATTATCTTGGAACTTGGGTAATGGTGAGGAAGCCCTTTTTTGGACGGATTCTTGCAGAGGATTCAAGGCACTACATAAGAGTACTAATCTAAAGACTACTAGAGCAGTGTTGGAATCCACATGGGGTGGGCATGTCAGGGACTACATAATGCCAATTGATAAGGATCTAGCTAAGGGTTGGGAGTGGAAAACTCTAGATCAAGTGGATATCCCAGAAATGGAGAATCAGAAGCTTCAAGACATCCTTAAGAATAGAAAGGTCTCCTTCAACTTGGGGTTAGACACTCTTGTTTGGGATGGATTGAAATCGAGAGAATACACCTCTAAAGATGGTTATAATCTCCTTCTTAGTTAGCAGCGCTCCTTAACACTTTTGTCCCCTCAGTCTTGTGTTGGGACAAGATGTGTTAGCCAAAGGAAAGGTTGTTCTCGTGGTTTGCCCTCCAAAATAAGATTCTTATTGCGGATAGATTCAGGAAAATAGGCTTTGAGGGTCCCAATAGATGCCCTTTATGCGAGAAGGCAGAAGAAAATAAGGATCATATCCTCCTTAATTGTAATTATGCCTCCCGATGTTGGTTATGGTTATATAACAAATTAGGATGGAGCTCAGTTTTCCCTAATTCCATTCTAGGTGTGTTTCAGGCATGGCCCATTCTTCATCAGTGTTCCCTCTTTGGAGGTCTATGGAAATTGGCCCCTTCTTTGGTAATTTGGGAACTTTGGAAGGAACGCAATAGGAGACTCTTTAAGGAAAAGAAAATGGATTGGCTCCAACTGGTGAATAAAATTGAGACCTTAGTAGTAGAAACTCTTAATAGTAGGACATCTAAATTTCCTAGTAAACATTCTGAGATGACATATTGGGATGAGAAAATGATTGGCAAATGGTCAGGTCTGAAGATTCCTCCCTTTATAGGAGTGAGCAACTCCAATAAAAAGGAGTTAAGAGAAGCTTGCAAATGGAAGGTTCCAAAAAAAGGTGGGCTAAGCTTAACTTCGATGGAGCATCTCATGGGAATCCGGGTCCTACAGGGATAGGACGTTGTTTGCATGATGATGTTGGTAGGGAATTAGCTAAGTTGGCCAAGCCTATAGGTATTGAATCCAATAACAAAGCAGAAATTTTAGCTTTAGTTGAAGGCCTCGTATTATTATCAATGGCCTAAGAAAAGGTTTTCTTCCTAATTGGAAGCTAAATGTGATTTTATCAAGGGCTCTAAGCCTTCTTAAGGTATTCAAGAAAACAACCTTCAATCATATCTATAGAGAAGGTAACTCTAGGGCAGATGAATTAGCCACTGCAGGGGCTGATGGGCGATTTCTAAGTTAAGATAGGGCCCTTCATATTGTCCTAAGAGGCTAATGTAAGGTTTAGATTTCTTAGGTTTTTTGTTCTCCAAGAGTCAGGATCTTGGTACCTCTCTGGGGATTCTTCCTATGAACCATGCTACCCCCTTTAGAATGAAGGTATATATATATATCCAAACTAAGCCTTAGGCTAGTCTTGGAAATCGATTTCCAAATAACGATGAGGTAATAATTACTTGAAATGACGGTGGGAGTATAATTAATGCATATATATAGACATACATATATATAAATATGTGTGTGTGTGTGTATGTGTGTGTGTGTGTGTGTGTATATTATGTACATTTATGTATCCAAACTAAGCCTTAGGCTAGTCTTGGAAATCGATTTCCACAGAACGATGAGGTAATAATTACTTGAAATGACGAAGGGAGTATAATTAATGAGTACATCAAGTGACTCTAGCTTAATTATGTAAGAGCCACCTCACTAGCAATCATGTGAATTGATGGTTCTTTGTGATCGGTACTTGGATTTTCTCTTTATATACCTTGGTATGTAGGATGTATTTTTCCGAGAAAGGTTTCAAGATTTTGTGTTGAGTACTCTATCAATGGAATCGAATATCAAACTAGTATCGGCTAGTGATAACAGGCTCATGGATTTTCGTGGTGAAATTAAGGCAGAAAGATGGTATAGGGTCCTCAAGGATGTTGACGACTTCACCCTCAAGGCAATTCAAGTAATCATGGGGGAAGAACACTTCAATCGAAAATTTTGCTATAGGGTTAATTGCGACATCCCTGCGGAATTCTCAGCCATCTTGCTGCGAGCAGGCATTTGCAAAAATGAGGTAATTCTCCTTGGAGTAATGCTTTTTAAGAAGGAATTTTTAGGCCTCTTTGAGATAGCTATTGGTAGTATAGATGAAAGGCTTATGATCCCCTTTCCAGAAGATTATGGCTAGAAGGAGGACTATATTATTAGGAGGTCAGTGTTAATGGTGAGGAATATAGCCAAATTCAATGAACGTATGCTTGCCATTCGTAGGAATGTGGATTTCTTGCTAAAATGGCTTCACATTAAGGAGGCCTCATATCCGAATTGGTGGATTGACTATCTTAAGGAAGAAGGGTACAAGACCCCTGCACCTGCTTATGATATTCTTGTGGATAAAATTCAAGTGCTCTCACCGGTAATTATCAAGGTCGCGGGGGTAAAAGGCATGAACATAAATGATATGGGGGCCTCTAGTAGTCGTGCAGAACCAAGTCGAACTGGGTAAAGTACCCCGCACTCGGCTGCAGAGGATGTCGTGGACTTATCAAACATGGAAGAGAATTAATGGAGGTTCTCTAATAAGGGATAAGGGTTAGGAATTAACCATTTTACATAAGATTGTCTTTTGAGGAACTTAATCTCTTTTTGCAGTAATAGACGCTCTTAGTATACTTTAAATAGACCCTTATATAATATGGGTTTGAATTTCTTTTACTCTTAAAGACTGTCAAGGATATATATTACTTTGTTCTATAAATATATGATAGTACTAACTGGTATGTTTCTGCAGGAGTTTAGCTATCTCCTGGTTTTTAAGTAAACAAATAGGAGGATTAAATTCCTTCCCGATCAGACAGAATTGACATATTATTAAGATTTATAGTAATATATATTGTTCTTGCTTCGATGATGTTTAGTTTGATTTAATTCAGAGGGTAGGACTTATATGTATTGCCTCTTTTGTTTGTGTGTGTGTGTGTGTGTGTTTAATTTGTTGAGTCGGTTCCAAAATTCAGAGACAAAAGCAGGCATTTATCAAGCAAGAAGCCCAAATCAGCAGAAGGGCTGGGAAATGTGTGATGTTTTCGTTTCGTTGCTAAGATCTCTGGTCAGGTTAATGATAGACCTTTAGTGCTACTCTTTACATTGACTAAAAAGCTTTGTAGATTCGATCTCTAGTGTTAGGCTTAAAATAGCATGGCAATTAATTATTTTTCTGCTATGAATCTGTCATTATTGGTATATGCTCTGTCCTTTGAGGATATGGAGGAGGACAGGGGCGGCTTTTTTCTGTTAATACACTAGATTTAACATCTTGATTTATGCAAGCATTGTAAAGGTTCGATGGCATATAGAAGAAAAACATGTCTCTGATACTAGTTCTGACATTACAATCATAATATCTTTTTACTCAGAAATATTTGGTTATTTCACCCCTCCTTTAGGTTGTTGTAGCCTTGATAATCTCTTATATTGATATTATAACAACAGTGGAGTATGGTCCCAAAATAAGAGATAAATCAAAGTACAATATCTTTCATACGCAAGGGATTTCAGATACTTAGTATGGAAGTATAAATATTATTAATTAATTACATTTTACTGATTAACAAGGCTTTCTAGAGCTACTGACAATGGTCTTAGTTGTGAGGTGTGGTAAGGTGCTCTCTTTTGAGTAACAGGGCTCTGGCATTGACATGGTTTACCTTAACAAAGAATTCTAAAGAGGTCTGATCTCCAATGGATAAAGGTTGATCCTAAGACAATTCCATGGTTTACTTTAGCAAAGAATTCTAAAGAGGTCTGATCTCCAATGGATAAAGGTTGATCCTAAGACAATTCCATTTGATCTTGGAAACATATGTAACCAAAAATGCATGTCTCCTCGAACGTAAGCATTAATATAGGTAAATTATGAATGGGATTTTTTGATCCATTATAAGATCTAGGCTAGATCGAAGGTTTTCTTCCCTCCATTCTTTCCTACCGGTGCCCACACATAATGGAAGTGTATCTCATTTTTAATAATAAAATTTCGACTATGACCTTTTACCGATCAAAAAAAAAAAAATTAATTTAAATATATAATAAAAATTTAAACATATAATTCATTATTAATTTATTATATTTATTATTTTACTAATTGTAATTTTTTTTTAAAAACATAAATATAAAATTATTAAATACATTAAAATAAATTATTATGGTAAAGTCCGAAGCCATAAGGAATATTAAGGCGTGGATGTGACGGATTGGTACATACATGTACCAGCATAGGGATGGGGGCAATGCACCCCTATAGCTAGTGCCGAAACATTCACACCTCTCCCTCCATACTAGGTTTTATTAACAGCAACGAATCTTCCACTAACCGTCTTGCTACGGAGTGCTTTCCTCCAAATGCCTTCAAATGCTCTTACCGCAAAAGATCTCTCAAAATCTCAAGCTCCAATTAACGTGAATGATGAAAAAAGAAGTCCTTCAAAAACCCGACTTAATTCTTGGCTCAAAGTTTACTATGAAATGCATGATCGTCTATTTTGGTGTTTTTTTATTTGATGGCACTCTAGCACTCATAGGGGAAGAGCAGGAGCAGGAGCAGGAGCAGGAGCAGGAGCACCAGTCTTGTGCATCGTGTCACTTTTTCGTTTTTTGGTCTATTTAGTCCATTTGTGCACTACTACTGGGACATTTGTCCACAAGTCCTGGCAATTTTGAATGGACAGTTATTGGAACATCTTTAAGTAAGTATTAGGCAACACTTTGAAATGTGTACTTTTGGTCCTTGTGCGGATAACTGAATCCACAGTGTGCATCGTTACTACCCAAAGCCAAAACAATAACTATAAGCAGTTAAGTCGCATATGCAGACAACAAAAAAACAATTGAATCCACTGTAATGTTAGATGTAACCAAATGTCCACAAGTCGTGGCAATTTTGAATGGGCAGTTATTGGAACATCTTTAAGTGAGTATTAGGCAACACTTTGAAATGTGTACTTTTGGTCCTTGTGCGGATAACTGATTCCACAGTGTGCATCATTACTACCCAAAGCCAAAACAATAACTATAAGCAGTTAAGTTGCATATGCAGACAACAAAAAAACAATTGAATCCACTGTAATGTTAGATATAACCACTACTGATACGCTTCCCTGTATCCCCAATCTACCCTTTCCCTTTAATCCCCCTTTTTCAATCTGTCATTTTGCACGACTGTTTTGACAAGACTGGCATTTGCCAAATAGTGTCATTTACTTCTGCTGTTTTGACCAAATGACTTCACTTTGATCCTCCACTTACGGCCGGCACAACCACAAACAGGAGAATTTTTGCATCTTGTCTTTTGCCAAAGTCTGATTAGTCCAAATTCGACCGTACAATCTACCTCGAAACGAAAACCCAATTTTCATCTATTTCAAATAAAAAAGATTTTTTTGTAACTTTTTGATACAACTAGAGGAGATTTTTACACATTCATATGCCTTTGTTTTTTGGGTTAAGATCCTTTATTTTCCTCGGTTATTGATTTGTTTGTATCTGCATTTTAACAGTATTAAAGAAATTTAACAGCATTTAAACAGGCACTCCATAAACATAATTAGTGATAAGGGTAGACAGGAACGATTTGGCAAAGAGTTCAACCATTTGGAAATTAAGAAAGCATTGTTCTCAATTGCTCCATCTGATTCAAACATCGATGACAATTTCTCGAGGAATCTTCAATGGTTTGTAAAAGCCTAGAGACTCGCTTCAAGGGTCCAATTTACTTTTCTATTCAAATTATACTGGTTCAAGAATCTTACATCTTACATTGATTTTTGCTGTAGCACCAATAAGATGACATAAATATAAAACAAAGCTTAAAAAACAAACCTATAGAAGTATGCAATCATGACCCCATCATCTTTCTATCACACCATGTTATAAAAGTCATATTAGTCACTGTGATAACCAAAGAAGTCATATTAGTCGCTATGATAACCAAAGGTGTGTTTTGTATAATAACCAACTCAATGGTTTTTAGCATTAACATTTTCTATACAGCAACATTAGAAAGATTAGCCTAGTCCTAAACAAGAGATACTTCAGGCATATTATTGTTATACATAAATTCTTTTTATCCCTTGATGCATATCATTTTTAGAACTTGTCTTTTTGCACTTGCCATTTACAGAAGTTTTCAACCTAAAATATCATACGGCATACCCATTACCTATGTAGAAATTTTCAACCTAAAATAGCATACAGCATACCCATTATCACACTCGTACATAAATTAATTATTACTCTTGTGAATTTTAGTATGAACATATTTACAGCAATGCTTGAAAGACTAGCCTAGTCCTCACAAATTAATAGATTCCTCTTTATTATCATTACAATATAAATTGTTTTTCATCCCTTGATGCATCATTATCATTTGATCTCTGAACCAACTTGTCTATTGCACCTTCTTGCTATGGAAAAGGTAAAATTTTCAAGCAAAACTAGTATTATTCATGTAAAACTCCGTACGAATGTAGTGCAACACAGATATTGAATAGCAATTTTGACTGTTTTAGAAGTGAGCTCGAGAGTAAACGAAAAATGTACATACTCCCATTTGACATCATGGTGCTGCCTCTTCCTACACTCCAAAATATATTTAATGCCCAGTTACAATGTCAACAATTTCAGATGCCTAATCATATTCATTCAGTGTCTTTCCAAGCAAAACTCATATTAAACACAACACTTAAACCAGAATGCACCTTCCAGTTCCTTTTGTAGACCTTTAACACTCGTAACTTTCAAACTCTTCATGAGATGCAGTTAAAAAACCATTAAAAAAATCATTTTTTTCTTGAACCTCCCATCTGTAACCTCCCACAATGCATAAATGGCAAGTAATGCTAGAAAAAACCAACACTGAATTTACCTTTCAATTAATAAGGATACAATTATAGGAGTCTATAGCTTTATGTTACTCGATATGGACTCAAAATAACGAAGACAAACAAACATCAAACAGTGAAACGAAACATTCAAAAATATAAATGGCAAGTAATGCTAGAAAAAACCAACACTGATTTTACCTCTCAATTAATAAGGATACAATTATAGAAGTCTCGCTTAATGTTAGTCGCTACGGACTCAAAATAACAAAGATAACCAAACATCTCTAGTGGAACGAAACATTCAAAAGTACGTTAATGAATGTAAAACAATCACGTTCATCGTATCAGGTTGCTTATCAGTTTTGTATCGATAAAGTTAAAATCGTATCTTCACTAGTGCCTGCCTTTGCTTGTCAGTTTTGTATTGAAAATGTTATAACCTGTCTCTTCACTATTGTCAGCCTACATCAGATTAAAATCGTATCTTCACTAGTGCCTGCCTTTGCTTGTCAGTTTTGTATTGAAAATGTTATAACCTGTCTCTTCACTATTGTCAGCCTACATCAGATTAATTGAACTATATGCAAACTCCAAAAAAAGTTGCCTAACGGCTGAGGTTTGAAAGCATATCTTAGGGGGCTTACTGCCATTGGCACAGGTTCAAGTCATAGACCTACTTCCCAAAAATGCCATCCCCTCCCTAGTAACCATAACAAAAAACCTATAGCGATTCTTCAAATTGATATAAAACTGATTCTATTACAGTATTAAAATAACCATGCCATTAGTGTAGATAACAAGAATACAAATGTGCATTAGAATTGACTTCTTTTCCCAAAGACGAGTGTAATTGAGAATTGTAAAGAGATTCTAGTAAAACACAATTTTTTTCCCTTCAATAACATTCACTCTGAAATTACACCATCCAAACAAATTTACAAATGATCTACTTATAGTAATTTATTCTTTATAGAAGGTTGGTAAGATGCCGTGTTTGGATGTGCATAAGTTTGTATTACAAACAACAAAACACCACCAAGCAAAATCTTAAGTATCTCGCATGTACTCATTTATTATTACGCTTGCTGCATTCTAAACATTCTCATGCTACGTACATTAAATGTTTTTCTCTCAAGCAAACTACTGCCAAGGTGTCGATTATGCAGTCAATTCCTTGTAATCAACCTTGAAGACCGATGACCCCTGCCAAAGAAAAGAAAATGATCCAAGTGCCTAAGTTCATAAGTAGAAGAGAAATACCTAATCAATTAATGTTTTTCTTAGAATCTAAATAGAACAAAACACTCACCACAAGCAAGTCTTCCACCAGCATTTCCTGTGGTCTTACTGAGTTCATGGCCACCTGAAGAAAAATAACACAAACAGTTAAATAGATCGCTACACGTTGTAGAGTACTCTATGTTAGATAATAGTTGGTCACCAGTAAACATAAGATATGCGTACAGGGGTGGTTCCCATCCCCGTACCTGAGGTTCCAACAATTAATTATAGTTACATCTCCACACAGACAAGTCAATAACAACCAAAAGCAAATCACTGCATCCAAACTGAATGAAAAATGCCGAGTACTTATTCCCAGAAAATTTTGTGTTCTAAGATATTGAGATGTTCAAATTTAACTTAATATTAAAAGCCTATGGATCAGCACCGTTTTTATTGATGAACCTAGTGACTTGAGTCATCAAAAAGAGTTGTTGCATTTAATTCTCAAAGAACAAATGCTAAGATATTGACTTTAGAAGTTAAAACATTAATTCTTTAGCTGACCCTACATTAGATGAAACTAACCTTTGCCAAGATCATCGGGATCCGCATGGACAACCACAGCTCGTCCTATAATTGAATGTGGTCCAGAAAGAGGAATCTGCAAAACATATCACCAATGTAAATACATTCAAAGATCCTGAGACTGCAGGAAACAGCAAGGTGGAGCCAAAAAAACATATGCAAAAAGTGCATGCAAGAGAGATCATCGTACATGGCTGTCAGAGACTGAAAGTTCAGCAGTTCCTGAATAAAAAGAACAAATAAACAACAAATGAGCACATGATCCTCATATCATATTCTGAATAATCATTCACGTGGTGCTGAAAATCTAAAATATGAAACTTATTTCATTCTGTTTGTCCTAGCATAGCTACTATAACTAATCTGAAGAATTCAAAAACTTCTGCTTGTTACAATAATCAATTAACCAAGAGTAAACATACCATCATCCCGAACAATTACATTGCCTAGATCTCCAGCATGCCTGCTCTCATCCTCTGGTGCACCATGCTCTTTGCCATGAGGGTTAAAATGCGCTCCTGTCACTCAAAGTCAAGGTTCATGAAAATGTTGAACAATCAACTCCTACATGCCATGCATTGATACCACAAAGACTTTGCTAGAGACAACCTGAAAAGACAGGAAATATACCATACCAGTTGACAGACAACCATTTGTTGTATCACCCAATGCATGAACGTGGAAACCATGAAGACCAGGTTGCAGACCACTGAGCTTAGCAGTTACAGTTGTTGGCCCTGTATAAAATTATTAACCAAACTTCAGAAACAGTTCTGCATGATGTTACTTGCCGACCAAGATAACAACACCACTCAAGAGAACTGAAGCAGAAAACACATATCAAATTTGCATATTATTTTATGGAACACACGCAAGGCTTGATTAATTTGAATTGGATGTTTTCCCTACAGATAATTATTTACAAACAAATGTCAAATTTAAAATATTATCGTCTGAGTTGTTGGAAAAACGTGTGTAAATGAATTGCTACATTTTCCAGATTCAAGATGCAAAACAAGGAATCCTCCGGATGACTTTCTCGTATTTTCTCATTTATCATATTTCATCAAATCTAGAAAATTTGAATTTACCATTGAAATGCCTCTCTACTTCCACTAGGTCACAATAATCAGTATCTGTCAAGTCAAAACTCAATATGCAGTGCACTTCTTTTGAATAATCAAAAAGTATAAGATATACAGTGATATTTCTTTTAAACAATTTGATGTTGCCTCTGATCTCTAATCCATAGGAAACTAAAAGTACCCTATTATAAATATGTTTGTTTTTCTTCCTCAAAACCCCACAGTAAGTACCACTTTCCATTATTATTGTACACTAACAGTAACATTTACAATTAAACTAAAGCCCTGCCTTACATACACAAACAATGATGAGAATTACGCAAATGAGGCTTATTTTCACTTAATTCATATTTCATCATCAAAATTGTAAGTAAAGCTAGCTTCTGCTTGTCCCGAAGGAGGAGAAAAATATTTTCAAACCTTAAATAGATGGTAACAATAAATATTAAACCACCACAAAAAAATGGCATTTCTGGCCAATCTTTTCACCATTCACGGTTTAAACAAAAAAATTTATATAATTCTTTTGTGAACAGATATTGCATATGTTCTCTTCAATATCTCCTAAATAAAATTAATTCAAATTTAGATATTACACAGTAAACTGCATTCAAATCATACTTTCGAAACTGAAAATGTTACCTCTGAAAATGGTCATATTCATAAAAACCACAGTTTGCAGAATGTTAAATATGTAACTCACTTTAGAAACACCTTTTCATTCAAAGAGCCGATAGACTACAAGACTTAAAAACGATAACTCATCATGACAATGAATGATGCACACAAACAAACATGAAGCATTATGGTTCTGATAATAGAAATATTCTTGCGTATGTTCTGATAATAGAAATATTCTTGTGTACTATAGAGTTGTAGCTCTGATATTGTAGTACTTAGTGCCTTGCCCCTTGAAATGTGCTCCATGCGTCTTCATAAATCAAGCCCAACAAATTCAACTTTGCCACCTCCCCATTTGTCAATAACTAAACATTATCTTTGACAGTTGTTTGTCATATCATCCTCCAAAAATCATTTCAAAGGGTTTTAAATTCAACTTTTGCACCTACCCATTTATCAATAACCAAACATTATCTTTGATAGTTGTTTGTCATATCATCCTCCAAAAACCATTTCAAAGGGTTTTGATGACTAAACTAGATCTCTTGTCCTTTATCTCTCTAATTTGTCCCATTGTCAAGATCAAGGAAAGAAATCTAATGCAATTCACCTAATCACACAAACAAAACTCTCCATCATGTACAAGGCTCATTCCTACAACACAGTTAACATATACATGCACTATACATCTATCTAACTTTAAGAATCAAAATTTAATATAACTTACCTCTCTCAATAGCTATATTTGATTTCACACATCTTTGCCAAGATTTCCAAATTCTAAGAGCCAAAATTCAAAATAATATTCCCCTCAAAATAGTTAGATTTCTCTCAAGAGTTGAGAAATTAAGAATTTGTGGAAACAAAGACATGGATGGTTAGCCACATATTTTAGTTGAATGTTTGTTTTATGATTTTTCCCCTTAATTTAAGCCATAGTTTAAAAACTCGTGGACTCGCCACGGACTCGCGAGCCCAGTGGCACCACGAGTCAACTCGCCATGGACTAGCGAGGTGAGTCCTGGCGAGTCTTTTTGAAAAACTCGCCAGTCTTTCTAATTGACTTGCACGAGTCTTTTGCTTGGACTCGCGAGTCTTTTGACTAGACTCGTGCAACCCAGAAAACACGTCAAAAAATTATCTAAATCTTTTTTTTTGAGGTCAGTCTCATTCTCTTCATTAGAATATATACATGAAATATAACATTTAAGTATAAGAAAGGAAAAAGACATTTGAAATGTTCCTTTCTTATACTTTAAGTTATATTTCATGTATATATTGACAGGATGTTTGAGAGTGGTTTCAGATCTCTAGGAATTATAATGCAAATCCTAGGTTTTAGAAGATCTTTTATATTTTCAGACAATCAAATTTCAGTAATCAGATAGACTCCTATTAGCATTCTCTTGCCCTCTCTATCTCACTCACTTTATCTGGCCCTGAATTTTAGACCTATCTATCTCCCTATCACTCTTCCTCTATCCCCTCTCTCTACCACTCTCTCCTCTCTCCCCCAAGATCTAGACCTATCATCATATGTAATTTTGTAAACATTTATAAACTTATGCTGCTATTATACATTTTAAAGTTTGAAACTATGAGTATGAATGATGAAATTTCAAATATTGAGCATTTGGAGATCATATGACGTGTAATGTTTCGATTATGGCTCTTTTGTTCTCTAAATGAATTTAATTTCTTTATGTTTTTTTTTGTAAAAATATGATTTTTTTTTGGCCAAGTCCTTGCCGAGTCTTTCACAAGTCCTTCGCGAGTCTTTCACGAGTCCGAGTTCGAATCCAAGTCCAATTTTTTGGTTTCTCGAGTCCGTAACGAGTCCGAGTTTTAAAACTTTGATTTAAGCAATTTGTTAGAACATTACATCACCCAATTTATTGGATGCTACGACATTCTTGAAGTACAAAAAAGTGTTGATCTCCTCCAAATAGCTACCTTGTGCTAAAATAGTAAAATACTAAAGATGTGTATTTAGACTATACCCACCATATCAAGACAATCAAGCTTACCTTTAAGACACCAAAGAAACTAGTCGTTCATAGGGTTTTCACCTCCTACATAGCAAGATGATTGTGTATACTATGAAATGTTAGATTCCTATTGGGGTTCGTAGCAAATGTGTTCATTGATAAGTCTAATCTAAGTCACCAGGTTCAAATTCGAATTCGAAGTTCGACGACTTTGAAATTCGAATGACGTTCGATGAGGGAAAAAATCGAATTAAGTTCGCCATATGTATAAATATGCCAGATATATTCTATAGAACAACCAATCTTTCATATGGGGGATGGTTCCATATGAATTGCTAATAAGGTTTATTGTAAGTAACATCTTTTATCTCATCTTATGAGAATAACAGAATCACCAAATACTGGAATACCTCATTGATTGGGTAATCAATTATCATCTTCAGCATTTTTTTTCTCATCCTAATTGAGGGTTCTAACAGACATAAATATCCTGAAGAAAGAACGGGTTAATGGGTTTTAACCAAAAAAAAGAAGATGTGTTTAAAAAATATTAACAGAAGAAGGCCAAAATTTTATTTAAAAAAAAAAATATATATATATATATATATATATATATATATTTATTTATTTATTTTTTTGGAGTTAGGCGAATTTCAACGATTTTTTTTTTTTTTTTTAAGTTCGGCGAATTTCGAACTTCAAGGATAAAATTCGGCCGAACCTGGTGACTTAGAGTCTAATCATAGAGCTTGCTACTCCAATCTTGCAACTTCTGATTTTCTCATGGCTTATATACATTGTTATATTTTATTTTGATTGTCATTTGACGCTAAAAACTCTTACTATAATTATGTTCATGATTTATCAAAGCTTTGTATCCAATTCCATTGATCAATGTTCAATGTCAAGTCTATTATGTTTTATTTTCTCAAAGCAATTTGTTCCAATTGTTTATTTGCTTACTACTGCAAATGAAATTATCCTGGATTTTCTATTTTAAAATTTCAATGTAACCCTTTAGAATGGTTCATGATGCTTAGCCACTCAAAATGAAAAATTACAGTGTGTGTATTTCTTAATCTTCTAATATATATATTTTTCAATTCATTGCCCAGTCCCCTGCTATTCTCGAATATGGCAAATTTCTTTGGTTGTCCCAAACATTTAGAGAAATACAGAATGATGACTCTTGCCGTGCACACAAATGATTCCAAAAAACTGTAAGTGTTTTGCACCATATAATCTTTAACACTAAATACATCTGATTATCACCAAATAACTAAAGCGACTAATATGCTTTAATCATCATATATCCAAACCCCATATGTTCTCAACCATAACCACAAGTTGCCTAGCATAAATAACTCAACTTCCTTTTTCTTCCACCTAGGAGGGTAAAATTGAAAATATGCAGATAGTCAAAATCAATTATTGGAATGTTATTACAGGCACCCACTCATCCAAGTGGAATCCTACAACTATTATTGTATGCTTTCTACGATCGAAAAACTCTTTCCCTCTACTGTGGATGTATATAATCTTTTTTAATAAAATCCTTCTTATGCGAATCAGAAGTTATAGTCTCTTGATGGTATTTGACATTTTTGTACTCTTTAGTATTAATACTATTTAATTTAGGAATTCCTTTATTGAGAGGGTATAGTTTTCTTCACATGGAAAATAGTGTGTTTCGAATTATGCTAATACAGTACTTTTGAAGTGGAGAAATCCACGTTGGGAAATAAAAACTGCACTAAATAATATGTACATAGCATCCAAGGAAGATTAGGGTTTAATTGATCTGGACCCTAAAAGATTAGGATAATGTAATTTGCATGAATAAGATCATTACAAATTTACAAGCTTTCAATTCATAAGATTTTTTATGCAAAACAAACCAAGAGACTTTTAACAAATCGTCTCAGTTTGCAGCTTCATCCACAAACTCGGATAAGAAGAACAAAAATAACTTTATTCCAAATCACGATGTGATCAATTTTTGGAAACATGAACTCCATATATTCCATTCTACAATCAAAACTCACAAATTGTTTTTACACATCCAATGAACAAATCCCAAAACTACTGTTATGATCAAGAGTTAAAAACCCAAACTGCAACTAATTGCCCACAACTTATTTGGATTTCAATTAATTATCCTGTACACCTACGCTGCACCATACATACCATTCGATCCCTCTTCACTTTCATTAAATTTTGCAACTTCTTATTACCTTTATTTAACTCACATTCTCTTGCACAAGTCTTCTTCAATTTGCTTCTCCATTGTTAACCAATTTTCCAATTTCATTGTGTCTTTAAGCAGCCTCATTCCTTATCATTTTCATGCACTTCCTAGTGTTTTCCTCTACTGCCAGACGGGCCCTTTAATTCAATGCACCATTCTCTGTTTTTGCTATGGTCTTTCAGTTCTCTGCGCAAGCCAAACTTCCGTCTGCTTAGTGCCTTACGTGGGTTTTCTTCTTTTCCACACATTCACTCTATCCTCCTCTTTGTTTCTTGCACACTTCCCCTTCTCTGTTCTTGTCCCTGTGTAATTTTGCACTTGAAAAGTCTTTTTCCCTTTGATTCTAGTCGATGCTTCTACCTTTCTGCTTCTACCTTTCTCTTCCTCTTGCGCTGCCCTGTTATTGCCAAAGTGTTTGTTATAATCTACAATATTAAGTTTTAACTATTGGTCTTCTTGCGCCCCTCCATCTTCTCTGTTTGCTGCGTTTTAAAGACTCTTTTCTTTTCTTCTCAATGTGAACTTTCTCTTTCATATACTTTGGCGTTCTGTGGACCACTAAAAAACACCTTGAAGAAGGGCTCCAAAATCTCTAGCTACCATCCCCAAATCCCCCAGCCAGAACCATTCCCAAGCCACAAAGAATATTAAAAAATACAAAGTATACAACAGGCATCCAACAACTACAATTCAAATTTGGTAGCGATACATTGATAAATCATCTCAAGGACGGATGGTATTGGATTTGATGGTCAGGCAAAAGCCATTACAGCAAACAAAAATCTTACTCACAACAAATTACTCCAATTGAAAAAGAATTGTCTTCAAAATAAGTCATGTATCCTTTGCACTATTAAAGGGTCAAACTATTACATCTTAAGACTTAGATATCTCAAATCTACGGTCTAGAACTTCCAACATTAATTTAAAACAGGGCTAAATTAAGGGGCAGCAATTAGTTGGGCTTTAAAATTGCAACATACAGTTGCTCAATCAACCGCGGAAGCTGAATACATAGCTCTTTCTGAGGGAGCAAAAGAGATGGTATGGTTGCAACTCTTGTTCAGCGAGTTGGGTTTGAAGCAATCAGATTTTGCTCTGTTTGTGATAACAGCAATGCCATTTTTATGACTAAACATCAGACATCTCAGCCGCGGTCAAAACATGTTGATATTCGCAGTCATTATGTTCGCCATATGATCGAAGAAGGCAAGTAATTTTGAAGCCCAACTAATCACTGCCCCTTAATCTAGCTCTATTAATCATAAAACAGGAATCTACTAGCAAAAGATATCGAAGGTATGTACATACCCATCAAGTCTCAATCGTCACCTTTTTAGTCAGTTTCAGGACTAAAAGACACGGTGTTACTGTACACCTTACAACTCCTAAATGCAATCCAATTATTTGATATTTTAAAATATTATAAAGAAAAGGACTTACAACTCCTAAATGCAATCCAATTATTTGATATTTTAAAATATTATAAAGAAAAAGACCACATATAAATAGCGAGATCTTTTTGATACATAACAAACTCCAACCAGCAGAACCCAAAACATATCATCCTATCTAAATCTCATACCTCACTTTCCTAAGAAAACACTACAAGCTGCTTAAATTTTCCAAAGATACTTATTTAGAAACGCAAAACAGATGAAACTCACCAGTCCCCTCCTGAGCGAAATTCACGACCCCGGTAACACCCTCTTTGCCGGTCAGAACAGCAACAGCCTTGAGTGAGCCCATGGCTTGAAATTTGTGATCTGCGAAAACAAATCCTTATCACACAGAGGATCTCTAAGCGCTTTGGCGAAAAAAAACAATCAATATAGACCTATTCGATACTTAAAATTTGTAAATATCTTGTTGACCATTTGTTAAAATATTTAAAGAAACGTTACGTCTTTCTTACTAACCAGTCTAAGAAAACAAATAAAAACCCAAAAAGACTTACGAAGGCCATTTATGAGCAACGAAAGCGGATATTGAATTTTCTCAATATAGGCAAAAGCACTTAAAAGTGAGTTATCTAAATGCGTAAGACTCCCCCCTATAAGAACGATCAAAAAACATCCCCGACTAAATGAGCGAGAAACCCAAATTTGTCGTAGACTTCGATAATCACAATGCCTGCCTACGCGTCTACTAGCGAACTTCCAAGAAATTTCATGATATTTAACCAACTGAAATCACTAATAAGTAATAAACCCAAACAAAATCCACCGAAATTAACTAAAAAACCCAATTGCCAAAGAGGCAAAGAGGTCTCATTTGAATCCAAAAACGAAAAAACTGCCAAATGTGCCCAAAATTAGACGAATTCCCAATCAGAACTCACTGATCAGAGAATACATTTTTGGGTTTTTCCTTATTTTGCTACTATGAATCATCTTTATTCAGTGTCTCGTAAAAGGTACATACACTCTACACATAATTATATTTTCCCAATTCTTATAATTGCTTCTAGTGCCAATTTTCTAGAGGGCCAAAACAAAACATAGAAAAACAATCCATCTTCATAGAAATGCAAATTTTGATCAGAAAATCAAATCAAAAGCAAACCCAGTTTAAATCCTAGTAGCCCACTTCAAAAAAAATTAAGTCAAAGGCAACATAAATCTGAAATCCCCTACCACAACAAAACCCTCATCCAAAAACTCAAAACGATCTAAATAATTAGTTCTTAGGAATCAATATAGAGATCGATTAAACTTGGAACTAGTTACTACACTAGTGAAACAAAAATGGGTCAACCGCCATTACACTAGTTACTACTCTAGTGAAACAAAGGAACCGACTGTGGATCTAAAACCTTAAGCTCGGAACTTACCCCAGGAAACCCCCTGCGCTTCGATTGATCAAAAACAGAGCAAACCCACTTGTGTCGATCGCTACTGAAGAGCAATCAATATCTAGACATATATGGTGATACAAACGCTGATCAAACCCCTTCCTAAATCTTTATGAGCCACCTAACCTCCAAAATACCGCTTTTTGAAAACAGGTTGGTTAAGAAAACCGCTATTTTGAATCATTTGTTTTGTTTTAGAATGTCAAATAAAATGAGAGGTTACCCAAAAATCCCTTTTTAACGTTTAGTGTCCTCTAAACTCGTGGTTCACCTAACCCTAGAGAGAGAATGTGATTGCTGGTCAAATGTCCTCTCACGTGGGATGACACTTGTTGATAGTCCATCACTATCTATTAGTGTGCACTTTGATGAATGTCCCTTGACACATTATCACTTGTTTTAAATATTTGTTGATAATACTAGCAATTGCACTTTGGAACAAGAGACGCAAAGCGTAAGGCCCTGCCTTTAGTAGGTAGACATATAGTGATAGAGAGAGTTGAGATAGAGAGGAAAAGGTAGAGGGAGAGATAAAGGTCAAGAGAAAGAAAGAGATAAAAAGATATAAGTATATAGGGAGAAGGAGAGATACAGAGAAAGATATAGAGGGAGAGGGGGAGGGGAAAAATAACACATACACATGATGACAATGAATTTATGATATGTTAACTGCTTGAGATTTGAGACTGATATAATAGAATACAAGAAAATAGGTGTCAAAGTGACCTAGTGCAAGAAATAGGTTGTTGATGTAAGAGCCAATATGACATATAGAATATTGACTTCGAACTCTTCGGTGCTCTTTGTCATAGATAAGTTTTCTTAAAATGATGGATGGGCATGATTCTTTGCTTTATTAAAATATTATAGGGTGATGTCATTTTCTGAATGTCTCGGACTTGCAATTTAAAAGTTTTGATGCAAGAGTTAGTGAGTTATAGTAAGTTAGAAGAGAATCAAATTGGACCGATTAGCAAATTGGAATTTTACAAAAGTGAATATTCAAAAGTAAGATGTCGCACTCTACCCTGAAGTTAATTTGGTCAACCTTTGGGATAGTTGCCTTTAATTGTTCTTGGTGGTAGAAAAATTATGAAGCCACTAGAAATCTAATTAGAAAATTGGTTGACTCAAGTTTATTACATAGCTTCCCATGACTATTAGTTTACAATATTGGTCTTTTTTCCTTCAAGTTTAGCATACTCTACTGAGCCTCTAGAGTTAGAGCAAGGTAATTATGTAACTTGTAATTACATTTAACTTGTAAATTGTTGAAGCACCTCCTTTGAAGAATAATGGATGCTTTAGTTATGAAGCATGTTTATATTGGTAAAATTACATGAAAAATGCATTTTTAATCCTTACACATTTATAAGTGCATGTACCTCTCTACTAGATATTTATGATGTTTAAAAATTGTCATAATATTTTATGATTAGATTTTTCCCTTCTCTTACCTACTCTAAAAAGACTATAAATTTTTTAATATTTATACTTTATTTACAAATAAATAAAATTTGAATCATATCAAACAAGAATTCTTAATCCTTCCTTAATTTCTATTATAAAAATATAAGTTTAAAAAGTTAATTTTTTTTTGAATAAATTACTTCTTAAACAAACAATTTATTTAATGTTATATTTTTTCCATGTTATATGATTTCATTGAATTGACAATATAAGATGTGTTATGCATTTTCACTTTCTTATCTAATGTTGTACATTTGTTGCACAACTCATTTGATTTATTAGAAATAAAATTATTTGTCTAATTGCTTCGTAAAATTGCTTCTTAAAATTCACCTTTA
This sequence comes from Cryptomeria japonica, assembly GCF_030272615.1. Classification (NCBI taxonomy): domain Eukaryota; kingdom Viridiplantae; phylum Streptophyta; class Pinopsida; order Cupressales; family Cupressaceae; genus Cryptomeria; species Cryptomeria japonica. Next base: position 534,585,377 of record NC_081413.1, read on the forward strand.
AACCACCAATCAACACTTAAAATTATTTTCCAATAAAAAAATTATTTTCTAACAGAAAGACACTTAAAATTTTAAAATAAAATAAAATTATTTTAAATTTTAAAAAAATATTAAATGTATAAGCGCACAAACTCAATGCCATAACCCACTTGCCACAATGAAGAGGGGAATATGTTCACGAGGAGCAAAAAGCCTCTTAAATTGATACATTGAAGTTAAACTATATGCATTAAAAGTCCTCTCGCTAAATTTGGTAGAATCCATGATTATCGACGGACCATGTTCTCTGTAATTATTACCCCCAGTAATGTTTGAGTAAAAACAAGGTGTACCTTTTTTCAGGAATAATGGAAGTTGAGAAAGAAATAGAATTAAAAAATCATCTCGTCAATGTAAAGCTTTTGATGGGAATAAAATTTTATGTAAGGAGAGTAATATATAGCATTAAATGATTGTACTACTAATTTGATTGTACATTAATGTTGATTTGATTGTGCATAAAAAATCTATATTTTTTGGTTGAGCAAAATTAAATTTTATGCCTACAGAAATTAGTATAGACCAATCAAATGATAAATAAATAATTTTTAAAATAACTTTTGTTAAAAATTTTACATGTTAACTTTTGAAAAGTTAAAAATTTATTTTAGATTGAAAATTTTAAAAACTTGACTGGTTGACAAGAAAGTGTTTAATAACTATTTAAGTTATTTAAAGGCATGATGAATGCATAAGTATCCTGCCATGGCAGGAACTAAAAATTGTGAATTGATGGGTCATTTAGAAAATAACATTGTTTGTGCAATAAAGGTCTCAATGAAAAAGTAATAATGTGTTAAGGCAAAGAGAGGGGGGGAGGGGAATGTCGATAGAGAGATAAGAATATAGAAAGAGGGATAAAGAGAGATAAATAATAAAACAAAGATAAAAAGAGACAAAGTATTTAGATAAAAAGGTAGTAGTTACGGAGATAAAAGGTAGAGAAAGAGAGAGAGCAAGGATAGATATAAAGGGAAAGAGATATAAACAAAAGAAATTTTGACTTTTTTAATTACCTTGTTTTGTGAACAATCACAAGATGTCATGTGTCTATGGGGAGCTATGACAAGTCTAACACGTCACTTGTTTAAGGTTTCAACAATTCGCCTTTAAGACCTCTTAGATGTACCTATTACATATCATATTAACATGGTCTTATCCTAGGTGATAAAAAACATCCAATTAAGAAGAAAGGGAAGTAGAAATTGATGAATAAAATAGATGTATGATTTTATTATGATGATGGGATCTAGAGCTTGGGATTGACAATGTTGGAATGTTGTGTGGGTCATCTCTTGTTTCTAGTAATCTTAAAACAATTCACATGCCTTTCTGCAAAAAAAATCACATGCTTTGTTTGTGTTGCCACATGAATTTTTTTATTAATTATATAGTCATTCATAATTGCCTAAAGCATTTTTTATGGGAGACATTCATATAGTAGTTTTTATTGTAGTCAATCATCATTACTTGAAGCAAGAACTATTTTTTGTTATTGTTGCATATGTTGTATGATGTGTGTTGCAAAATGGTGTTGCTCAAAGGGTTGAACCTTGAGATATATTCAAATATAGGGTATGCATGAAATTATCTCTATTTCCAAATGGTGTTTTTCTCACAATATTGGAATGCTCTCATTTTTCTCCACCATGACAAATATCATTTCACTCCATCTCAATCCTCATCCCTTAATGTCGATTTAGTTGAAGAACCAAAAATCCCAACTATTGAAATAGACAAAAAGAATTTTGAATTAGTTGAAGAATTTGCAAATATTTTTGGTTTTTTTTATTAGTAGGTGTCAAGGACTTCATAGCTTATTGTCAAGCTCAAAGAGTGGGGATGATGATGGTGATATTTTAGAAAGGTTTTCAAAGGTAAAAAAGATGTGAAATCCTTATGAATACAAGCTACAAGCCATAAACATCAATAAATGAAGTGTTTATATTTGATTTTGTTTCATCATTACTAGTTACAAATTGACACTCTCCAAAAAGGTAATCTATGAACATAAATTAGTTTCAACAATATCTGAGGAAGGATTATTAGGTCACTAGAAATCAGGTAAGCCTTAAATATCTCATTTCAAATGCTTCCTTTTTGTCTCTTGTTGAGGGTAATAGTATCTCTAGGAAACTCTAAAGGAGAGAGGTTGTCAAAACCAATGATATTTTAAATGTCAATCTATGATACTAATTAGTGACTAATATATGTTATTTACAAATTCTTCTTCATGCTTGCATCATTTGGGAGGGATTGGAGCATGGGTCATTCATGTCAACAAATGCTATTGGCAGTTGTAAATCCATTACTCTAATTCTTTGTATGCTTTATATATATTTATATACATGTTTATATTTGATTATGACATGATGGATGTGCATCTGTTAATCCAAATCTTCAAATTTGCCCTAGATTGGAATGATGCAAGCAAAGGTTGTGGAGATTGGCTTCACACCTATTAATGGCATTTGCCTCAAAGTCTTCAAGTTGTTTTTGAGAGACCATTTTTGTGCATACATTTTGGTCATTATATGAGATGTTTGCTAGACAGACAACTCAACTAATACAAGTTACAGATCGCATTGAAGGCAAGTCCAATTTATGCAAACTTTTTTATTGTTTATTGACACGTCGTTTATTGATTACCATTAATCAACATATCATCCTATTCCATACTTTAATATTGAAGAGTTGAAAATTAATGGATTCCAAAAACCTTTCTTTAAATGTTGGCAGCTTATGATTGTTTAGCTTCTTTAATTACTTCAATTCATTTTCATTCGCATAAATGATATTGATGCTCTGCAAAATATACACAATGGTTATTGTAGATAGGAATTTGGAAATCATCAAAGCAAGTAGCAAATTAGACTAGCTCAATCACAAAACCAGATTGCAATGATAACAATCCTAATAACATTCAATAGAGATACTGAAAAATAAGACATTCAAATCAAATGCAAACCATTCCAAATGCGAATATCTCCTCCAGAATTCTCCATTGTCCTTCTTTCTCCTTCAAATTGCTTTGTTTGTGGATCTCACCTACAAGTGAATAAGCATGAGATGAAAGCAAGATTGACAAGATGAGATGACGACGTAAGGATACTAGAAGCGTGATTGATTTGGATCCTTTGATTGAAGAAATTCATCCAATTTATAGATAAATCGAAGAGATGACAAGATTAGCATGAAGAGATTTGAAAGGAAATTTCAAATCAAGGATGACAAATATGACAAATTATGACAAAATTGACACTTTCTATGCAAAATTGATTGATTGACAAATTATGACAAATTATGACAAGATTGAAATGTCATTCCCATGAAATTAGGGGAAATATTAGAAAAATAGGAGAAAATAGAAAATTAGATGAATTGGAAATTAGGAAATTAGAAATTGATGAAAATTAGGTAAATTAATTAATAATTTTTCATTCATTAATTAATTCACAAAAAGAGGGGGAATTAATTAGCCAATTAAATAAAAATTTAATTGTGACAAGAAGACTTAGGATAAATAAACAAGTTATTTAACCTAGAGGGAAAATGACAAACAAGATTAAATGAATAAATCATAAAACCCTAGAGGATGAATTAGAAATGCAAGGACGACGATTAGGTCTTGACAAAAGATAATTGATGTAAGGTCGATTTGATCAGGATTCTAACTGACAAAGGACCAGTGCTGATAAATGATTTGATTGATAAATTGACCAAGATTAACAAGGAGATCAAATTGATAGGCGCCAATTGACGAGGAACAATGACTAATTGATCCAAATTGACATGATTTGAAAAGGACAACGATCGATGACGAATCAATCGCAAAATGACATGATTGATAAGGACGAGGATCGATGACGAATCGATCACAAGATGACAAGATTGACAAGGACGAGGATCGATGATGAATCGATCGCAAGGTGAAAAGATTGACAAGAGGACAAAACCCTAATTCTATCATCGATTAGGATTGACAATGTCCAAAATGATGATAAATGAGCATGCACATTGATGCAATAGGATAAGATCGACCAAAATCATGACTAAAGATTATTATCGACAAGACCAAATTCGAAAGCGAGACAAATGAAGAATGCAGAAGAAGGACTCGATGCTTGCAAATGATAAAGACCAAGTGCCCAACATAGAAGAAATGTTAATGCAACGCAAAAACCCTAAAATAAGGCAATGCGCAAATGTTAAAGTATGACTCCGCAAGCATTGACCATTTTTAGACGTCTACAGTTATACTAAAGCCTGTGGTCATATAACACACAAAAACAACAAGAAACAAGGATCAAAGGTTAGTGTTATTCAACCAAAAACAAATCTAAGCAGGCATATCAAAAGAGACACTAAAAATATGATAAAGGATTTAACTATGGAAGTAGATACCACTGGACATCTCCAAATGCCTTTTATCATGCTCTTAACTCTTTCTCTTTTGCTCCTCTCCTCTCCAAGTTCCAAATTAGTGTAGCTCTCAGCAGCTTTTTGCACTATGGATGCTTATGGAGGTTCAAGATTGAAATGTTTTAACTATGCTATGCAAGTGTAAAACAAACTAATTAGACATATTATGAAATGAACTAAGATTTATTTTAGTCCAAAATGACAATATATGTGATTTATGCTAAATACTCTCTAAAATTCACTATAGATTAAATGCATACAAGTTTTCAGGATTATGACTCTGAATGCTAAATGCTTGAGGATTTGAAAATGAGGAATGAGAGCTCTATTTATAGTGAAAATAGGGCAATGGATGGTTGAGATTGAGTAAGCTCAACAAGGGTCAGGATTGAATGGTATTCACTCCACGTGAAGGCTTTCAACCCAATCCTAGGATGACAAGTGTCAATATGAGATAGGTTGAGAGGAGAGGGAATAAGCACTAAATGCTTGACATGACCTGAGAGTTAACTTAGGAGTTAAGTTCAAGGTTGGGTTGAGTGAATAAATTCTCTATTCAAAGAATAAAGTCTTTATCCAATGGATAAACTCTTGTGCAAAGATAAAAGAGATAACCATGGTCAAAGCAATAAATGCTTGAGGAGACACATGAGTCACATGAGGGTTGAGTTAGGGGTTAACCATAAATGGTCATGTAAGAGTCATTAATGGTTTGGAAGACTTTAGAGGTTAAATTGTTGAACACACAAAGCATTAAATGCTTTTCAAAGACTTTGAAGTCTTTGAGAAGTGACTCCAAGTTGCTTAGGAATGTGACAATAATTAGGGGATGGATTAGGCTAATTGATTAGGATTAGATAGGTTCTAGAAGAATTTAGGAAGGGGATTTAGAAGTCAAATGGGAGATGCAGGAAAATGCAAGTGGGGGGATAATGATTTAAATAAATGTTTTATTTAATTTATTTAAAAGAGGAAAGAGGATTAAATTGAATAAATAAGATTTATTCATTTAATTGATTGTGAATTTGGTTTAATGAATTAATTAAAATCAATTGAATAATTTATTTAATTAATAGTAGAATGTTTGAGGATGAATTAATTAAATATTAATTTAATTAACTGATGGCTAGTGGATTTTTAATTAAATAAATAGCAAATATTCATTTAATTAAAATGGACAGATTTATGTGACTACGGATATTTTTAAAATTAAATGTCTATTTTGAAATAAAACAAATAGACACAAACTCACTTGTTACAAAAATATATATATTTCATTTCAATCAAATACATTTATATTATTCAATATACTATTGTTAAATGTACTATTATTTAATATTATTAATGATATTGAGGAGATAGCACGAATTGCCGAAGATTTGAATCTGTGACAAACGTAGAAGGATGGAAGCAGTGCGGAGCATGGCAGCGAGTGTGGTGCGGCGTGCAGAGGAGTTGGTGTTTGGGCTTAGGAAGCTGAGGAGGCAATTCTTATGGAGGTCATTCGAGATCAGGCGACAAAGGAAAAATGGAGGGCCTCAAACTCAGAAATATTTCAACCTTCAACATCACCTAAAGATGGAATTCAAGGTGATCCACACCAAAATCATCAAGCAACGCATGTAGCCCAATGGGTTTTTGAGGGGGGTAGATGGATCAACAAGTGTCATCACTATTATCAAAATCAACACCATGTGGATCCACTGATGGGAAGAGGTCATAATTCAAGGCATAAGCAGTGATTGAATAAGAGATTAGGGCCTCCACGGGCTAGGCAAAGGGCAAATAGTCATCATGATTTCAAGAGGAAGGGGCTCCCCCCCACGACGAGTGGTGCAGAGCATCTCCAAAGGCATGGTTTCAAGAAAGACAGGAGTGGGTGGTTCAGGTAAACAAATATACTTAAAGTTGATCAGGTTGATAATTGGAGATCCAGGTATCCAATGTTTGCCCCCCAATCCAGTGCAGCATGGAAAAGGAAAGTGAATTTCAAAGAAAATGGCGAAAGCTCCCGAAAACCTGTTGAACCACAAGAGCAGGTAAGTGAAAATCCCTTGCTACAATCCATTTGGAAGATGATAAAATCAAGGAGATTAGGGTTAGTCTTCAAAATCAAGGATTATTTGTCAACTGGGGTGGGGGTCATTGGGGTAGAGGGAATTTTGCAAACTGGTGTAGAAATTAATGGGGAGATGGGATTAAGATCAAGTTGCTCTCAAACGATTACTTCTTCGTTGAATTTTCGAACAAAAATGAAAAATGGAAAACCCTAAACAGTGGTCCATACGTGTTGGATGGTATTGGAGTCCATTTGATTGAATGGCAACCCAACTTTAACCCTAGGACTCATACCCTTCCTAACAATCTAGTTTGGGTAAGGCTCTACAACTTTCCATCAGTTTACTGGAACACAGAGATACTGAAAGAAATTAGCAAAAGCCTTGGAACCTTTATCTCAACAAATGACATTTTGGAAGATAGGATCTGGGGAAGCTTTGTCAGATTATGCGTCAATGTCAACCAGATCTCATCTATGCCAAGTAAAGTCAGGATTTTGGCTGTTGGAGAGGTTTGGACATAGAGGGTCAACAGAGAGGATCAAATTTTATATGTCCCAAATGTTTTTTCTAGAGAACATGAAGGTGTGTTGCGTGAACTTACTGCAAAAATATCTAAAGCATATGCATGCACCCAAAGCAAGGAATTGACCAATATGGGAAGCATTGTCAATTCTAGTGCAGAGGGTCAAACCGAGGATCCTCTCATTGATCCAGGAAAGCCAGGGTGGATGGATGAAGATAAGGACTCTATAGGGTCATAGAAGGAGTTGTCGATCGATGAAATTATGGGATTATGTGTCGCTATTTCTAACCCCATCTCTGAGCCACACCTGGAGCTGCCAGACCAAAGTGGTCAAGAACAGGATTATCCAGAAACAAAATTGGAAGGCAATTCAGTAGGCCTGCAAGCATTGCTAATGGAAGCTAGAACTTTACAATCTAAGATATAAATGCAGATGAGGATTTTGCCAGTGTCACAAGGAGATGGGTTAGGTCAAATCACTATGGGGGAACCAAGAGATGTTGCCTCCATTGAGGGATCAAAACAATCAGGGCAGGGGATACAGAGGGCAGCCTACACATAGTCAAAATCACCCCCTCTAATGATCTGAAAAGACGATCACACCTCCATAGAACATAAAGAGGATATAGTTATATAAAACTTGGAACCCTAGTTGGAAACTATTAGGAAATATGGTACTGAATCCGAGTGGGAAGAAGATGATGAAATTGAGCTTGAAGAGTTGGGAGACTACAACACAAAGGGGTTTGAGATTCTTGTCTCTAAAATCCACAAACCCAACATCAAACCTAAAGGTAGGAAAGGGCACAAATCAAATAAAACAATGTTGGAAATAGTAGCAAAGGCTGCAAGACAAACCAAACTTTTGACATGGAAGGGAGTTCCCCTTCCCCAATGGTAATGAGGATCACAACCTGGAATGTCGGGGGCTTAAATGCCCCTAAAAATGGTGCTTTATCAAGTGTCAAATAGATGAGGTAAAATGAGACATATGGTTATTACAAGAAACAAAGTGGAGTAGGGTTGAAATAGATAAAAAGATGAGGATGTGGAGGCAATGGTCTAGACAATTTGCAAAAATTGAGGGGGCGTGGGGAGGCATTGTCATCATCTGGAATCTGTTAGCAGTAAAAGGAGAAGTAGTGGGTGAGGGTAGGAATTGGCATCATTCTAAGATAACTCTTATGAGCAATAATGATTGTTTTTTTATTATCAATGTGTATGACCTACAACAAACTCTTAAAAAAGGGAGTTTTGGAATCTAATTACTAGCAAATTGGAAGGTAGTAGCAATGATAGGAGCATCATAGCAGGAAACTTCATTGCCATTTTGAATGATCAAGAGAAACTGGGAGGCATCTAGAGACCCAGTGGATCAGAATCAGCTTATGGATATTATCCCCAAGAATGGTTTTTTCACCTTGACAAATAGGAGGGCAGGATTCACTAATATTGCTGAAAGGTTAGTGGAGCAAGAGCACCTAGCTTCATTTCATCACAGATTTGATAGCAGGTTTGATTTTTATTAGTCTTGAGTTGCAAAGTTTGTCTAAGATGTTTTTTAGTTGTTCTAAGTTGTTTGGATGAGTTTTGAACTCATTGTGCGGTCATGTTTCCTGTTTTCATCTTTTTGCTCAAAAGTTGCCAGTTTGGAGTTGCCTGGCAAAATGTTGGGACAAGTGAGTTTTCAATGTGTTTTTGTTTTGAAAAATTTTTAGACATGCTTTGTGCTTGGTTTTTAGGTGTGAGTAGTGTTCTTAGGTGATTGGTAGTCTTTAAGATCAACCTTGCATCATCTAGGCATTAAAAGTTGTCATTTTAGACATGAAAATGTCAAATTCGAGTGCTCTTGGACATGTACCTATCCGTACAGGAGGATAACTGACTTGTAGAGGTATTTATTCTCCTGTTTTAACCATTGTAAGGGTTGATTTTGTGGAGATATCAAGCATTTTGAAAGTTTGCACTAGTTTTTATCTTGTTTTTCTCTAAGTTTTAACTCCATGTGAGCAGCAGTCCGTACACCTGCTATATTTGGCCATACTGTTCTTACATTTTCAAGTTCTCTTATGCTTCCTCGAGCTTTTCCCTTTGGTGGCATCAAATTTCATTAAGTTTTGAGTTCTAAGCAAAATTAATTGGTTTTGATAGTTTCGCTGCCTTGTCTAGGAATTTGGCAAGGATGCTTGACCAACTTGGCTTCTTGAAGCCCTAAATGTTCATGGCTTCCCAAGAACCAGTTGGTCAACTTGTAAGATATGTAAATACATGTTTTTATTTCAAAAATGCAGGTGCAAGAATTTTTGTGGCCATGGAGCCCTAGGCAAGTGTGCTATTTGGCTAGGGTCTTTGAAGTGGTTTGATGCTTTGCTCTTCTATAGCAAATGCATTCATCAGGTGGACAGACATGTCTTGTTGTTCAAGTTGTATGTGAAAGCAAAGAGGATTTCTAAGCCATGATAAGGATGGTTGCATTTTTTAGTTTGTGAAAATTGTGAAAAAAAAACAGTGAGTCACTGTTTTGATGTTGGTTTCCACTCATTTGCTTACTCTCCACCATATATTGGTGTTTGTAAAACCTTGTATCTCCTTTTATTTGTTTGCAAACAAGAACAAGGAGTGGTCTTTGACCCTGCCCATGGGTTTTGAGATTGCCAAGATCAGTTAATGATCCTTTAGGCAATGTTGTAATGCCCAGCTGGCTGTAACAGTCAATTATGACTGATTTTTGCATTTTTGTTGAGTTGTTTATGCAAGCTTCCTCTTCCAAATAGAAGGTATGAAGGTCAAAAAACATTTAAAGATAGAGAATTGATCAAAAGCACCAGACAGACCTTTGAAAAAGAGTTTTGACAATGGTAAATGCAGGTTAAAGTGAAAATGCAGTGAAAGAGGCAAAGTGCAGTGATAACAAGTTTTGACAGTGAATGAACATTGGTTTGTAATTGCCTAATGCCTTTTTGTGTAGGCTAATGTGGTTCTCCTTTGTCACTAATGTTGGACATGTTTACATGTTTTGAATGTAATTGGTACTCATGCAATGATGTGTTTGTGGAAAGCAAGAAAGGGAAAAGTTGTAGTTGTTGCACACTCCTTATGAACATCTTTTGTAAAACCTTGTTCTCTAACCTTTGAAGATGTAAAACCACTTTATTTTGGCCTAATTAGTATGTGGCATGGTTGAACTAAGGTTGCATGATTCACATTGGAGGTTTCTAGCTTGTAAGTTGATTCTTGCTATCAAAACCCTAGCAAACCCTTCTTTTTGCACCCATTTTTGGGACAATCATGGAGGAGGCCTAATGGACCCTAAGACTTAGAAAATCCTCAAGAACTTCCAAAAGGGTATCAGAATATAAGGTTTTTTTTGTCTGGAAGTCCATCGTTGGAGCAGGATGAGCACAAAACCCCAAAAAGAGGGCTAATTCCTTGTAGCCCGTTTTAGGCCTAAAATATGGTTTTTTGTCAAATCGGGTACACAAAGGAAGGTTGTAAAGCATAAAACCCATCAAATCAAGTCGAAACAAGTTAATCTTTTATGCATTTAACACATTTGGTGAGATAGACTCCATAAGTCGGTTTGTAGCACTTGTGAAGGATTACTACACTCCAAACCATAGAAGAACAAAGACACCCATGGGGGTAGAACTTGACACAAACTTGTAATTCATCAAGAGGAGACCTTGTGCAATCAGAGAATAGGTCAGGGACAGAGGAAATGAATTCCAATTGAGAGAGAGTGAGGCGTTAGACTAAAAATCCTAAAACAATGGAGTTGAAGCCCTTGAGCAACCAAGGAGTGTTTGACTTAGGGAGGTGGATCAAGGAGAGTTGCTAGGTTGCCTATAAGCTTTTTGCACTCTGATTTTGGTAACTACACTTTGAAACTAGCAAAGGACCTATCACTTAGTAAAAATACAAGCCTATTGGGCAACCCCCTTGCCCTGCCTCCCTATCATAGTGGTATTAGAGCCCAGTACACTTGGGAAGAAGTAGCAATTTGGCAACCATGGTGACAAATGCAGAGTTAGCCAAGAAAATGGAAGATCGGGAAGAAGAAAATAGGTTACTCAGAGAGAAGCTACCTCCTAGAGCAGAAATTGGAAGAAGTAGAAGTGAAGGCAGATGAAGCCAGCAATAAGATAGAGGGAACAGAAGGCAGGGGTAAGCTATTAGCTATAAAGGATGAAATCCCTCTACCAAACCCTGTGTTAGAGAATGAACCCTTTTTGAAAGCCTTGAAGGCTATGAGTGGGAGAACACTAGAAGGATTCCCACTATTCAGTGGTAAAATGGATCCAGAAGTGGTCATGGAGTGGATCGAGGGTCTTGAGAACCATTTTGAATGTGATGGTGTGACAGAGGCCCAGAAAGTGAAGGTGGCTAAGTCCAGGTTGAGAGGATCTGCCTTAACATGGTGGAAGTTCATTCAGGATGAACGTGAGAAAGAGGGAAAAAAGCCCATAGCAACTTGGAAGGGAATGTTGTCCAAGATCAGAGAGACTTACATTCCTGAAGACTATGAAATACAACTTCATAGGAGAAGGCAAAACCTCTGGCAAAAAGAGTTAGATGTCAGTAGTTACACCGAGGAGTTTCAGAAGTTATGCCTTAGGTCAAAGATCCAAGAGGATGAAAATGTCAAGGTTGCTAGGTATCTCAATGGCTTGAGATGGAACATTCAGGAAGAGTTAAGTTTGTTGTGTCCTACAACAGTCCAGAAGTGCTATCAACTTGCACTTAAGGTAGAGTAAAGGAGTAGGAAGAAGCAAGAGCAACATAATAGAGGTAGAGGAAGAGGCAGAGATGGTAGAGGCCATAGAGGTAGTTTTGGGGGAAGACACATAGATCAAAGGTCCCAGGGAGAATCTAAACTTATAGAGCAAAGTGGGGATTCTTAGAGCAAGCCCAACTATAGGGGTAGGGGATCAAGCAACCCAGGAAGGGGTAGATCTAGTGGATCAGGTAGAGGGTCTTACTTCTCCACCATGAAATGTTATAACTGTCAGAAATTGGGTCATCTTGCTTGTAGGTGTCCAGAAAAGCCTAGTTCTTCCCATGGAGGTGAAAAGAGAGTGAACTATGTTCAGGAGGAAGGAAGTAGTACAAGAACTCCAGCAATGAACTTAGCACCCGAAGATGGTGAGAGTCTAATGATGAGGAGAGTATTGATGCAAGAACCTCACAAGTGTGAAGTGTCTCAGAGAAGAGCATTGTTTAGGATCAAGTGCAAAATCTTGGGCAAGGTATGTAAGGTGGTTATAGATTCAGGTTCCACAGATAACATTATCTCAGAGGAGGCAGTTAGCAAATTGAACCTACCTAGAATGAGGCACAGTGAACCCTACAAGGTAACCTAGTTGAACAAGGGGCAACATGTCCTAGTTAATGAACAAGCATGGATAGACTTCAACATAGGTGAATATAAGGATAGGATACTATGTGACATCCTTCTTATGGATGCTTGCCATCTACTATTGGGTAGACCTTGGCAATTTGACAGTAAGGCACACCATGATGGTGAAAAAAACACATATCCCTTTCAAAAGAATGGCATTGTCTACAAAATACAGTCCCTTAGTGAAGAGACAGAGAATAGCAAACCACAGGCACCTAAAGTGTTATTAGTCAATGAAAAAGAGTTCATCCAAACCATGAAAGAGGGAGATGGGATTGGTTATGCACTTGTAGTGAAACCTAAGGAGGAGAAGAAAGAAAAACAAGTTGAGATCCCACAACAAGTGCAACAAATTCTTGATAACTTTAAGGACATCATCAATGATGGACAACCAACAACATTACCTCCTCCTAGAGCCATTAGTCATCAGATTGACTTTATACTAGGAGCTTCTTTGCCAAACAAAGCAGCCTATAAGATGACTCCTGAATAGAACAAAGAGGTAGCTAGGCAGATTCAAGAGTTGTTGGATCAAGGATTAATAAGAAAGAGTATAAGTCCTTGTGTTGTACCTACAGTGTTAGCACCTATGAAAGGGGGAACATGGAGACTATGCACAGATTCCATAGCCATAAACAAAATCACAATAAGGTACAGATTCCCTATTCCCAAGATAGAAGATTTGATGGATTGTTTAGGGGGTGCAAAGTATTTCACAAAAATAGACTTAAAGAGTGGTTAGCATCAGATAAGAATAAAAGAGGGTGATGAGTGGAAAACTGCTTTTAAAACAAATGAGGGTATTTATGAATGGTTGGTTATGCCTTTTGGACTCTCTAATGCTCCCAGTACCTTTATGAGGTTAATGAATTAAGTATTGCAGGATTTTCTTGGTAAGTTTGCAGTAGTCTACTTAGATGATATTCTCATTTTTAGTAAGACTAAAGAGGAGCATTTGAAACACTTAGCCATTGTTTTGCAAAGATTATCTGATGAGCAGTTAACTATAAATCTTGAGAAATGTGATTTTATGAAGCAAGAGCTAGTCTATCTTGGTTTTGTTGTGTCTAGTGGAGATCTTAAGATGGATCAATCTAAAGTTGCAGCCATAACAAGTTGGCCAACCCCACAATCAACTAGTGAAGTTAGGAGTTTTCATGGTCTAGCCCAGTTTTACAGAAAGTTTATCAGAAAGTTCAGTGAGATTTGTGCACCCATGTTAGATACAATAAAGGGTGGTCATAAGGTTAAGTTTCAATGGACAGAAGCAGCCAATAAGGGGTTTCAGTTACTCAAAACTAGAGTTGCTACACAGCCAGTGTTAATCCTTCCTAGTTTTGATAAGCTCTTTACTATAGAATGTGATGTCGGTCATCTTGCAGTAGGTGCAGTCTTGAGTCAAGATAATAGACCAGTTGCTTTCTTTAGTGAGAAATTGAATGATGCAAAGAAAAAGTACTCATCCTATGATTTAGAGTTATATGCATTAGTGCAGGCACTCAGGAAGTGGAGGCATTACTTGCTTCCTAAAGAGTTTGTTGTGTATATAGACAACCAGGCAGTCAGTTTTTTGAATTCTCAGGATAAACTCAACCATAGGCATGTGAAATGGGTCGAATACCTACAAGCATATACCTTTACTCTTAAGCACAAGAAAGGCCAATGTAACAAAGTAGTTGATGCTTTGAGTAGGAGATTGTTGACTATTCAAGAGATTCAAGTTAAGAGTATTGGTATTGATTGCTTTCAAGATTTGTATCCTAATGATGATGATTTTGCTGCTACTTATAAAGTTTGTCACGCTTTTGAGAATCATTTCCATAGTGATTATGCTGATTATACATTGTAGAATGGTTTGTTATTCAGGGGAGGACAGTTGTGTGTTCCTAAAGGTTCCATGAGAGAAAACCTTATCCAAGAGAAACACAATGGGTGTTTGAGTGGCCATTTTGGTCTCAATAAGACCTTAGAGTTGGTTCAACGCTTCTATTACTGGCCTAAGATGCAGAGAGATGTCAGAAGGTATGTTGAGCAGTGTATGGTATGTCAGAAGGACAAAGGTAATAGCACTAATGTTGGTTTATATCAGCCACTTCCCATTCCTTCTAGGCCATGGGAGTGCATCAACATGGATTTTGTTGTAGGTTTACCAAAGACAAAAGTAGGGTATGACAGTATTTTTGTGGTTGTTGACAGATTTAGCAAAATGGCTCACTTTATACCTTGCAAAACTACTAATGATGCTAGTTATATTGCTTTCCTTTTCTTTAAAGAAGTTGTTAGGATACATGGTTTGCCATCTAACATTGTGTCAAATAGAGATGTTAAGTTTTTGGGTCATTTTTGGAAGACTTTGTGGAAGAAATTGGGTACTAACTTGTCTTTTGGCTCAGCTTATCATCCACAGACAGATGGCCAAACAGAAGTGGTGAATAGAACATTGGGTAATCTACTCAGATGTCTCACCAAGGAGTATGGACAAAGCTGGGATCAACTCATTCCACAGGCAAAATTTGCCTATAATGATAGTGTAAACAGATCCACTCGTAAGAGTCCATTTCAGATTGTTTATGGTATGCATCCAAAAGGTGTTTTTGAGTTACATGATGTGACTAACTTGCAACATGTCAGTGGGACAGCAGAGGATATGGCATAGTCTTTGAAAGAGATCCATGAATAGGTTAAGCAGTCTTTGCAGGACACCACAACAAGAGTCAAGGCAAGGGTGGATGCTTCAAAGAGGGATGTCCAATTCTCAGTTGGAGATTTTGTGATGGTGCATCTCAACAAGTCCAGATTGCAAAAGGGAGTTCCTACCAAATTATAGATGAGAAGAATAGGGCCTTGCAGGATTTTGGCTAAGTATGGTCCTAATGCTTATAAGATTGATTTACCTGTTGATGTTTCCTTGTCTCCTATCTTTAATGTTGCAGATTTGGTACCTTTCAAGGGGCAGCCTCCAGAAGAGACTCAGAGAGCTTTAGACATTTCACATTCCCTTTCTGATCTATCTCTCCCCTCTTCTTCTTTTCCCATTCCTGAATAGGTACTTGACTCCAGAATCATCAAGAAGACTAGACAACATGACTACTTTGAACATTTGATCAAGTGGAAGGATCAACCAGCCTCTGAAGCCACTTGGATACCTAAAAGTGACTTCCACAAGGCTGGTATTCCTCTCTCTTTTCTGACCAAAGGAGTCACATGACTTCTTTGTCACCGGGGGAGTATGGTGCAAGAGCACCTAGCTTCATTTCATCACAGATTTGATAGCAGGTTTGATTTTTATTAGTCTTGAGTTGGAAAGTTTGTCTAAGATGTTTTTGAGTTGTTCTAAGTTGTTTGGATGAGTTTTGAACTCATTGTGTGGTCATGTTTCCCATTTTCATCTTTTTGCTCAAAAGTTGTCAGTTTGGAGTTGCTTAGCAAAATGTTGGGAAAAGTGAGTTTTCAATGTGTTTTTGTTTTGAAAAGTTTTTAGACATGCTTTGTGCTTGGTTTTTAGGTGTGAGTAGTGTTCTTAGGTGATTGGTAGTCTTTGAGATCAACCTTGCATCATCTAGGCATTAAAAGTTGTCATTTTAGACATGAAAATGTCAAATTTGAGTGCTCTTGGACATGTACATGTCCGTACAGGAGGATAAATGACTTGTAGAGGTATTTATTCTCCTGCTTTAACCATTGTAAGGGTTGATTTTGTGGAGATATCAAGCATTTTGAAAGTTTGCACTAGTTTTTATCTTGTTTTTCTCTAAGTTTTAACTCCATGTGAGCAGCAGTCCATACACCTGCTGTACTTGGCCATACTGTTCTTACATTTTCAAGTTCTCTTATGCTTCCTCGAGCTTTTCCCTTTGGTGGCATCAAATTTCATTAAGTTTTGAGTTCTAAGCAAAATTAATTGGTTTTGACAGTTTCCCTGCCTTGTTTAGGAATTTGGCAAGGATGCTTGACCAACTTGGCTTCTTGAAGCCCTAAATGTTCATGGCTTCCCAAGAACCAGTTGGTCAACTTGTAAGATATGTAAATACATGTTTTTATTTCAAAAATGCGGGTGCAAGAAGTTTTGTGGCCATGGAGCCCTAGGCAAGTGTGCTATTTTGCTAGGGTCTTTGAAGTGGTTTGATGCTTTTCTCTTCTATAGCAAATGCATTCATCAGGTGGACAGACCTATCTTGATGTTCAAGTTGTATGTGAAAGCAAAGAGGATTTCTAAGCCATGATAAGGATGGTTGCATTTTTTCAGTTTGTGAAAATTGTGAAAAAAAAACAGTGAGTCACTGTTTTGGCGTTGGTTTCCACTCATTTGCTTACTCTCCACCATATATCGGTGTTTGTAAAGCCTTGTATCTCCTTTTATTTGTTTGCAAACAAGAACAAGGAGTGGTCTTTGACCCTGCCCATGGGTTTTGATATTGCCAAGATCAGTTAATGATCCTTTAGGCAATGTTGTAATGCCCAGCTGGCTGTAACAGTCAATTATGACTGATTTTTGCATTTTTGTTGAGTTTTTTATGCAATCTTCCTCTTCCAAATAGCAGGTATGAAGGTCAACAAACATTTAAAGATAGAGCATTGATCAAAATCACCAAACAGACCTTTGGAAAAGAGTTTTGACAGTGGTAAATGCAGGTTAAAGTGAAAATGCTGTGAAAGAGGCAAAGTGCAGTGATAACAAGTTTTGACAGTGAATGATTCATTGGTTGGTAATTGCCTAATGCCTTTTTGTGAAGGCTAATGTGGTTCTCCTTTGTCACTAATTTTGGACATGTTTACATGTTTTGAATGTAATTGGTACTCATGCAATGATGTATTTGTGGAAAGCAAGAAAGGGAAAAGTTGTAAATGTTGCACACTCCTTATGAGCATCTTTTGTAAAACCTTGTTCTCTAACCTTTGAAGGTGTAAAACCACTTTATTTTGGCCTAATTAGTATGTGGCATGGTTTAACTAAGGTTGCATGATTCACATTGGAGGTTTCTAGCTTGTAAGTTGATTCTTGCTATCAAAACCCTAGCAAACCCTTCTTTTTGCACCCATTTTTGGGACAGTCATGGAGGAGGCCTAATGGACCCTAAGACTTAGAAAATCCTCAAGAACTTCCAAAAGGGTATCAGAATATAAGGTTTTTTTTGTCTGGAAGTTCATCGTTGGAGCAAGATGAGCACAAAACCCCAAAAAGAGGGCTAATTCCTTGTAGCCCGTTTTAGGCCTAAAATATGGTTTTTTGTCAAATCGGGTACACAAAGGAAGCTTGTAAAGCATAAAACCCATCAAATCAAGTCAAAATAAGTTAATCTTGCATGCATTTAAAACATTTGGTGAGATAGACTCCATAAGTCGGTTTGTAGCACTTGTGAAGGATTACTACACTCCAAACCATAGAAGACCAAAGACACCCATGGGGGTAGAACTTGACACAAACTTGTAATTCATCAAGAGGAGACCTTGTGCAGTCAGAGAATAGGTCAGGTACAGAGGAAATGAATTCCAATTGAGAGAGAGTAAGGCGTTAGACTACAAAGCCTAAAACAATGGAGTTGAAGCCCTTGAGCAACCAGGGAGTGTTTGACTTAGGGAGGTGGATCAAGGAGAGTTTCTAGGTTTCTTATAAGCTTTTTGCACTCTGATTTTGGTGACTACACTTTGAAACTAGCAAAGGACCTATCACTTAGTAAAAATACAAGCCTATTTGGCAACCCCCTTGCCCTACCTCCCCATTAGTTAGATAGGTTCCTAATGTGTGGGGATTGGATTATGCAAGGTCCTCTTATGGAAACTTCCATCCTCCCTCTTACGGGCTCAAATCACTTTCTTATTCGACTAACCACATCACCTTGTCACCCTGGGGGAGGCATCCCATTCAAGTTTGAGAAAATGTGGAGCAGAGATCCTAGATTACAAAACTTGATTGCAACTTGGTGGAATGAGATTAACGTGGGAAATAACTGAAACCTATACAAATTTTGTAAGAGGCTAAAATATATTAAAATAAAACTCAAAGAATGGAATCAAGACCAATTCAAAAATATTTTTGCAAAATAAAAGAAGAGTGGAGGCTAAACTTGAAAGGATAAATAAAGTTGTGATCAGTAGAGGAATGGATAATTTGGATTACCTGAAAGAAAAGATTCTTAAGTAAGAACACAATGAAATTTTGAAAAGGGAAGAAATACATTGGAGGCAGAAATCTAAAGAGATATGGCTCAAGGAGGGGGATAGAAATACTAATTTCTTTCACATATCTACAATTGCTAACAGGAACAAGAACATGATCTCAGAAATTAGGAGAGCGAATGCCAGCTTGGCCCAAAACTCAGAGGATGTCAGTAAAGAGGTTGTAAATTATTTTCAATCAATTTTGAACAGAGACAACCAAGTGGACAAAGGCGCTAGGGACAATATTTTGGACTCCATCCCAACCTTGATATCAGAAGAACGGAACAAGAACCTATACAAAAGGATTGATGAGGTGAAAGTAAAAAAAGCTACCTTTCAACTCAACCCAAACAAGGCCCTTGGGCCTGATGGATTCCCTGCAAATTTATTTCAAGCTTATCGGGGCATCATAGGAAAAGATCTTCATCTGGCTATGGAAGAGTCAAGGAGGAAGATGACAATGGTGGGAACAATCAATCACACCTTTCTAGCTTTAATCCCCAAAAAAAGTTTCCCTCAAGAGATGGGAGATTTTAGACCAATTGCCATTTGTAATACAATATATAAGATAGTCACGAATATTGTTGCAAATAGGTTGAAATAGATTGTTAATCACATCATATCTGACGAGCAGAGTGGATTTTTCCTTGGGAGATTGATTGTGAAAAGTATAATTACAACCCATGAAACCCTGCACTCTACTAGAAAAACCACAAATGCTTGTATGATTTTGAAATTGGATATCTTGAATGCCTATGATCTGGTGGATAGGCAATTCCTTTTTGAAGTATTGGATAGGTTTGGCTTTGGAAGTTGTTGGATTAAGTGGGTTAAGATTTGTCTGTCTACTCCTAATTTCTCTATATTAATCAGTGGGGTTGCCCATGGTTTCCTCCCCTCCACAAGAGGTATTCAGCAAGGGGACCCAATTTCCCCCTTTTTATTCATCATTATGGTAGAGGCCCTTGGAAGATCAATATGCAAACTCTATTAGGATGGGCATTGGCTTGGGGTTAATGTGACAAATAGAGTTGAGCATACCACCCACCTACAAATTCATGGATGACACAATTCTATTTGGTGTTTCAAGCAGGTGTGAGGCAAGAATCATCAAGTCCTTCCTGGAGGATTAGTGTAATGCATTAGGGCAAAGCATTAATTGGAATAAATCGGAAGTTTTTTTCATCAATACCCAACCTAGATTGTAGAGAGCTTTGTCTAGGATTTTAAATTTAAAAGTTGTTAATTTCCCAGGAAGATTTTTTAGGCACACCTTTGTTTGTAGGTTTAAACAAGGTTAGTTATTAAGATAAATTGATTGAGAAATGCAAGGCCAAACTTGAAAACTGGAAAGGAAAGTGGCCATCTTCAGCTAGGAGGCTCACTATGACCAAACCGGTGTTGGTTGTTCTCTCTGTATTTTCAATGGCATGTTTGAAAATCCCTATGGCAATAGAAAAAGAGCTCATCCAGATCATGCGTAAGTTCTTGTGGAATGGGGTTGGTGACCAAAACAAATTTCCTCTAGTTGCCTAGAAAAAGGTCAGTCAACCCAAGGATGCAGGGGGTGTAGGCATCTGCCAACTCTCAATAATGAAGCTGGCCATGGGAGCAAAATTAGTTTGGTTCGTATGCAGTGGTAGAGAAAAAAAGTGGGTCAAGATACTTAAGAACAAGTATCGAGATTCAACTGAGCCAAAGAGGATCCTCACAACTCTCGATCCTCTCAAGGGTTCATCTATCTGGAATTATATATTGGAATGTCAGGATATCACCAGCAACCATGTAACCTGGGAAATAGGAAATGGATAGAATGTTGAACCTTTTGGAATGATTCTTGGGGGGTTGGGGAGATCTTGAGTTTACTCCCTAATTTGAATGAGATCAAGGATGTGACATCTAGATTGTGGGGATGCAAGATCGGTGACTTTGGGGAGATAGTACAACAAAATGGAGAAGGCAAGTGGGTATGACGGTCCCTGGACAGCCTAAATGTTGATCATCAACAAAGGATACCTTGAGCAACATATTAAGTAGCCGTATGATTTTCCCTTCCGAGGAAGAGGATATAATTTGATGGTGTGGATCAAAATATGGGAAGTATAAAGTCAGCCTAGGTTATAAGCTTAAAGAAGTTTGATTGCCAACCAAGAATGGTCGTCAAAATTGCTATGGAATAAGCACTGCTTACCGAAGGTGGGGGCTTTCTCTTGGTTGGCTCTACATAAGAAAATTCTAACTAGTGATAAACTCATGAGATTTGGTGTGCAGGGGCCTAGCAGTTGTGTTCTCTATGGGCAGAACTTGGAGTCGGTCAACCACTTGTTATTGTCGTGTGAATATACGAGCAATTGTTGGTGGCATTTCATGCACAAGTTAAATTTCTCTTGCCCCTTCCTGCTCGAGATTGATGAATGGTTTAGGATGTGGTCATGATATTCTTCAAAGACAATTTTTGGTGATTTATGGTTGATCCTCCCCTCCCTATTGATTTGGGAGCTATGGGAGGAGCGCAACCAAAGAATCTTCCATGACAAAAACATGGGCTCCAAAAGCTTTTGCCAGAAGATTAAAACCTAATTGATTGGTCTTGCAAATGAATCTACCAAATTGAAAACCTTGAAGAACTCATAAACTAGATGGGATGGAAAAATGAAACTAACCTTCTCAGACCTTTATGTTCCTACTTTGTTTGGAAGCGATTGCAACAAACATTTGACCAACTCCAGACCTTTGGTCAAGTGGAGTGCTCCTGAACTTGGTTCGGTCAAGATTAATTTTGACGGGGCATCGACTGGAAATCTGGGCCCTAGCGGTATTGGTTGTGTTATCAAAGATGAGCATGGAAATTCTTTGGTTGAGGTGATATAGCATATTGGGGTTGCCACAAACAATGTGGCAAATTTTGTGTTGCATTGTGTGGCCTCCAGGCTAGAGTCGATGTTGGGGCTTGAAGAATCCACTTGGAAGGTGACTCATTAAATGTGATTAATGCAATTAGGAAGAATGAGACCCCAAGTTGGATCCTTAACCAATGGCTCCACCCAATCAAAACCATCTTGGACGGATTGGAAGACTATCACATAAGCCACGTGTATTAAGAAGGCAATGAGGTGGTAGATAGGTTGGCAAAAATAGTGGGGTTATTAATTAATCCATAATTTCTTTGTACTATGGGTCACATCATGAGACAATATGGATGAGCTTGGTGTTTTACTAATGTTTGATGTGGCATTATTCTCTCCTATTTTCACTTAAGGATAGGTAAATTCAAGTATTCATTTTTCATATGCTCCGGCTAGGTATGTTTTGACATGATTAATAAGAGTTGGATTACCAAGGTCATTGAAATCTCAAGTTGTGGTGGCTTGGAAGTTGTGTGGCATGTAGGATAAATTAATGATGAGGGTGATTGGACATCTCATACTTTCTCGGCGTTCATGATATTACATGGAAGTGTCTATTTATAAATTTTTTGTTTCTCTATTTTTACACTACATTTGGTTGTTGAGAGCTAGATTGAAGTGGTAGGGCTATGAGACTGAGTATAGCTAGAGATGGACATGCCTATCATGCTGGAGGATACAAAATGCCAGATGGCATTTTTGGGGGAAATTTCTGACAAGCGGTTGTTAGCAGTTATGGCCACTAAACAGCCTCTCATTCTGCATGTTGTGAAAATAATTTTGGGTGTGGATTTTCTCAAAGCTTATCACCGATATTGGGTTAATTCGGATATCCTGACCATGTTTGTATCCATGTTGATATATATGGGGGTGACTAAATAGAGAGTGAAAAAGATTACCAAGATAATCTTCAAGCATTGTTTTCTGGGGGAGATTGACACTATCTTGGACAATGTCGATGCTAATTTGTGCACCCCCTTCCTCAAAATTATTACATGTCTCTTGGTGCAGGTGTTGAGGTTAAGAAAATTGTGTAGTGCAAGCTCTTGATCAAGAGAGTATGGTTTCAAAATGGGAGATGAAGGTCATAAATATCTTCTTCCTATTAAGGGTTACAAGCATACTATTTGGCTTTAGCAAATCTTGGAAGAGGCAGTACATTGCGGTGAAAAGTTTGTGTGGAAGGAAAGATATTGGAATCCTGGAAAATCAAGAGGAAGACCCAAAGAATGAGTGGGGATTTAGTCGTGGTGAGGAGTGGATCCCGGATGATGATAGTCTCTCTAAAGAAATGGCAGATTCTGAAGTTCATGCAGATTATGGTTTGGAGTGCCCGGTGGTCTCGAGAGCTATTATGGCCCAAAAAGAAAAGGTGCTTGATCAAGACTTGGAGGAGGACAAGGAGGTTGACCCAGATGCCATTGAACCCAAGGATGCATATGTCAAGGCAGTGTGAAGATTATGGTTTTGTTTTGTTTTTTGTGTATTTGCAGGGTAGAAACCCTGAATTTTGAGTAGTATTATCTCTATATTTTTTTCTTGCTTCCAGTATGATAGTATAAAATGGCCATAGTTGATGAGACTATCTAGATATTGGCAGATTTTGGCAACACTATTGGATATAAGATAGGTGTAGTGGGTCCATTTTGGAGTTAGTAGGGTTGTCTAGTGGTCAAATATGGTGTTTATATTATATTCAATTTATACTAGAAGGTGACATGAGTTTATAGAAGGACCTGATAAATAAGTCTGATGGACAGATAGAACCAGATGATAAAAAGCTTATGGAGACAAACTAGATGAAGTCTTGTGGTAGAAACAAATCAGAGTTGCAGAAGAAAGAGAGCAGTAAACAAAGACAATGTGCAAATATGAAGCAAAGGAAGAGAAACAAAGAGAGTCAAGAGTTAGAGAAGTCGGTTGAGGTCCCAGAGGAGCTAAAGAAGAGGTTGGAAGATAAGGAAGATGTTTGGATCAGAAATGAGCATAGGGTCTTTACCTCGAGTCCTTTTAGATGTTCATGAGTTTCCTCTCATGGAACATCTTTTTCTACCTGGGGTGTCTGATGCAGGAGCATCCCTAGTCTCTAAGCAATCTTGCATCAACCAAAAATATTTCCTTTCAGTTCAGTTCTTGTTCAGTTCAGTTTGCAGTTTTTTGTGTTCTTACCGGTAGGTACCGATAGTTGCTTTCTTTTCATTGCAGATCCTATTTTCAGTTTCCAGGTTGGTTCATGTGCTTAATTGTAGATTTCCAATCCATTTGGATTCTTTTCCGGCTAGTTATCACTCTCGGTTGACTGTTTCTGGGTCCTGGGACAGTTCTTGTGCTTACCGATTAACTTTCCTTCATTACCAGAGTGGTTCTTGGCATGTGGATCAATTTGGGGTCTTGTCGAATGTCCTTGGGCATGTGGCCGACCTTCCTGCTGATCTGATTTTCTTGGTTGTTATTTTCTAGAAATATTTCTTTCATTCTTAGGGCCGACCTAGTTGCAAGTTTCATTTTCCTGTATTGGTAAATGTAATCTTTTGAGGCCGACCCAAATATGTTCCAGAGGGTATATATATTTAACTATGTAATCATTTGTAGGACAAAGAAAGTAGAAAATCAGAATAAGGATTGAGATTGGTAATTAGTGATTCTGAGAGTCTCGATTGGATTGTATCTGGTTGATAGATTGCATGTAACTGGTTAGCTACCAGATGTTCTACGATGATTACATGATGATAACTGGTTGGTTGCCAGAAGTTCTAAGACAATAATATGACCTATTTCTGTAATCTTGCTATGTTTTCTTGTTGCTTTCGTTGTGTTACTCTTACTGCGTAAGCCGATTCATTCCCTTTGAGGGTTTTACTAGTTATGGTTGCATCACTTGGTCATTGCTGCTACTAGGATGCGTTGTTGTCATTGATGTTAAAATAATTTTGTGTATTGCTCCAGTGATTTCAAATTAGGAAGATCTTATGATCCGGTTTGTAGTGTATTTTTGTTGATCACTGTTTTGCAGAGTTCAATATTTCCTCCAGTATTTTTTGGTGTGATCAGATCTTGTGTTGAGTTTTTTAGGATATTTCTTGGGATGGTCTTGTGTATCTTCATTTTATATGGATCATGATTTGGTGCTCCACAAGTTATCTTTCTTTGTGACAGTTGATGATTGGTTGTGTTCTTGAGCTTTCAGTCGTTGACAAATGAAGATTTGATAAGTGGTGTTGGCACAGTTGTTTTCGATGATTCTAATGTGCTTGTTGGTGTTTCCTAGTTATGTCCTATTTGTTTTGATGATTTGAATTGATTGTTGTGGGAGTTTTTGGTGGTTTCTATGAATCGGTGATGATTTTCATGTTATGCGGTTTTCCTAGTGGTGTAGCGTGTTGTGGTTGATCTTGGTGTGATTTTCAGTGGATTTGAGCATTTGGGAATTAGATTTAGGTCCATGTTATGCTATGTAAACCATTATATTGGTCCGATGGTCAATCTTTACATTGTGTGATGTAATTTTGTAATTGAGGGTTGAGGGTTTAACCAACCTTGTTATCAATGTTGATGATTTGTATATATAGGTGATATTGTCATGTAATTTTGGTGTTGTGGTCATGTCTACATCATCAAATAGAGGTTTATGTGTGAACAAGAGATTTAGCCTTTGGTGTTGAGATTGAGGAGAGATTGGTGTTTTAAAACAGACATCTATGCTTAACCAAAATTGTAATTAGACATTTGGAGATGCTATTCTTTTAGTTCTCTTCTTCTGGATTGTAGTCTAAATCTTATTGTAAGTCAATGAGACTTCCCTGAGGGTTGTAGCCTTCTGGGCCATTATATTTTGAACAGTGAGCTCTAGGCAGTGTGCCCGAATGCATGTGCATTCCCCATTGTAATATTTTCACATACTACTGCAAAGTATCATCTTATTGTGGGTAGGTTCCCACAATGGTTTTTCCCTTAACTAGGTTTTCCACGTCAAAATCTTGGTGTTGTGTGTTGTGCTCTCAATTTGCTTATCTTTGTTGTTATTGCAGTTTATCAGATCTATGTTTTGTGATTAAGTTTGATATTTCGGTGAAGATTGATTCACCCCCCTCTCAGTCTTCCTTCTTGGCTGCTGCTAACAGATATTTCAAAGGGTAATGCATACAATGTGTGTGATTTTAAAATATTGACACATGGATTTGTATGTGTCCTATTTTTAATATATATTAACTAAATAATAAACAAAAAAATATGAACATCAATTGAATCCTAAATATCTTTGTCAGTACAATAACTTGTAAATTTTAGAAATATATGAACTAACAATATATATATGAAATGCAATTTGAAAATGAGAATTTGAAATTTGAAATTTGAGAAATTGAATAATGCAAAATGATAAGCAAATTGATTGAAAGAATAAAATGCAATTCTCTAGGAAATTTAAATTTAAAATTAAAAATTATCCAAAAAAGACTTAAATTTAAAATTAGGGCCTTGTAAAAATAACCTCTTAATTTTAAAATTGAAATTTTAAATTGAAATTTGATCCAAGATTGTAATTTTGAATTGGAATTGAAATTAACAACCAAATTTGAAGTGGGAATTTAAAAATTTAAACAACCCAGAAGCTCAATTTTTAAAATTAGGGTTTTTGGAATTAACCACTTAATTTTAAAATTTAATTGTGAAATTTGTCTTGTAGATGAAATTTTGAAATTTGAAATTGAAAAAGTACTCAAATCTGAAATAACTAATCCAAATCATACAATTCGCAAGCTCAATTTTTGAATTTAAAAATTAGGGTTTTAATGAAATTAACCTTTAAATTTTTAAAATTTGCAAGGAAATAAAACTTGTAAATGAAAACTTGAATTTTTAATTTTATACACTCAGATTTGAAAACAAAAATCAGAATTAATGGTGTAAGAAGTCGGGTTCACCAAAATGTAAAGGGGGGAAATTTGCAACATAGAACGAGAAATCACCAAATCATTTTTCGCTTTGGGGGGGGGGGAATCCACTAGATTCAATCAAAAATCAGATAAAGACTGAATACTGTTAGTGAACAGATTTGCTCTTTGCATTTAAATGATTAATTTTAAAACTTTGTTACCTTCTTTTAAGAACTAATGGTTCACTGAACAATTGGGTAGGCGTTTGTTCAATCACCTCCCTCTGAATTTTTGCCTAGGTATAGCTCCCTATCTAGATTTTTCATAAAATGTGTTTTTGTTTTTATATTTATATCCAAATGAAAAGATTTTAACCAAAAAGCATATAAGGCCGCCTATTTCATTCCTGGATGAAAGGCTATAACTTTCCTCATATCTCATAAATAATGGAAACTATCTTCTTAATTTTCAAAGTATGTAACTACAGCAACTGAAACAAAGTTCAATATACTTCTTCCAAATAAAGACGAACAGATTCAAAGAAAATGAATCCACCCACAAACATGAATCTTTTCTAGAGTAAACAACACATTCAAAGGAAAGAACATCAGAGGAATAATGAAAAACTACAATGAAATAATCAAATACTATTACTTGATCAGATGAACATATGCAAAGACATGTTATCTATTCGGATTCAAAATACACAGATCTTTCTTCTCCCCAAAAACAATATGATCAGATTTCATATATATATCTTTATGTAATCAAAGACACAATGATACATCTGCCAATCTTTTTCCACCACATATCTGAACCATCTGATTCCTCCTTTGATTAAGAACAGAAAATATCAAAACAAACACACCTCCAAGTTTTTTTCAAAATCAGTTACTAAAATCTAACCCTTCTACCATCAGTTCTACTTAATTTATAGTCTAAATGGGGGGGGTCTCCCTGAAAACTCGACCACTCCCCGATAAAACAGTTACGAAACCAACAGAAAGTATTTTGGGACAGTTGTCCCAAAGTTTTTGCATAACTATGAAAAATGTTTTTTTTTTTTTAAATAAAGAAAACTAGCCCAAAACGGATGCATTATGTCATATTTCATCATCGTCCTCTTCTCTGTCCTCGTGAGCGTCATGAGCAGCCATGAGTTCCTGGATCATTGATTGGCTTGGGACTTTCATTGCATTAAGTTTCGCCTTTGCCACCTCTTTATTCCACTTGTGTTGCACCATCTTCTCTGAGTGCTTCGGCAGTTGATCATTCCCAATGAAAACCATAGATTCGATCTTAGCCACTTTCGTTATATCCTCTGGTGTGAAACTACTCCTAACTCTAATCTTCTCCATGTTCAACCGGAAAGATTTGACTGCTTCCTATGTACTTGACCCGCAGATTCCTAGTTCCCAGTCATGATCGGGATTAACCACTTTATTATCTTTGACTATACTGCTCTGCAAATCTTGGAGTTCATAGACGGAGGTTTTTGCATCCGTAATTACCGACTGAAAGGTGAGCACCCGCCACATGATATTTTTCTTTAGCATGAAAAGTTGGCATTCATCAGATACCAGCTTAATTAAATGTTCTGTCAGAAATCTGGTAGTTCCATACTCTTCGATTTTGGTAAATAGAGGCAGGACATTTTGCCATTTGTGCTCTTCTTTCTCCCATGGTACAAGCTGATTTTGGATTTCAGAAATCAGGCTCTGTACCTCATCATACAACTTCTGGGAGTCAGTAATGTATTTTCACCATCTTTGATTACTTGTTCAATCCATTTTTCAACTGCTTCAGCGATGCTCTTAGCCCGTTGAACTTGATTCATCAACTTCTTGTTTTCCGGAGAAGTTGGGTCAAAATTATCAGTGGCATGGGATATTGGAATTTCTCCAAGGCAACCGATGCTATTGATGAACTGAGCCAAAACACTTATATGTCTTTTAAGTTCTCTTTTCTCCCGTCCATCCTTCTTTGATCGGGTAAGCATTTTCTTCGCTGATACTTGGAAAAAATGGTTATCTGTATCCTTGCTCATCTTTCCCAATTCTACTTTTGTGATTTCAAAATCATCAGAATCAGCCTCTTTGTTCTCATCTTTCAATTTGTAAGAGGTAATTTCCACCGTCCATTTACCAGTTTCCTCGTCATTGTTTAGGTGCGCGGTGGTCTTGAACCTCTTTGGCTTTGGATTCTTCTCAGAATACTTGGCAACCATCTCTTGAAGTGGAATGGTCATAGGAAGAAAGCTCCTTTTCTTGTTCACTGAGGTTGTTAACCATTTAGGAGTTGCAGTAGAATGAGAAGTTCCTTCAATCATCTTTGGGGGTGGCATCATAGCCACAGTCACCGTTTGGGAGTCTAGAGCACAAGCAACTTCACCATCCAAATCTTCAATTTCAAAGATCTGAGCTTCAAGCACGACATCTTTTACTCCCATATCCTTGACCTGGTCCATCCTCCTCTGGGTGACACTACGTGATCGAGTATGCCGAGGGGTACTAAAATCCAGAGTTGGGCTAGGTCTGCGTCTAGGCTGAGCCGACTTGATTTCCTTACCTACACGAGCAGGAGCACTGTTAGAAGGACATTTTGGTGAAGACATACTTCTCGTAGAAAGGGACTTGGCATCTGGCTTCATTGCTTTCTTCTTGACCACCCATGCCACGATTTTGTCCAAAAATCATTCGATTCTCAATTGAATGTCATCATTTTCCTCCTCATCTCAATTAATTGGGGGCATTTCAGTCTCTGCGTGGGCTAAATACCCTGGTTCAAATAGTTCAAGATAATCTTCTTCAAGCCCTTTAATATCTATCTTTATTTGCAGAGAAATAACCTGTTCCAGCACCAATCTCATATTTTCTCTTTTGAAGACTTCAAGTTCATCTGAACAGTCTTCCCAGAAATCTTCTAACTGTGGCATGGGAAGATAAGGCATTAAGCCAAGGCTTCGAGAAAATCCTTTGTTGTAAAACCCTTTTCTTTCAGCATACAGAGAGAAATTAAAATTTCTAAGGTCTGCTCCTATACTTAGTGCATCAGACATTGAATTACAGGATAACATTCCCAATTGTATTGGAAAATGACCTTCCCACTTGTCCTTAGGTTGTGCCTTCTTGACCACGGAAGTCAGTTGTCTGCATACTTCTGCTAGGACAAAACAATCAAAACAAAAATGCGGAAGCTTGAAGGGTTCCTCTTCAAAGCCTCCTACTCATATATAGCAAAAGCATGGGAACTGGATGTAAAAGCTTCCAAACTTCTTAATCAAGGACTGTGCATCATCTGAAATCCGCTTGGCTTTTGTACCTTTCAGTTCATGACACATATCGCCCAGGACTGCATTATATACCCTTCTGAAATCTTGTAGGGCATTGTCTTTTTGTAGCATTGGATAAAACTCATACACCAGAACATCTTCCTCAGTGGTCTGCTTGGGTATACCCATTAAATCCTTAACACAGGCCAGACAATACAAAAGATATGAGGACATGAAGAAGTTTTGTTGAAATTGCTTGGCTAGACTCAACTGCTCTCTCATCGAATCAGCAATTAACTCCGCCCAATCCAAATATTGTTTTCCTTCAAGAACTAATTGTACATAGCAATATATCCAATCATCAAAGCTATAAGCTTCGGCAAAACCTCTGGCTCGATGCAACAGAAGCATTACATCATGGATATGTGGCAACATGTGGTTCTTGTTAGGATTTTTAGGTAGTCTAGAACCACCTCTCTGAGGGACCTTCAACCAGAACTTCGCCACATTATTCCTGTGTCCGGCTCTATCTGCATTGAACTCACTAATTGACCGAGCAGGGGAGAAATTAGAAAACTGATAATCCGGTATCTTGAACACTGAAGCAATCACTTCGCGGTTAATGGCAAGAAGGGTTTCACCATTATCCCTTTTAATAGTTTCAGATACAAGGTCATATCTGGCAATACACTCTCGAACCAGCTCTGGACAAGGAATTGCTGGAGGAAAGGCTGCGGCTTCTAAAAGTCCACTACTCAAAATCTCTATACAAAAAGACTTATCAACACCCTTGAACACCCTTTCTTTCAAATCTTCAAGGTTCTCACCCTTCAGGTCAGTATCACTAACTATGGCTTTTGTGGACGCCATGCTAAAGACGTTTCCAAACAAGTGCAGGGTGGACTTCATGATTTCAAAACAAGAAACCTAAACTTGATTGCAGTGAAACCTTCTGTATGAGAGAAAATGCAAGGGAAAACACTGAAGAAAATAAGGAAAGACTCACCTTCACAGCTATATAATCGGACGACGCCTAGCAGCAAGAAAGACTCCTATCCAGGGATAATATAAACAAAAATCCAGCAGCAAGTAGCAAACGCAGAACACAAATGATTTTCATACCTTATTGAGAAAGGTAATCATACAGACACATTAAATGCAATGATTTCACAATTTCATTCTGAACGCAGCAAATTGGTAGATTAGACCCCCGCACGCATGCATTGAATGCATGGTGGTGTACTTTAAGAAACTGCCAGTTCCCGAAACGTTCACTTACTTCGAAAAAGCCAAAGAATGAAATCACTTTACAATATGGTTCTGCCTTTCCGTATTTAGCAATAAATGCACTTCTCAAAACATTAGAAACCGTGGGTCCCACCAAGATTGAAGCCGTATGAACATCTTGAACCAACTTCTTGAGTGTTCAAGTAGTTCAAGATGTACGCCACATCAAACTGTTGACCACTTTGCCACGTTGAACACGTTGAACATATTTGAACCCTTTGAACTCAGTTCAACATGTTCAACACAAATGTTATATCACCGAACAGGAAAAACTTTATTAAAGAGCTGCTGCAAAAACTTAGAGAAAATGTTAGTACGAAAAACCTTTTCTGAACACCTTGGAACCTATTGAACCAAAATGAACATCTTGAACTTGGTTCAGAATAGTTCGACGTGTTCAAGGAGTTCAATGAATTATCTGAACTTGACTTAAATGACTAGAGAAAGGATTTGAGGCTGCATTTAAGGACTTGAACCAAGGTAATATGGTATGAACTAGGACTCCAACATAAAAAAGAAAAGATGACCCACTCTCGCCATGAAGAATAAATAACGCGGTAACAAATACTAAGTGTATTGATTGATTATGATGTATTTTTCCCTCTTTTGTAAGTTGAAATGCTCATTTAGGGTTAAGTGCTAAAATTGAAGGCAAAACTGAGAAAATAATGATCTATAGGTTCGGGATTTTTTTGTGCACCTGGATATGAGTAATTCGGATCTATGTTGTGAAAATGCTCCGAAAAAGCAGGGAATATGGTGCTACCTCTTGGTCCTCTAAATTTTTCGCATGTCAAAAAGGGTTTTTCCATCTTTGTGTCTGAAGCTTATTTCCAGAAGTACAACTACACACCTATTTCCTCCACATAGAAAGAAAGGGAAATAGGTTGGGAATAGGGGCTTACTTAAGTCAAACCCTAGTTGAGGAATCAATGATGAATGAAATATTGCAAATGCTTGAAATAAATGATGGAAATGTATACCTTCAGATTTGCAATGAATGATGACGATGCTTTGCTTCTTGAATGTAATCACATATGTTGTATGAAATGGTATGAACATGACCAAAACCCTAACACACACGTGCTTGCAAATGAATGGTGTAATGTTGCTCCACAATTGATGAATGAAGAATATGCAACCTTGAAGTCCTCTAGAAATGCTTGATGATGAATGCTCCAATGCTTGAATGCTTGATTGCTCAACTATAGTTATCCTTTCCTTATCTTGTTATATCCAAATGAGAGGGGAAGAACTCCTTATATACTTTCCTATCATCAAACATATTAATTTTCCAACATAGGTTGACATGGAGAAGTAATTCCCACTCAAATTTTGGATAAGGCCTAGGGTTCAAATTGGGCCCCAATTAGGGAGGACCATAGTGTGGCTCCGTGGTCCCAGTGAGGACCAAGGTGCCACACCTTGGTCCTACCCCAAATTGGGCCAAGGTCAAGGGGTTCTAGCAAGGTAAAACGTGAAAATGTGATGTTTATTGCATGATAGAGACAATAGGTCCAGATCAAGCATGAGGATAAGAACACTAAGGTGAGGGCCCCAAATATGGTCAAAATTGCAAAGGGTGCAATTTTAGGATGCTATGGTTGAGTTTGGATGTTGATATGACTCTCACCATAGAGTGTGTAGATCCATATTGAGTTTTGTGCATTGCAAGATGTTTTTTGGGTTAACCGGTTGGTGTGCAACATTGTTCATCTACACATTTAATTTCTTGTTGACCTTTATGGATGTTCTAGCTTTTGTGGTTCATTGGAATCATTTGGAAATGATGTGTTGTGATGTATTTGGGTCCTCTTTATCTCCTATAGTGGAGCACAATGGATGTTATAGGTTCACGTGGTTGAATTTATGTAATATTGTTTATTCTATCTATGGTTGACCCTTAACTAGGGTTTAAATGAATTATCATATATATATATATATATGTGTGTGTGTGTGTGTGTGTGTGTGTGTGTGTGGATGTATGAGCTGACTATGAGATGTATGTGAATTAATATGAAGTGGATATGAATAATGTGCGAGCAAATTTGGTATAGGAGAAGTGCTAAAGGCAATTGTGAATAGCTTTGAGATAGTATTTGAGGACATATATATTTTTCATGATGTTAGTTGCTTGACACAGTGGTTGAAGGATAATTTAATGATCGATAGATCTTGATCATTAGTTCATTGATCCTTTGCACTTGCCAGAATAAGGAGTGTTCCTTTTGGAAATTAGTGCATTCATTTGTATCTTGCCTAGAGATAATGTGTCTTAATACTGCAAGTGCTTTGTATCTTGTTCTAAGGTTGTATGCCTTAGTCTTGCAAGTTCTTTTAGGGGTAGTGAGATCCTTGGCCTTGATCCTAAAAATTGTAATCAATCATTCATATTTTGAGTGTGATGCTCACTATGGTTTTTTTCTTGTTTCTAATAAACACTAGATTTACATTGAAGTTTTCAATGTAAATCTAGTGTTCATGTGTATGTTGTACTTTGTGCTTTTATGTTTCATAATTGTAGTAATAAGTTAAGTGTGGTTTGAAGTTTAATAGATCAAAAGTTAAGTTTTTTGAGGTCCAAACTGATTAACCCCCCTCTCAGTCTTGTGATGTGTTCAACAATTGGTATTAGAGCTTGATTCCTCTTAGAAAAGCTTAACCGCTTGAGGAATATCCAAAATAGTGCAAGAAGTTAATTACAAAGCATTGAAGTTTGATGGTACAAGTTAATATTATTGGAAGGAAAGAATGGAATGTCATTTGAAATCTCCACTGATTGGAATATGGGAGAGTATCAAAAATGGGTATAGTGCTCTAGCAAATGGTCTTCTAGCTCCATATGAGGTTAAGGGACATGAGAACAATGCAAAGACGAAAGTTGCAATTATTAGTTGTTTAAGTGAAGTGTATCTGCTAAATTTGTTGGGCTGAACTATGCTAAAGAGGTCTGAGAGAATCTAAGTAGTGTATATGAAGGTGATGAGAAGACAAAGCAAGACAAGTTGACAAATTTGAAGAACAAGTTTGAGAACCTGAGATTGTTTGATGATGAGAACATTGAAAGCTATATACATCAAGTAAATGAGATTGTGAGTGCAATTAAGTGTATTGGTGGTAAATTAGAAGAAAGTGAATTCGTGAGAAAAGTGATGCTAGCACTGCCTAAATGCTACAAGCCTAAGAAGTATGGTATCAAATAAAGTGATGATATGGACAAGTACACCTTGGATTAGTTGTATGGATCGCTCTTTGCCTTTGAGATTGTGAGATAGATGATATGCAGAAACAAAAGAAAGATGATAGATTCAAAGCTAGCAGAAAGATTGAAGATGAACCTGAATCAAACAATGACATGGATGAGATAGAAGCAAACTTTGTAAGAAATCTGAAGAAAGGATCTAGAAACTACAAAGGTAAGTTACCCTCCAATTGTTCCAATTGTGGAAGAATTTTTTCAATATGCTTTTAGATGTACTTACAGAGAATATTATGGTAGAAGACACGATGTTAATAACAAGGGAAGAGATAATCACATATGGAATAATAGAAATAAGAGAATAGATGACATAGACAAACCTAAAAAATAATTTATGCTCAATGGAGACCTATTCATTTGAATAAGAAGATGGAAATGACTCAAATGAAGAATCTTTATTTTTAGCTATAGAAGAAGAGTGATGAAAGGTCCAATAATCTAGAAGATGTGAAGAACAATGAAAAACTAGAGAATGAGAAGAGTGCATTGCATGTGAAAGTGAAACCCAAGGCATGGATATTGACTCGAGATGTTCAAATCACATGACAAGTGATAAAGGAAAGTTCATTGATTTTGAAAAAATATGATGGTGGTTTTGTAAAATTTGCATGTGAGGAAGTTGCACCTATTTGTGGTAAAGGTACTATTTCAATTAAGATGAATGATGTTTATTATGTTAAGGGTTTGAGAGATAATCTTTTGAGTGTGAGTTCAAATGTGCAGTAAGGGATATAAGCTTATATTTCATTGGTCCGAATGTGAGATCAAGAAAGGAAGTTCCAAAAGATTAGTTGCAAAAGGTATAAGAACTATTGGAAATTTTT
This sequence comes from Cryptomeria japonica, assembly GCF_030272615.1. Classification (NCBI taxonomy): domain Eukaryota; kingdom Viridiplantae; phylum Streptophyta; class Pinopsida; order Cupressales; family Cupressaceae; genus Cryptomeria; species Cryptomeria japonica. The sequence goes on from NC_081413.1 coordinate 534,620,399, forward strand.
ACTATGTGAAGGATAACAACGGTAGCAGTTGTATGTTGGTGTAGAGCAATGAATGTTGGTTGTGGCACAAAAGGATGGGACATATCAATTTTGGCAATATAGTGAAGATCAAATCTGCTAATATTATAATAAATTTACCAAATATTATTATACCTATTGATACTATGTGCAGGGAATGCCAGTTAGGAAAGAAAACAAAGAGGAGATTCAAGCACAAGGAGTATTCAACTTCAAAACCTTTGGAGTTGGTTCATATAGATCTATGTGGACATACAAGGACAAGAAGACTGAATAGTGAAAGGTATAAATTTTGTTGCTTATAGATGATTATTCTAGAATGACATGGGTTACTTTCTTGAGACAAAAGTCTAAAACATTAGAAAAGTTTAAAATATTTAAGTCTATGGTTGTGAATCAAGTCGATGCTAGGATCAAATGTTTAAGATCTGATAGAGGAGGAGAGTTTACTTCAAATGAATTTGATAGATTATGTGAAGAGCATGGTATTAGAAGACATTGTTTTGCTCCTAGGACCCATCGACAAAACGGAGTAGTGGAAAGAAATAATAGGATTGTTGTTGAAATGGATAGAACTACGATGAAGGATGCTAGCTTGCCTAATGTGTATTGGAAAGAGATTGTCCATACTATTATTTATATTATTAATAGGGTTCAGATAAGAGTGAACCGTACATAGACACCTTATGAGCCATGGAATGGAAGGCCTCCTACAATCAAATATTTCAAATGATTTGTAAGAAATTGCTACATAAAGAGAGATGAAGAAGATCTAGGGAAGTTTGATGCAATATTAGATGAAGGCATATTCTTGGGATATTCTACAAGGATTAAGACATACTGGTGTTACAACAAGAGGCTAGACAAGATGGTAGAGAGTGTAAATGTCAAAGTTAGTGAAGAATTGAATCAAACTAAGATTGTACTTGAATTTGAGATTGAGATTGAAGTTATTTTGGTTGATGCAAAAGAGGCCACTTTGAAAGAGAAATACAAGATAAGTGCAAAAGAAAAGGAAACTGGACAGACTCTTAAGACACCAACAAAGTATGTGAAGAAAAATCATTAAGAGGAATAAATTATTGGAGACAACAATAAAGGAGTTCAAACAAGAAGAAGACTTGCAAAAACTAGTGAACAAGAAAACTATTGTTTCTTATCTCAGGTGGAACCAAAGACCTATGTAGAAGATAAAAAGGATGAAAGTTAAATTAAGACAATGGAAAAGAAGCTAAATCAAATAGATAAGAATCAAACATGAGAATTAGTACCTAGACCGGTGGATAAGAATGTGATAGAAACCAAGTGGGTGTTCCGAAACAAGCTAAATGAAGATGGAGAAGTTACAAGGAAGAGAAAGATTGGTGTGTAAGGGTTATTCACAAGTTTAAGGTATAGAATCTGAGGAGACTTTTTATTTGGTTGCAAGAATGTATGCTATAAGGATTTTCCTTGCATTTGATGCTCACAAGAACTTTAAAGTGTATCAGATGGATGTTAAGTCGACATTATTGAATGGACAACTTGAAAAGGAAGTATACATCGAACAAATAGATGGATTCAAGCTGTTAGGAGATCCAGAAATGATTGTAGACTCAATAAGGTGCTTTATGGACTCAAGCAAGTTTCTAGAGCTTAGTATGAAAGGTTGGATAGGTGTTTGTTGTGGCAGAATTTCAGAAAAGGTACCAATGATAGCAATCTTTATTTCAAAATTGAAGGTGATAAATTGTTGATTGTTGCTATTTGTTTTGAAAATATCATATTTGGAGGAGATGACAATGTATGTAAGAAGTTTGTAGAAGAGATATAAAAGGAATTTGAGATGTCATTATTCATTGTAGAGGCAAAATATATTGTAGCAACATCTTGTTGTACTTAGGTTATGTGGATAAAACAAACTCTTAGAGATATTAAGGTGATGTGTGATGAGGCAATTCCTATTATGTGTGATAATACAAGCTCTATAAATATTTTAAAGAATATGGTAATGCATTCAAGGAATAAACACATTGAAATCTGATATCATTTCTTAAGATAAGGTTGCAGAGGAGGAAGTCAAATTGGAGTATGTACCTAATAGATTGCAAATATATGTATTAAGGCATTGGTGAAAGATAGCTTTCAACATCTCCAATAAAATTTGGGGGTTATTGCCCCTCCTTCCTTAAAATAGATGCATTCAGGAAGAGTATTTGTCCAAAGTTCTAAAGTTCATGTTTTCCTCCCGGATTGATGTCGTAGCTACTCTTAAGGAGAGCATAAAGATTTGCAATTATCACAACTTATCAGAATGGGGGGATAGATTTTAGTAGAGTGCCCTTTGTCCTTGATGTCAAAGGGGGAGAGATCTATTGTGCGTTTAGTTTTTCTTTTTTATTGGTGGTACAAGTGTTTCCATCAATGACAAAGGTGGAGAATGTTGGAAACTTGAGTTGTTGTGTTGTGTTGTAATTGATGTCAACCTATTTAGTGTTATCATTGATGTCACTGTGTGTTGTAGATATGGTCCAAAAGTGGTGTTTTGATGTTGTTTAGTGGTTTGACAATATTGTTGATGAGTTTTTGTAAGGTTGGTGTAATGAAAGTTTCAATATGCAAGAAATAGTATTTATGTAGGGAAGGGTTTTTAATGTCCCAGTGGAAGAATTCTTTACATTCCTCTAGTATGTGAAGATTATGGAGTGTGGTTCTAGATATAATGTTTATGATTTATGTATGTTGTACTATCAAGTCTACATGTCCTTTTTTGCTCAAATGGTAGAGTTGGATATTGTTGTTTCTAATAATGGTTGTCTATTAGAATTGGTCCAAAGAATGCTTGGCAGTTCTCTAATTTGTGGTTTCAAGTGTTGTGGCTTGGAGGACATGTTCATTTGGTTTGTGCGGTATTCTAGTTTAGTTTTATAGTGATGGTTTAGGTTGGTTTCTATTTGACTCCATTGATATGGGTCTCATGATGGAGTGTGTAGATCCACTTTGAGTTTTGTGCATTAGAAGATTTATTTGGACTGACTAGTTGGCGTGCTACATTGTTCGTCTACATGTTTCATTTGTTGTTGACCTTAGAAGATGTGCTAACATGTGCAGTTTTTTGGAATCATTTGGAAAGGATGTGTTGTGATTTTTTTGGGTCCCCTCTATTTCTTGGAGTGGACTATTGATGCAGCCATAACCGGTGAAACCCTCAAAGAGAATTAATCGGCTTATGCAACAAGAGTAACACAACGAAAGCAACAAGGAAACACAACAAGATTGCAAAAATAGATCATATTATTGCCTTACAACTTCTGGCAACCAACCACTTATCATCATAGAACATCCGGTAGTTAACCAGTTACATGCAAACTTCAAGCCAGATACAATCCAACTGGGGCTCTAAGAATCAAACAGATCACTAAATGTGAATCTAAATCCTTATTCTGATTTCTACTTCCTCTGCCCTTACAAATGATTACATAGTTCCATATATATACCCTTCGAAACATATTTGGGTCGGCTTCGAAAGATAACATCTACTAATGCAGGAAAATGAAACATGTAACTAGGTCGGCTCTAAGAATGAAAGAAATCCTTCTGAAAAATAACAACCAAGAAGTGTGGTTCAATAGGAAGGTCGACCACACACCAAAGAACATTGGACAAGACCCAAAATAGATCCACATGCGAAGAACCGCTCCGGTAATGAAGGAAAACCAACCGGTAAGCACAAGAACTATCCCAGAACCTAGAAACAGTCAACCGAGAGCGATAATTGACCGAGAAAGAATCCAAATGGACTGAAAATCTGGAATTAAGCACATAAACCAATCTGAAAACCAAAAATAGGATCTGCAAAGAAAAGAAAGCAACTATTGGTACCAACCGGTAAGAAAACAAAAAACTGCACATTGAACTAAACAAAAAATAAACTGAAAGGAAATATTTTTGGTTGATGCAAGATTGCTCATAGACCGGGGATGCTCCTGCATCAGACACCCTAGGTAGAAAAAGAGATGTTCCATGAGAGGAAACTCATGAACATCTAAAAGGATTCAGGATAAAGACCCCATGCTCATTTATGATCCAAACATCTTCCTTATCTGCCAATCTCTTCTTTAGCTCCTCTAGGGTCTCAACCGACTTCTCTAGCCTCTGACTCTCTTTGTTTCTCTTCCTTTGCTTCAGATCTACACATTGTCTCTGTTTACCGCTCTCTTTCTTCTGCAACTCTATTTTTTTTTCTGCCACAAGACTTCATCCAGTTTGTCACCATAAGCTCTTTGTCATCCATTTCTATCTATCCATCGGACTTAATTATTAGATCTTTCTACAAACTCATGCCACCTTCTGGTGTTACCTCTGCAACCGATTTCTCAGTACTGTAACTTTTCTCAAGAATCAAAATTTTCACCTCCTTCTCTTTCTCCTTCAAAGAAGTCAATGTGAACTTCTGCCCATCTTTCTCAATAGTGACTAGGTTTCTTCTACAATCATAAATAGCTCCTCTGTCAAATTGCCAAGGTCTTCCCAACAAGACATGACAAGCACTCATAGATACAACATCGCACAAAACCTCATCCCTAAAAGGCCCAATATTGAAAATCACCAAACATTGTTCCTTTAATTCTATCTTTTGATCATCTTCTAACCAACTTACCTTGTAAGGACAAGGATGCTCAAGCCTCTTCAATCCAAGCTTCACTACCATCTCTTCAGATAAGAAATTATTAGTACTTCCACTATCCACAGTAACCTTGCAACACTTACCACTTGATTTGCACACAGTCCAAAAAAGACTCTTTCTCTGATTAGATTCAGTATCCTCACTGCTCTGCTCCATCATGACTCTTCTGAACATAAGGGATTCTCCTTGCTCCAGTATACAGTCAGGTTCGATAACTTCACTTTCTGGTTCCTCGTTAGCCACACAACTTCTTGCCATTCCCTGCTTACATTCATAAAATCTATGTTTGTTTTCTCCACACTTGAAACATTTGCCGGGACATTCTCTATCGGTATTGCCAGTGCCTTTCCTCTGTGTTTTATGTTTCGGTTCTTTACTCCACTTAGGTTTTGATTCTTCCTCAACATTTTGCTTCTCTGTACTCATCCGCCCCTTGAATCTCTCCTTCCCTCTAAGGTTATTCTATTGTCTTCTTCTAATCTTCTCCTCAGCCTTCAAAGCATACTGGTAAGCTTCTTCAATTGTGGAAACCCTCAACATACTCATCTCATCCAAGAATGTTAAATGCAAGTCCATTTATGTACCTCACCACCTTCTCTCTATCCATCTCTCTATGTCCAGATCTAATCATGACCTTGTAGAATTCCTTAGTGTACTCTTTCACAGTCATGTTTCTTTATTTCAGGTTTTGCAACTTCTTGAACAATTCCAACTCATAGTCTCCTGGTATGAACTTAGCCTTCAGTATTGCAACCATCTGTCTCCACCGGCTGATCTTCATTTCACCATTCTCCACTCCATCTTTCTGCAATTCTTTCCACCATAAGGCAACATTCCTTATCAACTTAGTTTGTGCCAACTAGAATCTCTATGGGTCCTTGACAGTCGCAAACTCAAAGTAATCCTCCAACTCTCTAATCCAATCAATCAGATCCTCTGGGTTTAGCATTCTAGAAAAGTTTAAAATTTCCACTTTATGAACTTTACTCACTTGCACTACTGCTCTCAGGAATATTTCCTCTCTTCCATCTTCTAGTCCTTCAGCCTCTTCTTCGAGCTCTTCACCGACTTCTTCATACTCATCCTCATATTCAAGGTTCCTCCATAAACTAGCCAAAGCATTTCGGATTTCGTTCCTCACTTCATTCTTGAAGTCCTCCATCATCTGCTCTACCCTCTAGGGGTTTGTCCTTCTAGGTGACATCTCTTATGCTCCGATGAACTTCCTCAACTCGATGATCTGACTACTTGTTTGAATTGCCTCTCTTCGGCGATCTATTGAACACGTGCGCAGCCTGCCTCCAATCGGCGATCTGCCCACCAAAAGTAATGCCTCAAGGTTCACAAACAACTCTTCCACTAACTAGTTCATAACTAGCTCTGGCACCACTTGATGTAGCCATAACCGGTGAAACCCTCAAAGAGAATTAACTGGCTTATGCAACAAGAGTAACACAACGAAAACAACAAGGAAACATAGCAAGATTACAAAAACAAATCGTATTATTGCCTTATAACTTTCGGCAACCAACCGGATTATGGATATCATCATAAAATCATCATAGAACATTCGGTAGTTAACCAGTTACATGCAAGCTTCAAGCCAAATACAATCCAACCGGGACTCTAAGAATCAACCGGATCACTAAATGTGAATCTAAATCTTTATTCTGATTTCTACTTCCTCTGCCCTTACAAATGATTACATAGTGCCATATTTATACCCTTCAGAACATATCCGGGTCGGCCTCAAAAGATTACATTTACCAATGCAGGAAAATGAAACATGTAACTAGGTCGGCCCCAAGAATGAAAGAAATCCTTCGAGAAAATAACAACCAAAAAGTGCGGTTTAGCAGGAAGGTCGGCCACACACCAAAGAACATTGGACAAGACCCAAAATAGATCCACATACCAAGAACCGCTCTGGTAATGAAGGAAAACCAATTGGTAAGCACAAGAATTGTTGCAGAACCTAGAAACAGTCAACCGGGAGCGATAATTGACTAGAAAAGAATCTAAATGGACTAAAAACATGGAATTAAGCACATGAACAAGCCTGGAAATAGAAAATAGGATCTGCAAAGAAAAGCAAGCAACTACCGATACCAGTTGGTAAGAACACAAAAAACTGCACATTGAACTAAACAAGAACTAAACTGAAAGGAAATATTTTTGGTTGATGCAAGATTTCTCATAGACCGGGGATGCCCCTGCATCAACTGCAATGGATATTATAGGTCCAAGTGGCCGAAATTATGTAATATTGTTTCTTCTATTATGGTTGACCCTCAACTAAGGTTTAAACAAATTATCTTGTATATGTATGAGTTGGATATGGGATGTATGTGAATTAATGTGAAGTGGATATAAATGATGCACAAGTAGACTTGGTATAGTAGAAATGCAAAAAATAGTTGTGAAGAGATTTGAGAAAATATTTGAGGTCACATGTGTTTGTCATGATGTTGGTCGCTTGAAATAGTGGTTCAAGAATAATTTCATGATCATGAGATATTGTTGATTTTAGTTCGTTGATCCTCTGCACCTATTAGAAGAAGGTGTGTTCATTTTGGTAGTCAATGCATTCATTTGTATCTTGCCTCGAGACAATGAGTCTTGGTATTTCAAGTCATTTGTATCTTGCCCTAAGGTTGTGCAACTTAGTCTTGCAAGTCCTTTTAGGGGTAGTGAGATCCTTGGCCTTAAGCGTAAACATTGTAATCAATTATTCATATTGAGTGTGATTCTCACTATGGTTTTTTTTCCCTATTTAGGGTTTTCCATGTAAATCTAGTGTTCATGTGTATGTTGTGCTTTGTGCTTTCATGTCTCATAATTGCAGTAATAAGTTAAGTATGGTTTAAAGTTTAATATATAAGAAGTGAAATGTTTTGATGTCCAAATTGATCCACGCCCTCTCGGTCCTATGGTGTGTTCAACACTTTCTTGTCATTTGATTACATATTTAAAGATTTTTCTCAAAGAAAGCTTTCAATTTTGTATTTTCTTCTTGAAAAAAAATAGTTACATATAATAAAATAATAAAGCTCCTTTTGCATTCCATGAAAATAAAATCCAATTCATTAATGAGCTACAACATGCTAAAATGAAATTTATAATAATAAACTTCAGAAAGTTGTAGGTGTAGGTCCAGAATCTCCAGCAATAAAAGTCTTCTTGTTAGTACTTGTCGTTAGGCTAGTACAATTGTAACTAGCAGTTGTAGGAGAAGTGCCTGCAATAGGTCGCCGATAGGTGAGGCTGAATTCGAGGGAAGAATTTTTAGAGTGGAATGACGGGACGAGTAGCGTACAGTCAAAATGTTGCAACAACACGTAGAAGTAGATAAAACATCCAACATTAAAGCCAATCAAAGTGAAGCAATAACATAAATTAGAAACATTAATATAGGTGATGGTTTTAATTATATTGTATAAATCTTTATAAAAAGTCCTCTAATATATCTTGAAACTCTTATTAAGAGTGAACCATCTGATGTATAATCCTTAATAAGGAACTATATAATAAACCTTAAAAGCCTTATAGACAATCAAATACATCCGAAGAATCAATGCTATAGTGGGACGTGTTGACGGGTGTTTTGACACACTCACCAACAGTCAGGTAGTTTATGCAAACACTCACCACCTCTCCTGAAAAGTAACAAGTTCAGGAGAACTCACTACTCAAAGGTCTCTATGGTCGGGTCTCAACGGTGATGGGCAACCCAATGGTTGATGTGGTTATACCTGTAACGGGCCTGTTGGTTAGAACTAAATCTCGTGGGTTACGAATAACTGCACTTCCTCTCTTATTGTATTTTATGGTTTAAAATTCTCTGGGAAATAAAATGCGAAGCGTAAAGGGAAACAAGAAAATAACAATAAAGACTAATATAATTACAACTTAATGAACTACTCAATTAGTTCCTTGAAATCCAAGTAATTATCAAATATTATCCAAATTAGCATTCAACAACGGACCTCCAGAAAACCTGCAAAAGCATCAATTTCACAAGTCTATGGAAATAAAATCATCAACAATATGGCCTATCACAATGATTCTCATACACCACTGACGTGTGCAATATGATTCATAAAGTGATAGAAAAAAATATATTAAACCACATTGCTAACTCCAAATAGTAGACGTTACCAAATTACACAAAACAATTTGGTAGAATATAAACGTAGATCAAGCAATCTACAAGTTGCTTTTCATATTAATCTCCATGAATGTATAACAAAAATAACTCAAACTTCTTAATCAATCTGCAAAATATTCTAAAATCTCTAAGTAGGCCACAAATATCAATTTGGGACCCTTACAAATGAATCTAACTTCTCAATTTATAGAAGTTCTTTACCCTACTATCTAGGAAATAACCCTATGCTAAATTAAGAACTAAAACTAGGAGTCGCAATTAACTTGCAAGTTTTTGCCTGACACTCCACTTAACAAATACAAAATGGGGATTGCATGAGCACTACGAAGACCCTGCTAGGTGAACCATGTTTTCGTAATCATGCAAATTTCTCTCAAAATTGGAACTCGAGTAGGAGCTGCAGCTCAAAATACAAAATTAAAGCTTTGCCTTATTTCTTGGTAAAAGCTTTATAATTTTCAATTATACATGCAACTGCTTGGACTGGAGGATTAGATACATGCTTAACTCTAAATTTATATTTCTTCAAAACCTCATCCACATGTGTTCCCTGTTCCTCTAACTCCTTCACCGTGTCTGCCACCTCTTGACACTGAGTAATCAGATATGTGTATCTGTCCATAAGGGCGACATCAAACTAGGCCGCGGGTCCTAGGTGTTGTGCCTTATATGCATCCCACTGATTCAAAACTTGCTGCTGGTCCATTATTCCCATATCAGTTATTCTGAGGCCAAAAGGTCCTAGCATATTCATTACAAAACTCTCGTATGACAAAATTTCCTTGAGGAGAGGGTACCAAATCTCAGTCATATCCTTGATTTACTGCTGAAACATTTCAATCTTCAACTCCAAAATGTATACATAGGACTATAAGTTTTTATAGTCGTTACCTCCTAAGAGGTCTTCTTTTATTACCATCTCTTCTCCTAGCTGCAATATCCTTTTCAAAACTCAGAACTGTTTATTGAAAGTGTTTGCCTTCTGCTCCCATTGTGCGGAACAGGTTGCCAAAGCTCCACCTACCTGTACCGCCTTATAGTATATTTCTACTGTATTTTGCAAGAATAACCTAATCTTAGCCGTATTTACCTGGGTCCAAGATTTGGTGGCAGCAACCACTCGTCTCACCTCTACTAGTGCCTTTACTTCTCCCTTTGGCACTGATGAGGTTGAAGGTAAGTCATTAGCTCTATAAGAGTCTAGAGTTTACTCATTTCGATCAGGAGTTGTTTATATTGCCCTAGTTGCGCCTTAAGCTCCATATTTGAGGTGTGCTCCTTTTCAGCGCACCCTCTGACAACACTTGGTGGCTAGCTCCAAAGTATCTAGCTCTCCCCACTTGGTTTGCTTACCCAAATTTACCTAGGATATTTGATACTTGGGAGAAGCCTGTCCTTCAACTTCGTGTGGAATTGCCACATCTGCAATCACCTCACCGAAATCTGTTTTTGATAAATGATGGACGGTTTTTACCTTTTTAACCTTCGGTGGTTCCTTAGTGATTACTTGTTGTAGAGTGACCTTAGCGAGTTCTACTTTTCTCTTTTTCTTCCCAAAGGTAAACTCCAGCCATTGTGGTATATCTTCATCTTTATCGCCCAGATGTGACACTATATCCGCAGTCCTAACCTGAACATCTGCCTACTCCTCTGCTTCATCTCTTACTTCTGCTCCTGCTTGCCCAAGATCTTGAGGTGAGGAAATCTGGTGGGCTAGGTTAATTTGGAGAGCCTGTTGCTTATATAACTCTCCTAATTTACCACTGACCTCTTCATTAAATGCCATTTCTTCCTTGCCAGACTCTGTTTCTCCTTGCCTAGCAGTTATATCCTTGAAGAGGTCTTCTTGATCTTGAGGGGTTAGGATCAGTCTTTCATTCAATATATCTTCGGTCACATCCCCTTCTTGCTCGCCTTCCAATGACCGTTGTTGCTCAAGATCTTCTTCCTCTTGATCTGAATCAGACTCATTATTTCTAACTTTCATTCCTTCAGTGGTAGACGTGCAACCTTGCACTCCAGGATACCCTGTAGATATATTGATTAGTGGCGGTGTAGGGGCATTGGTGCCTAGAGAATTTGTGGGATCTGTTGAAGGTGGTTGAGCGGGTATCTCCTCAGTAGCTTCTATATTTTCTTCTTGTCCTTGGGTACCCTCTCCTTCAGTGTGGCCTATAGCTGTCCTTGGTGGGAGAACTTTGGCTAGTGGTACCACACCCAACCCATCGGTCACTCCCAGGTCTGTTGCCTTCTTTAATAACTCAGACTCCCTCATATTTTCTTGGAGCTTCTTTAGTAAGTCTTTAGTTCTTTCTTGAGGTTTGTCCTCTTCACCTGGATCAGTGGACGTATTTTGCCTCGAGGCTGACCTTGTCTTCTGAGCATACTCCTTATGACCCCTTGATTTAGGTACCCATGAAGTGGATTCCTTTTGCTTTGCCTTCAAGATGTTTGGCCTTACCCTCTGGCGTAACCATTGCTTGGTCCTATTGATGACTACTTGGGAGACCTTTTCCATATTTGTGTCTTTGCTTGCAGACCATTTTACTGGGGAGAGGGGCCTCTTATCTATCCCTGATTCCCTATAAACTGGATCAAGTAACTCTCCATCATCCCTTAGGTCTTTAGGGAGGTTAGTCTCAATCCTAAAATCTCTTACTTGTGGCACAGATAATCTGTTATAGCTCTTCTCCCTAACCTCAAAACTATCTTGCAGGTTGGCCCAAAAGTCCTCCAAGCTAGGCTTGTGCCCCTCATATGCCTTCGGCATAGCTTGTTTAAGTTTCCCATAGGGATCATAGAATTCCCTAGCATGGTCATACTCCTTCAAGTTCAAATCTTGAAGCTCTTGTTATGCTAACTTTGCCACTTGTATTTTAGAATAGGCAAAGTACCCAATAGATACTAAGAAATCAATACCCGTTTTATGCTTTGATGACAGAAGTGACTGGAGGCCTACAAGCTGCCTTACATATTCCAACAGAATTATCCTATCATTACAATATCGAGGCAGAAACATTGGGTTACATGTGAATCCACTAACCCTGATGTAAGTAGAGCATGGGTTTTGGATAAACCAACATGCCCACTCTCGGATGATAGCCATGGCCTCTGGGCTAATTTGATATCCTGCATCTCCTATCAATTTGATTATTATCAGAAAAATGAAAGCATCATTAACTCTCTTGAAGTGAGTCTTGGCATTGGCTAGAGTGAGTTGAGGATAATACTCCCATATCTTCTTTTGTCCTTCCTCCTCTCCCAATTGACCTTCTACCTGCAGTCCTGGAAACTTTCTAGCCCTAGTAGCTACCTAGATGACATATGAAGTGAAAAAGAACTTTTGGGTATGCTGTACTTCCTTCATCTATTTATAGATATTGTCGGAGAGGATCTACGACCAGTCAAAGTATTGTTTCCCTATTAAAATGGTGGTCATGAAGTGGAACATCCACGAATGAAAATGCTTACAATCCAGCTTGCCAAAAGCCCTGCTAAGCATAATGATTAAATCTCTTTGAGGCTCTTTGAAATCTACCCTCAGGATCTTCGTTGCCTTGAGACCTGTCTTTCTTTCTTCTTTTAACCAGTTTGTATTCATGTGCCTCTTACTGGCTGATATTTTATCATTCCATGCTTTTAAGGCCTCTTCTTCAGTTAATAGAAATAACTCCTCCTTGGTTGGGATTCCAAAGACGAACCCCAACATATCTGGAGACAAGTCTATGACTGTCTTTCCTTGTGCAACTGTGCACTTTCTAGTTTCCGGATTATAGAATGGGGCAATGGCCATTATGAACTCTGGTGCTTGTAATGACTGTGGGAAGACAGTAGCCTCAACTAGGCCGGATCTCTTGATTCTCCTGTGGAGGGCCTCCAGAGTAGGTTTGTCCAATTGAGTCTTGATATCCTCAATTTCTATGTGGCCTATTTCAGTATCCGTGACCCATCTGACTTGATCTTCCAGCTTTGAAACGTAGACCTATCCTTGATAATGATACTTCATGGTGGCTGGGAGTCTATCAATTTCTTTTCCTCTTTTGTTGGAGGATGAGTCCATCTAACCACTCGAACCTGCAAGCAAAACACAAATCTTCAGTCTTCAATATCAGGGATAAACTTTTATTTACTTGGGGACTTCGGGGTCCCAGGGCTAGGCACAACTGGAGAAGGCTCAGAACTCCGGGCCCATGGAATGGAAAGTCCCGGAACTCCAGGGATCTGGAGTTTTGGGGTCATGGAATGGAAAGGCCCGGAACTCCGGGGATCCGTGGTTTCAGGCACAAAAACTAGGGCATGCAATGAAAAACAAAGGCACGCGAAAACGAAGGGAAACAAAAACAACAAAAAAAAACAAAAAGGAAAGAAAAACTAAATAAGAAACCAAAAGAAAGGTATGAAAATTCACCAACCTTGTGAATCAAAATGCCCAAAAACACCAAGGAAAGCTTGGAGGTTTGGAAGTTCGTGACTTGGAGCTAGGGAGGAGGAGCTGTGAATGCACAAAACGAACTTTATAAGTCCATCATCTCTATTTATAGCTCATCAGAAAATTGTCCATACAAAAACCTTAGACACGACCTCGAGACTCAGGGGTCCCGAGGTTTTGAGCTCAAAAGAGGAGGCACCACCCTGTGACTTCGGAATTCCGAAGTTCCAATTCAGAAGACACAAAATCTCGGGACTCGGGGATTCTGGAGTTCCGAGGTCAAAACTTAAGAAAGGCAAAGGACCTTGGGACTCTGGAGTCCCGAGGTCAAAACAAAAAGAAAGGCAAAGGACCTCGGGACTCCCAGAGTCCCGAGGTCAAAACAAAAAGAAAAGCAAAGGACCTCAGGACTCCGAAGTTCCGAGGTCAAAAACCAAAAAATAAAAGGGGACCCAAAATTCGACACAAAGAGACTAATGGGGAAAAAGATATGCAAGGCATAACAAACGGCAACTATTTGGGAAAAATGACTATAGGCAATTTAGAACTTCAGAATCTCTTGTTAACTTGACACCTAAGGCTATTATCATTCAAAAGGATGCATAAGAGTAAAAGATGAGTGAAGCGATGAACAAACAACCAAGAAGAGAAATAGACGTGATTAACTCTTAAGTGTGTGCGTATGATTTGTTACTCCATCATTTCAATAATGTAGATAATCAGAGGAAACTAGGCGCAAGCTACATAGGTGAAGTCATTAACCGTGTTTCATGCAAGGTTATCCTAGGCATAGCTCTGCTGCCAGCCAGGCGTCTATAGCCCCAACATAGATACCTCCGGTTCCCGTCAAACAATGCTCCATTGCTAGCCAGGCGTCCATAGCCCTGGTGAAGATTACTTGAAACACCCATTTGAGTTGCTTAAGAGGATCATTTTTTTTTTTCTCTCTCTTTTAAAAAAAAACATTATAGGATATAGAGAATGACTTCTTTCTTCAATAATCTTTCAAGTAACTTTCAAACATTAAAGTTTGATAACTGGGTTGGGAGCCACAGTGGATAACATGAAACACCTTGACTTCAGATTTTTCACTTGAAAACCAGTTTATCTGATATCTTATAAAACTTTCTGTTGTATCTTAATGTGATGTTAGTGTTGAGTTTATCAAGCTATCCTTTTCCAATTGAAATTCAAAAATTCAAATCATATTTAAATGTTTATATACCACTTTGAACGAGTATAGACAAAAGTTTCAAAATTAACCAAATGATGATGAAGTTGTAAATAGTGGAGAGTCGAAGTCTCTCAGAATTTGGCAAGATGTTATGTAAAGGATACCTTCCTTTTAAAATCTTTGAGAGCGAAAATATGTATACCCCAACTCAACAAAAAAAAATGAACAAACAAACAAACAGAACAGAAGGGAAACAAGCACGCAACAAAAACAAAGAGAAAACAACTAACAAAAGAAAACAACAAGTCAAGCTTCATTGAGGATTTAGTTGAAGTAGTGCTTGAGGAATTGACCATTGACAGGCAATGGTACTAGTTCTCTAGTCAAAGAGCTTAACGTAAAAGTGTTCTCGCCTAAAATTTCAGCTATTTGGTAAGGACCTAACCACAACATTTCAAACTTGTGATGATCACCTTTCTTCTCCCTGGCTTTGCCCCATAACATGACTAGGTCAGAGATCCGAAAAGCTTTCACCTTGGCCCTTTTATCAAACCATTGCTTAACAACGGCTTGGTGCTTGGCAAAGTGTTGTAGCATATTAATCCTTTTTTCATCAAGTCTTAATAAATTTAAGAGGCAAACCTCTACCTCATCCTCAATGTCAACTTATTTCATTAATTGGAGGACTGGTATTTGCAAGTTGATTGGGAAAACAGGGGTCTGGCCGTAGACAAGGTAATATAGAGATGTTCCCAAGGTGGCTTTTACTCTGGTTTGATCAGCCCATAAGGCGTATCTCAATTGATTATGCCAATCCCTGGGGTTTTTCTCAAGTAGCTTTTTGATGACATCTAGGATGTTCTTGTTCGTAGATTTAGCTACTCCATTACCTTGCAGGTAATAGTTGGATGAAAATTTTAATATCACTTTATATTCGTATGACCATTGCATCAACTATGCAGAAGTAAAAGCAGGACCATTGTCACATACCAGAGCAAATGGCATACCAAACTTGGTGACGATATGTTCTTCAATAAATTTCAAGACCACCTCAGCAGTAGCATTTCGACATGCAATGGCTTCTGTCCACTAGGTACAATAATCTGTTTCCGTAAGAATAAACTTATGTCCTGCAGATGAGTTAGGATTAATAACACCTACGAAATCCAGTGCCCATTGAGCGAAAGGTCTTACCTTGAACACTGGTTGGAGAGGCATAGCGGGATTTCTTTCTCTGGAGGATGCAGTTTGGCACGTGTGGTAGTGATGAACATGCTCTTGAGTATCCTTAAATATGTTAGGACAATAATATCCAGCCTTCAAGATTTGATGTGCAGTGGCATTTGCTGACCCATGACCTGTACCATATTTCCCATGAAATTCCTCAATCATATTATGGGCTTCTTGATGATCAAGGCACTGAAGGTAGATACCCTCATAACTTTTCCTATAAAGTGTCGAATCCTTGATCATATAATTAGCACTTTTGAGCCTTAGTGCTCATCTTTGCGTGGTTGTCAATCCCTTAGGACACCTATTATTGAGCAATATAAATACCAAATCCATGTACCAAGGGTCCTGAGTGAATGACTTCAACGTATAATGTTGGCACTGGATTTGAGGGATGTCGGTTGCCATGGCCTGAGACAATCCTTGGCCTCGGACCAACTTCATTGGATGCATCTCTAAGTCAAATTCTTGCAATATTGCCATCCATTTCCCTTGATGTTCTCCCAGTCCAGACTGCATGAGTAGTGACTTCACTGCTTGGTCAGGGACAATCGCATAAATTTTACTCAGGATGTAATGCCTAAACTTTTTGACTGCTCTTACCAATGCAAAGGCCTATTTTTCAAGAGCTGAATATCTAACCTTTGCACTTTTGAAAGGAGAGCTCATAAATGCGATAGGCTTCTTGTCCCCTGCTTGCCTCTACGTCAAAATAGCCGCTCCTGAGTGTAGCGAAGCAAAAGAATATATGTAAAACGACAGTGTGTAATCAGGGCTAGTTAGTATAGGAGCTTCGACGATGGATTTCTTTATATGGGCGAAAGCCTCTTTTGCTTCAGTTATCCATTTGACCTTAGCATCCTTCTTCATCATTTCATTCAATGGCTTAACTATTTCTGCAAACCCAGTAATAAACTTTCTAACAAAATTGATCTTCCCAAAGAAAGATCTCATCTCCTTTTTATTGCCGGGCATTTGTAACTTCAATAATGCTTCTACCCGATCTAGGTCTATAGAAATCCCCCTCTCAGAGATTACGTGGCCAAGTAGCTTTCCTTCAGCCACTCCGAACACACATTTCTTGGGGTTAAGGGAAATCTCATATCTCTGACATCTCTCAAATACCTTTTGGAGGTGGTCTGGGTGATCTTCTCTGACCTTGGAGAATATCGTCAAATCGTCCATATAGATAATAATGCATTTTCCAATTAGTTCCTTGAAGGTTGTATCCATCGCTCGTTGGAAGGTTGCCCCAACATTAATCAACCCGAATGGCATTCTTTTGTACACATATGTTCCCCACTTCATCGTAAACGTGGTCTTCATACGATCCTCACAGTTTACCAATACCTGTTTATATCCTGAATAACCATCTAAAAATGACATCATTTGCGAACCATTCAATATTTGTAGTACTTCATCCAAAGAAGGGAGCGGGTAATTATCTTTCTCGGAGGCTTTGTTGAGATTGCGAAAGTCCATGCAAAGCCGTATTTCTCCATTCTTTTTCTGCACTAGTACCAAATTAGCAACCCAAGTAGAATATCGTACGGGAAAAATAATCTTAGCGGAAAGTAACTTTTGTACTTCCTTGAAAATCAAGGGTTCTATTAGCGCATTGACTGGATGTTGTTTTTGCCGAAATGACTTTATGTTAGGTTTTAGGGGTATCACAGGGGTGATAATCATTGTATCAAATGTCTTTAAATCTTCATACCCCCATGCTATTACATCGATGAACTCTTTCAAGATTTGTATCAGTTTTTCTCTTTCATTTTGAGTGCAAATCTTCCCAATATAGACAATTATCTCTTGTCCTTCCAGACCAATATTATGGGGCTCGTATTTTCCAGCATCTGAATCTATTGTTAGTCTCTCTTTTACTCTAGGGTTTGAATCAAAAAGTATCTCTAGGGTGACCATCCCTTCGCGAATAACATTAGTCGGTAAATCCAAAATATCCACATTACCTTCGATGTTAAGATCATCCGATTTGTCTTCCTCATCAATAATTTGATCTTCAAAATCCCCTGAATTGGCGAGAAAGGCTAGAATGTGGGCATCATCTGGGAAGACTTGGAAATGTTTGATATTATTAGGTACAACAGGTATAGAGATTAATTTCGCCGAGAACTTCTTTAAAGGGGATTGGCTTACTGGTTCTAATGTACTGGCAGCTACGGCCAGCGCATCAAGTATTCCATTGACTTTCCTAGAAACTAGTTGAATATCGAAAGCATCAAAATCCTCGATCAGATCCCACACTCTATTCTGATACGCTGCTAACCTTTCATCATGGCATGCATATTGGCTTCACACTTGTTTAACCACTAACTCAGAATCTCCTTTCACTTTCAAACACTTTGCCCCTCCTTATGAGCAAAAAGTAATCCTCTAATTAAGGCCTCATACTCCGTCATGTTATTAGTACAAGGGAATTGGAGTTGGTAAGAAGCTAAAAGGGTTTTCCATTTTGGGTTGGTTAACTCTAAGCCGGCTCCACTACCTTGCTTGGATCTTGACCCATCAAACTTTAAGAACCATATTTCATCTTTTGGTCTCTTCATATTTTTCACCTTTGGGTCAATGATCAGGTTAGCATCGGGAGGGGATTGCTTCTTCTCAATCTCGAGACCTTGTGATGATTGAGGCTGTTCAATTTCTGGTTGTATAAACACTTTAGTAGTGTTAGGAAGAACCTGTTCCAATTGAGGTTGAAGTTTAGATCGTGTTTCTTCTTTCTTTGGCGCAAGAGGAATATCTTCCTCTTTGTTTTTAACAATCTTGATTGCAAGAATCTCTTGGTTGTATTCTTTAGGTAAGGTAGTCTTGTCTACAAGGTCAATTGTTTGGGGCTCTAATCCTTCATATGTTAGACGTTGAATCTCCTCCATAGGTATGATCATCTTCTTCGTATGGAACCAAACTCATCAACTTCATAATCTCATTCTGACATGGGATACATGAAACCTCTGAGTTCTCCTCATGATGTATCCAATACCATTTTGGAAGCAACAACTCTTGTATCTTCATAGTGTCTCCCAATAAGTTACACATTCCTTGTTGTACTGTTGTAGCGAACTCTTTGACCTGCCTTCTATATGCGGTCTTGTCTGCTTGAAATAGTTGAAGAGGAGCTGGTGCAGAGAAAATAAGAATCTCATTGACCCTGTAAACTCCTGGACTTACTTCAGCAAACACCACTTCATTGAGAGCACCATAATCTGTGACTAATTTCTTCAATTTAGGCTCACTATCAATTCAAATTTGGCTTCTTACCCCCTTCCATGGAAGCCATAAGTATGTAAAACAAGTTGAGAAATATCCTCCCAATGTCTTGGATCAATCCCTACTAAGGAGAATCCCATATACTTCTGGAATATCCACCACTTGAATGTCAATATAACAAGATATTTGGGGATCAACACCTAACTGGATATATACATCTTTCAATTCTCTGATGAAGTTAACCTCTGTTTTGTCTAGTTGCACCACCTTACTATTTGCACGTATTGGTTGAAGTCTGAGCTGCTGACATATATAGTAGGGCATTACGTTTCCTGAAGCTCCTGAATCTACCAAACAATTATGTAAATTCTTCCCACATATCTTCAAACTTAGTAAAAATGGTGGATTTTCTATTGCATCACTACTGATGTTAGCACTGACTTCATTAAAATCTACCATCTTAACCTCATTGCTCTGTTATTCTAATAATTTCAATTTCCTAAGGAGAGCCCTCTTCTGTTCAGGGCAATATCTCAATACTTCCATTAAGGACATAGTGGTGGCAGTCCTTTCCATCTCCTTAGTAACGTCGAATGATCCTTTCAGAACATAATCTTGCCCTTGAGCTTGTCTAGGGCATGTTCCTTGGAAAGCCTGAGGAGGACGAGGATTGTTTCTTGCATTAGCATCAGGAGGTACAAACCCGCCCGTCGGGGGAGGTGGCTCCATTAATGGAGCCTTGCCTTGACTCCTAATATTGTAATTGTTCCTGGTCTGAAAGGCTTGAGCATCGTAGACACATGGTTCACATTCAGCTTCAGCTTGAAATTCTCTACACAGGAAAGTATTGACCAGCATGGCAGTATTAACCTTATCAGGTTCATCATTGGAACAATCTTTGGGCTGAGAGTCGGCTTGAGCAATTCTTATGATTTTCTCGAACTGAGCATAATTAACCTCAAAATGCGTAGCTGTGTCTGGCAACCTGCACCAATTTGTTAGCAAATTCATATCAGCAAGGTTAACACTTTGTGTGTGGTTTGGGTTATCTCGTGCGTCTGGGTGATCATGGCCCCACCATTATTCGGACCTGTATTCCACTGCCTATTATAAGGTTTGTTATTGTACCTTTGATTTTGGTTCTGGTTGTTGTAGTTCTGTTGATTATTATATGGTTGGGATTGATTATACCCTCTTGGAGGATTCATCTTTAGCTGGCTCAAGTTTGAAGTAACCTGTGAGATCATTTTCTTTAAGGCTTCTACTTCAGCGGATATATGGGATCCTTGATTCTCAAGTGTCATAGTTGGAGGTTGGTTCGCTAGATCAATGTTGTCAAATTGTTGAATTCTGACTTGCGCTTGACCAACATATTGTGTTTGAGTGGGGGCGGTATTGGTACCATTTTGCCAAGTCTATGCTTGAGTGGCAAACTGTTGATTCGCCTGAGGTTGGGGTGCATAGATTGGCACGAGGTTCATCATTGGGGCACCTATAGGTAGAGATGAGGGTACACCTGGGAGTTGATTGTAGTTTCCTTGATTCACCCTTGTAGATAAATTATATCCGATCCCTCCCGGGGTTTGATTCAACTCATGATTCATACTAATTGCTAATGTGAAGATTTTCGCCAAGGTGTCCCTTTGATCTTGAGGAACACTATTCTTAATAAACATAACAGTCCAAGGGTCAATAGCTCTTAGATATGAGTTGATGGCTACGTTAGGCGCTACCTAGTAAGGGGCTTGTAGCCTCTTGAATGCCCTTTGGAAGCTAGTATTAAAAGTCTTTAATGGCTCATTTGGCAATTTCTTAAGAGAAGCGAACTAGTGGTCTAGTGTCCCGGGGTCTACGTACACTCCGAATTGATCAATGAAGGCCTTCTCCAAGAGGTCCCAACCTGTGATGGAGTTTGCAGGTAAGGTTAAGTACCAATTGTATTCATTCTCCCCAAGTGAATATGGGAAACGTCTACATACTACATCTTGGTGTTCAATATGATTACAAACAACCACATCTTTGAATGATTCAATATGTTCATCAGCCGTTCGTCCCCCTAAATAGTAATATTTGTTGCAAAATTTATCTGGGTTTCTAGGTAGGTCATGTATACCCCCTGGTATGGTCCCTAATGGTGTGGTGTCTTGGTTGAAGTAGGCCATTGAAGGTGGTGACGGTGGACGTTGAGTCACAAAAGGTGTAGCGATGGGCTAAGGACTAAGAATCAGTTGATCTCCTACGTTGGGTATGGATGACTGTACTAGTGATGTTGTTGAGGGTTGTTTCTTAGCTTTGTTCTTCTTCCTCCTAGTGGTAGGCCCTAATTCAACTAAGTCAGATGGTGAAGAACCACTCCTAAGGACTCGGTGGAATCTCTCGGGAGAGAAAGATGATATACGATCCAACTTAGTACCTCAATTTTTTGGTTGAGGAGGTGGTTGTGGATTTTCTCATGGGTTCACTTGAGGATTGAGTTGTCTTTGTGCCTCTTCTTCTAGATGTATAGCCTTTTGTCTCTTATTGTCTAAGACTTGTCGTGTTTGTAACCAATCGTAGTAATTTCTTGTACTATCCCAAGCAAAGTCGTATAGTTGGGTAAGAATGTCGTCTTGCTCGTTGTTGAGGTTAGGTTGGGTAAAGGGCATTAATCCATCTCCTGGGAGTACCATATGTGGTTCACCAATGAGGGGATTAGTCTTGGCCCTCCTTCTAGCGCAAGTTTCTGTTGATGGGTGTTTTGACACACTCACTAACTGTCAGGTAGTTTATGCAAACACTCACCACCTCTCTTGAAAAGTAACGAGTTTGGGAGAACTCACTACTCCAAGGTCTCTATAGTCGGGTCTCGACGGTGATGGGCAGCCCAATGGTTGATGTGGTTATACCTGTAAAGGGGCCTGCTGTTTAGAACTAAATCTCGTTGGTTACAGATAACTGCACTTCCTCTCTTTTTGTATTTTTATGGTTTAAGATTCTCTGGGAAAAAAATGCGAAGCGTAAAGGGAAAAGAGAAAATAACAATAAAGACTAATATAATTACAACTTAATGAACTGCTCAATTAGTTCCCTACAATCCAAGTAATTATCAAATATTATCCAAATTAGCATTCAACAACAAACCTCCAGAAAACCTGGAAAATCATCAATTTCACAAGTCTATGGAAATAAAATCATCAACAATATGGCCTATCACAATGATTCTCATTCACCACTAACGTGCACAATATGATTCATAAAGTGATAGACAAAAAGATTAAACCACTTTGCTAACTCCAAATAATAGATGTTACCAGATTTCACAAAACAATTTTGTAGAATATAAATGTAGATCAGGCAATCTACAAGCTACTTTTCATATTAATCTCCATGAATGTATAACAAAAATAACTCAAACTTCTTAATCAATCTATAAAATATTCTAAAATATCTAAGTAGGCCACAAATCATCAATTTGGGACCCTTAGAAATGAATCTAACTTCTCAATTTATAGAAGTTCTTTACTCTACTATCTAAGAAATAACCCTATCCTAAATTAAGAACTGAAAATAGGAGTCGCAGTTAACTTGCAAGTTTCTGCCTTGACACTCCACTTAAAACTACAAAATGAGGATTGCATGAGCACTACAAAGACCCTACTAGGTGAGCCACATTTTCATAATCATTCAAAATTTCTCTCAAAATTGGAACTCGAGTAGGAGTTGCAGCTCAAAATACAAAATTAAAGCTTTGCCTTATTTCTTGGTAAAAGCTTTATAATTTTCAATTATACATGCAATTGCTTGGACTGGAGGATTAGATACATGCTTAACTCTAAATTTATATTTCTTCAAAACCTCATCCGCATGTGTTCCCTGTTCCACTAACTCCTTTACCGTGTATGCCACCTCTTGACACTAAGTAATCAGATATGTGTATCTGTCCATAAGGGCGACATCAAACTGGGTCGCGGGTCCTAGGTGTTGTGCCTCATATGCATCCCACTGATTCAAAACTTGTCGTTGGTCCATTATTCCCGTATCAGTTATTCTGAGGCCAAAAGGTCCTAGCATATTTGTTACAAAACTCTCGCATGACAAAATTTCCCTGAGGAGAGGGTCTCGAATATCAGTCATATCCTTGATATACTGCTGAAACATTTCAATCTTCAACTCCAAAATGTATACATAGGACTGTAAGTTTTTATAGCCATCACCTCCTAAGAGGTATTATTTTATTACCATCTCTTCTCCTAGCCGCAATATCCTTTTCAAAACTCGGAACTATTTATTGAAAGTGTTTGCCTTCCATTCCCATTGCGTGGAACAGGTTGCCAAAGCTCCACTTGCCTGTACCGCCTTACGATATATTTCTACTGTATTTTGCAAGAACAACCTAATCTTAGCCGCATTTACTTGGGTCCAAGATTTGGCGGCAGCAACCACTCATCTCACCTCTACTAGTGCCTTTACTTCTCCCTCTGGCAGTGATGAGGTTGAAGGTAAGTCATCAACTCTATAAGAGTCTAGAGGTTTACTCATTTCGATCAGGAGATGTTTATAGTGCCCTAGTTGCACCTTAAGCTCCATATTTGAGGTGTGCTCCTTTTCAACGCGCCCTCTGACAACACTTGTGGCTAGCTCCAAAGTATCTAGCTCTCCACATTTGGTTTGCTTACCCAAATTTACCTGGGATATTTGATAGTTGGGAGAAGCCTATCCTTCAACTTCGTGTGGAACTGCCACATCTGCAATCACCTCACCGGAATCTATTTTTGATAAATGATGGATGGTTTTTACCTTTTTAACCTTTGGTGGTTCCTCAATGATTACTTGTTGTAGAGTGACCTTAGGGAGTTCTTCTTTTCTCTTTTTCTTCCCAAAGGTAAGCTCCAACCATTGTGGTATATCTTCATCTTTATCACCCTAATGTGACACTATATCCGCAGTCCTAACCTGAACCTCTGCCTGCTCCTCTGCTTCATCTCTTACTTCTGATCCTACTTGCACTCCAGGCTGCCCTGCAGATATATTAACTAGTGGCGGTGTAGGAGCACTGGTGCCTGGAGCATTTGTGGGATCTGTTGAAGGTGGTTAAGCGGGTATCTCCTCAGTAGCTTCTATATTTTCTTCTTGTCCTTGGGTACCCTCTCCTTCAGTGTGGCCTATACCTGTCCTTGGTTGGAGAACTTTGGTGAGTGGTACCGTGCCCAACCCATCGGTCACTCCCAGGTCTGCTACCTTCTTTAATAACTCAAACTCCCTCATATTTTCTTGGAGCTTCTTTAGTAAGTCTTTAGTGCTTTCTCGAGGTTTGTTGTCTTCACCTAGATCAGTGGATGTATTTTGCCTTGAGGCTGACCTTGTCTTCCGAGCATACTTCTTATGACCCCTTGATTGAGGTACCCCTGAAGTGGATTCCTTTTGCTTTGCCTTCGAGATGTTGGGCCTTACCCTTTGGCGTAACCATTGCTTGGTCCCATTGATGACTACTTGGGAGACCTTTTCCATATTTGTGTCTTCACTTGCAGACCATTTAACTGGGGAGAGGGGCCTGTTATCTATCCCCGATTCCCTATAAACTGGATCAAGTAACTCTCCATCATCCCTCAGGTCTTTAGGGAGGTTAGTCTCAATCTTGAAATCTCTTACCTGTGACACAGATAATCTGTTATAGCTCTTCTCCCTAACCTCAAAACTATCTTGCAGGTTGGCCCAAAAGTCCTCAAAGCTAGGTCGGTGCCCCTCATATGCCTTCGACATAGCTTGTTTAAGTTTCCCATAGGGATCATAGAATTCCCTAGCATGGTCATACTCTTCAAGTTCAAATCCTGAAGCTCTTGTTATGCTAACTTCGCCAATTGTATTTTAGAACAGGCAAAGTACCCAATAGATACTAAGAAATCAATACCTATTTTATGCTTTGATGACAGAAGTGACTGGAGGCCTACAAGCTGCCTTACATATTCCAACAAAATTATCCTATCATTACAATATCGAGGCAACAACATTGGGTTACTTGTGAATCCGCTAACCCTGATGTAAGTAGAGCATGGGTTTTGGATAAACCAACATGCCCACTCTCAGATGATAGCCATGGCTTCTGGGTTAATCCGATATCCTGCATCTCCTGTCAATTTGATTATTATTGGAAAAATGAAAGCATCATTAACTCTCTTGAAGTGAGTCTTGGCATTGACTAGAGTGAGTTGAGGATAATACTCCCATATCTTCTTTTGTCCTTCCTCCTCTCCCAATTGACCTTCTACCTACAACCCTGGAAACGTTCCAGCCCTAGCAGCTACCCAGATGACATATGAAGTGAAAAAGAACTTTTGGGTATGCTGAATTTCCTTCATCTGTTTACAGATATTGTCAGAGAGGATCTGCAGCGAGTCAAAGTATTGTTTCCCTATTAAAATGGTGGTCATGAATTAGAACATCCACAGATGAAAATGCTTACAACCCGGCTTGCCAAAGGTCCTGCTAAGCATAATGATCAAATCTCTTTGAGGCTCTTTGAAATCTGCCCTCAGGATCTCTGTTGTCTTGAGACCCGTCTTTTTTTCTTCTTCTAACCAGTTTGTATTCATGTGCCTCTTACTGGCTGATATTTTGTCATTCCATGCTTTTAAGGCCTCTTCTTCAATTAATAGAAATACCTCCTCCCTGGTTGGGATTCCAAAGACGAACCCCAACATATCTGGAGACAATTCTATGACCATCTTTCCTTGTGCATCTGTGCACTTTCTAATTTCCGGGTTATAGAATGGGGCAATGGCCATTATGAACTCTGGTGCCTGTAATGACTATGGGAAGACAGTAGCCTCAACTAGGCCGGATCTCTTGATTCTCCTGTGGAGGGCCTCCAGACTAGGTTTGTCCAATTGAGTCTTGATATCCTCAATTTCTATGTGGCCTATTTCAGTTTCTGTGACCCATCTGACTTGATCTTCCAGCTTTGAAACGTAGACCTGTCCTTGATAATGATACTTCATGGTGGATGGGAGTCTATCAATTTCTTTGCCTCTTTTGCTGGAGGATGAGTCCATCTAACCACTCAAACCTGCAAGCAAAACACAAATCTCCAGTCTTCAATATCAGGGATAAACTTTGATTTACTTGGGGACTTCGGGGTCCCAAGGCTAGGCACAAGTGGAGAAGGGTTGGAACTTTGGGGTTCCGAGGTTCCAAAGTTAGGTGTATGCAAAAGTCACCCGAAATTCCGGTGTTCGGGGCTCATGGAATGGAAAGGCTCGAAACTCCGGGGATTGGAGGTCATGGAATGGGAAGGCCCAGGGTCATGGAATGGGGGCCACTTGGAACTCCGGGGATCTGGGGTTCTGGGGTCATGGAATGGCCAACCACCCAAAGCTCTGGGGTTTCAGGCGTAAAAACTAGGGCACGCAACAAAAAACAAAGACACGCGAAAATGAAGGGAAACAAAAACAACCAAAAAAAAAAAAAAGGAAAGAAAAAATAAATAAGAAACCACAAGAAAGGCAAGAAAATTCACTAACTTGGTGAATCGAAATGCCCAAAAACGGCAAGGAAATCTCGGAGGTCCGGAAGTTCGCGACTTGGAGCTAGGGAGGAGGAGCTGTGAATGCACAAAATGAACTTTATAAGTCCATCATCTCTATTTATATCTCATCACAAAACTATCCATACAAAAACCTTAAAGACGACCTCGGGACTTTGGGGTCCCGAGGTTCCGAGCTCAAAAGAGGAGGCACCACCCCGTGACTCTGGAATTCTGAAGTTCCAAGGCAGAAGATGCAAAACCTCAGGACACCGGGATTCTGAAGTTCCGAGGTCAAAACAAAAGGAAGGCAAAGGACCTCAGGATTCTGGGACTCAGGAGTTCTGAGGCCAAAATAAAAAGAAAGGCAAAAGACCTCGGGACTCCGGAGTTCTGAGGTGAAAACAAAAGGAAAAGCAAAGGACCCCGAGACTCCGGGACTCAGGAGTTCCGAGGTCAAAACCCAAAAAAGAAAAGGGGACCCAAAATTCGACACAAAGAGACTAATGGGGAAAAAGATATGCAAGGCATAACAGGAAGAAACCAAACGAAGTGAGCAAAATTGTGCAAGAAATTGTATATAAAAATTGTAGAGGATAGATAGAAAGAGAATGAATATTTTAACTTTTAGAGAACAGTCTTAGTTTAATCTTCCTTACCTTGGCTAAAATGACTTTATTTTGTAGAGGAAATGATTATCGAATTAGAGAACCAAACTGATGTACAAGTCATTTATGAAACTCTAGAAATCAAAGCAAGAACATAACTTAGAAACATTAATAAATCTTAAAAGCTTTATAGATTGTCGAAGAGATCACCCAAAATCAGAAGTAATTGTTTAGAGCTAAACAAAACACATCCAATATAAAATTAAACCAGATCTCAAAAATATAATATTATGAATCTTGTTACATAATATTTTAGTAAAAAGCTTACAATATAAGCTGAAACCCTTAAAAAATATCAAATATCTTATTGCACATAAAAAAATCTTAGACTTATACTTTAATGTGATGGTTATTTGTGTTTAAATAAATATTGATGCAGAGAAAGGATAAATTGAAGTTAGAACAAAAATCCTATACCCATACTTTAATGTAATGTTTATTTCTGTTTAAATTAAAAATTGGTGCAGAAATAGAGAAGTTAAAGGTAGAAGAATTTTTCGAAGCATCAAGATAAATAATATATGGGGTAAATTTATGAAAGTTGAACTATAAAGAGAGAGGATAGGTTGTTGTTACCTTTCATTTCTATGCGATGAGAAATGGCCGTTGCAAGTCTGGATTTTCCTTGTCCACCGATGGTTGTAATTCCAACCCGTTTGCCAAAACAAACTTATTAATATGTAGCATGTGTCAATTTAGTGAATAGCCACATAGATTGTGTCAATAGGCAATAAAAAATATACATATACAGCTACATACAGTCACCAATAATTTAGTCAAGTTATATGTATATGTATATTAATTGGAATTTTCTATGGAGTTTATTAAAGTCGCTCAAATTCTTGATACATATGGTATAAATGAGAGGGTTGGTCAAATTTTTTGATACATATATGGCATATATTAAAGTAGCTCAAATTAAATTCCTTGATGCATAGGACAGTGTAAAGATTGATAGAGAGGGTTGCAAACATAGGATAGGATATAGATTGATCTAGCATATATATTTAATGAGTATACGCATTGGCTGTACATACTTTCTATGGCTGTAAATATATAGTGAGGGTTGGTGACATATATAATTTATGGGATACTTCGGACATTAATGTGCCATAGCTTATTTTGAAATCAAAAGTATAAACAAAATGCATTCCTCTCAGTCATGAGATGTATTGAGAATATATGTAATGATACACACAACATGAATGATGAACGAAATAGAAAACAAATTTGTTAAGACACTGGAAAGCTTCATAACCTACATAAGGATCTATAAAAATCATTACCTATTACTCATATGCTGAACTAATCATGGTTTACTAGACTTTTTGATCTTTACAAAAATACCATAGCTCTGTGATAGTCATTATATTTCAAAAATAAAATTAGAAAAAAAGGGGATTGTTAGAAAATACCTTGGAAGGTGACATAACTGCAAAAAGGATTTGTAAAAATGCTTACCTGCCACACATGTATGGTGAACCAGTCATGCTTGATCAGACTTTCTGCTCTTTACAAAAACACCATAGTTCTGCGATAGGTATTATACAGTATAGTTGAAAAATAAAATTACAAAAAAGAAAAGGTAAAACAAAATGGGCCTAAGAAAATAAAATACATTGACTTAGACTCACCTATAATACTTTTCTTTCAGTTACAACATTTAAACATTTGAATTGTTGTTATTTATTACCTGAAGTGTCCTGTCTACATCCATTCATGTGATGGATGTAACATTCTTGCAATGTCACCAAGGAGAATGTGTATAAACTATAAAGCTAGGTCCCTTGGTGTTAAATATGTTCATATTTGGCATCAAAACAATGAAATAACTTGAAATAAGTGAAAAATAGCACCATGTAGTGAAAGTTGCTTCTACTAACTGCTTTTGTAGAATCCAAATCAAAATCAAAGAAAAGAGATGAATATAAACCTGTTAACTCAGAGAAAATGAAATTTAATCATTTAATTAAGTAGAAAATAGTTGATTGTACTAGTTAATTGAAATTTAGAATGTATTGAAGGAGTGAAAGCATGAAGAATTTTTTTTTTGATAGAGAAAATGGTTTGAAAGATAGGAGCTAGAAAATGTATGGGGAAACTGGGTAGTGGAATCGTTAAATGTGAAATGAGCATACGAAGAGATGACAACATATAAAATTGCTGGTATACCTGATAACGGGAGGCAAAGGTTGAATGTTGTTGTGTGTAGAAATGGCAAGTGGAGGAAGAAAAGCCTATAATGTTGGTGTATGTATAAACAACAAGCAATGGAACAATAGTTAAATGGACCCTGCAAGAAAAGAATTGACGTCATTTATCACATGCATAGTAAAAATGAAGAGAGTGCAAAAATTTAAAAGGAAAAGAGAGGAGTGGAAGTGAAAGTGTGGAGTGGCATACCTGATGTTGTTGCTGATTAGAGTGGATTATTGGGAGGCGATGCAGAAATATGATTGGAGAGAGCCACCAATCTATTTTCTTCTTTCTTCCTGATAGTTGTATAAGCATTGCTTTGTAATTTTGAGTACCTTTCAAAAGTGAAAGGCGGGTCTATTCTTAGATCTTGAAGTGATTTCACTTGTGAGATTGCAGTGAAGGTGAGCCCTTGTTTTTCAATCTTTCCAATATCTACTGTTGCTTTGTCCAAAGTGAGACCTTGGGATTTGTGAATAGCAATAGCCCAAGCCATTGCAAGGGGGAGTTGAGTGCGGCTACCTTGAGTAATAGGAGGTATAGGTACAAATTTAGGATTTGTACTGTCCCAATGAGGTCCAGTATAATGTTCGAACTCAACAACGACGTACTTTGGCAAGTCAGGAGGTTTAGAATTTGTATCATAAATGGATTTGATTTGTCCTAATGAGCCATTGACCAAGCCAGCTTGTATCCATAGATTAGCAATTAACATTACTTATTCATTGAGGGAGAGGAGTATTTTAGAAGGGAGTTGTTCATCATTATCATATCCAATGCTAGTTTGCCTTGGAACTTGGACAACACATCGCGCAACAGGCAAGTTCAATTGTTTTAACATTTTAGCATTGTGGTGTTTGGCTGATGCATTTGTTGCAAATAAATGAATTGAACGATCAAAGTGTTTGTTATCATCAACAACTAGTTTAGTGGAGGATCAAGACATAAGAGCTTCCCAATCTGTTTGGAGCGCATTGGCATTTCTAATGTTCTGCAAGATTGCACAAAATTGTTGTTGGATATCCGATGTACCTTGCTGTCAAAAACTTGTATCCAAGGTATCCATAGTTTGGAAAGAGCACCATAATGCAAGTGCTATAGAATGTGATGCATATAAAGGCTTCTCCATTATAGGAGGCAGTTGACCAAGGTCACCTACAAGGATTATTGAGATACCTCCAAATGGTTCGTGTTGTTTCTGAGGAAATGCTTGATGTAATCTACTGTCAATTTTCAAAAGCAATTTAGGACCCAAAAAACTCATTTCATCAATTAGAATATATTGAAATTGTTTGTATTGTTCTTGGAAGAACATTAAAGATTGGCCTGTCAAAGGTTGCATATCTCTAAGAGGGATGCACAGGGCAACATGGATTGTTGTTGCTTGAATATTATATGCAGAAACGCCTGTTGGGGCAAGAACAAGCAAATGATTACGCTCTAGTAGTGGAAAGGTTAAGGTTTTTTTCTAATGCATTGTATCAAATAGGACTTTCCAGTGCCTGTAGTCCCTTGTATAATCATATAGAGAGGTGGTATGGTTTGATGAGATGCATAATGGGTAAGAATAAGCTCAAGTGTAAGTTTTTGTTTTGCTGCCAAAGGGAAAGTATCACTGGTAGAAGAAGCTGGTTGGTGAAGGGCAGGGTGGAAATTTATTTTATTTGTGGAAATGAAGTTAACAACAGTATGATGAAGTGCATTAGTGGGATGAGATTCATTCCAATCAAAGTTAATATCGTAATCACGCCTGCCCAACATCTAGAGATCATTGATGTTGATTTTGTTAGAAGCGCCCATTTGTGAAAGGTACTCCCATTCATACCGGTCTTCATTGTGTGAATGTAAGAAATCATTATCATCAGAGTCTGCATCGTTCTCTATTGTGTATTCTTGTTCTATTCCATAAATATGCCAACGTGAGTAACCATCCATGTACTATAGCTTCCAATTTACAATGATTTGGTCTCTTGATGTACCTATATCTGTAAGAATATGACAAAAGGGTTTGTACAAGAGCAACTCACTCCAACAATAGGCTTCGAAGTTGTCATCATCCTCATTTGGAGAGGATTTAAATTGTGGGTAAACATTGACAATTGCTCATTTTTGCAGTTTTTGCCATTTATGCTTCTTACATTGGCTATTGTATGAAAATTGTTGTGATGATTGTATTAGCGAGGCTTTTTCCAATTCAACATGCCTTTCCATATAAGCAAAAATATAAGATTTGTAAAGTTCGGCACTGTCATTTTGATCAGTAACACGGTGAAGGACCTTCCTACTAACTTTAAGGGAGACAAAGTGATGGCTACAACTGATCAATGGTAGCTTTTGCAACATATGGTAAGTTTCCTATGCATTGATGTCTCGATCAACAACTATCCCCATCATGAATTTTTGGTATGCTAGCAAGATGGTATCTTCAGTATTAGTTGCAACAACTATTTTTTTTAGCATGTCAACATAGCTTTTTGATTTATGTTCAATTTTTGAAGCATAGTTGGAGATATATTGCAGAACAACCATTTTGGAACAAACAGGCTGGCAATCAACATTTGCACGCCATATTGCTAGCATAATTGGGGTGTGAATATTTAAATGACTGTCATTTCTTGCTAGTTGATAACATGGCTTGTGGTCAATATCAATAACCACCGTTGAAAAATCCTGCTCAGGCCAAGGAGCTCTATATCAACAATGGAGTGTTGGGCCTTTTTTTTTAAGCAAGTATGAGTAGAACATTTTGTATGCCACTGCACGACATTGACCAGTTCTTCATAATCAGAGAAAGGGTCAGCAGATAGAATTTGGTTTGTATCAGCCATTCATGGATCAAATAGTGAACTAGTGTGTAGTCTATTGTCTCGGGCAAGTTGGCTGCGAGGATTTCACGTTGTCACATACCTATCAAAAAAGCACTTAGCTGATTGCACGTCATCATAGTTAGACCAGTCTATACTGTCCATATCAGGTGCATTCGACAACCACAAAAAGCCATGTATATGTGCAGAGCCACAATGTTGCCATTTTTACCTGTACCAATGGTATTTTGATTTCAAAACTTTGTCAATAATCTCCTCATGGAATATTGTGAATCTAAAATGCAAGAATAATGTTGTAATGTGTGGATTGTGGATAATGTTTTCTATAAATTATTTCTTTGTGGACTGTAAATGTGCAGAGGAGTTGGCTGGAAATAATTTATGCAATTCTAGCCATTTTGTATCAGCTGCACTCAATGTGAAGAACAACGTAGGTGCTCCCATTTGGTGTACCATTATAGTGAGGTCTTTGCGTGATCTATTCCAATAAGCTCTAGTGCCTCACAATGAAGCTGCAAGACACATTAATTGGTTTGGCAATTGATTGGAAGTTGTTGCTTGTAAGTGTTCACGCAAAACTTGCAATGTAGTTGGGAAGGAGTCTTCTAAATTAGTCCTTAGGAAAACTGAAGCTGATTGCTAGGAACAGTGTCTCATTATTAGATTATAAAGATAATATCTGAATCTAACATGCCGTCCAAATCTCTGGTCATGATAGCTTATCAAGTGCAAAGCATATTCATGCAAGTGAACATGTTTTGTCCTTGGTTGGAGTGGTAGTGCAGATCCGTTTGGGAACAATGTTGGGAAATCCATAGCGAACAACCCTTCAGTGTTGTATTCATTAATGGGTGAGCAACTTAGTTCAGGCCAAGCTGTAACATTTTTATCATCCTTATCTAGGTGCAATATCTTTTTAATGGCATCTAGTTCAGGGGTTGAACATGACAACTTTGGAATAAACGATGATGTGGTCTATAATTCAACTCCATCATCATTACATAGTGCCTCTTGAGTTACTAAAGTGGGCTATAGATCAATGCAATTTGGAAGGGTATGCAAAAAATTAGATAATCGGTAGATGTTTCTAGCAATAAATTAGCAGGTGCAAAGTCAATGATAACATCACTGTAGTAATGGTCATGTTGCATTTTGTAATTCAATGCGTCCATAACATGGAAACTGTTTACATAACAATCATATTTTTTGCCTTCTAGATTTGTCCTTCGAATAATAACAATCTCCAAATGTTGGAATTTGCATGGCAAAGCAGTTGCTATTTCTGAAATGTCTTGTGGGAAATTAATGGTGTGTCCTATATATTTGTATTGACCACCCCTAGCATGGCTAACTTGCAAAACATGAGCAATCCTTGCTATAAGCATTTCTTCTATCTGTTGAAGTCATTTTAAAACCATGGGTTGTTCACCATGATCCATATTGTTTGCAATAGAGAAGCGGTGAACACCCTTTTCGTTATAGCATCTTGAGAAAATGACGCCAGGTCGAGTCAATTTGACATGCATACCAACAAACTTTTCTTTGCAGATTGCACATATGTGCAGGTGCGACAAGCTATCTATTCTTGTTCGGAAAGAAGCCAATGCATGTGTAAATTCAGAAGATTTGAAATGGTATGAGATTGGTGGTGTTGTACCAATGAAAGTTGCATTTGTCTGTTGATCAATTGGCAAAGGTTGCTTGCAGGATTGTTCGTATTGTGCGACTGATTGGGGGAGCACAGTTGTATGTGGCTGGAGCACATTTGAAGGATGGGATGCAGATGAGCTGCACAATATTTGAGGTATGTCAACACCTGTAGACTGGGTTGCAACTAGATTTTGCAATGGTTGCAAACTATTGGAATCCATGTTTTGATTAAGGTGTTTGTATCGCCGCTTTATAGAAATTTATTCTCTATGTTTTTCATAGTAAGGTCTATTTTGTTCTTTCTTTCTAGCTTTTTTCAAATCATATATTTGTGTAGCAGGCTCTTTGGAGATCTGAGAGATATACAAGAATGACGGTGTGTTAGAATGAGAAGAAATAAAGGGAAAAGAAACAGATGGAGGGGTATTGAGTGTGTGGCACATTTGTTTGGAAGCGTATTTGTGATGCAACAATTTGCAATGTAGTGAAGAGTCTTCAATCGATAGAACCCCAATTTCCTTCCAATGGTTCTCCACCCTCCTCCGTCGATTGAAGATGAAGGGAATTCTATTGTATGCATAACCTAATGAGAAGGGGCACACCTCGATCAAGTGCGTTTGTGCAAGGGTGTATATGGATGTGGTTGTATAATTATATGTATACAAATGGTATACAAGGGTACATATAAATGGCCTAGTGCATTTATGCAAGGGTACATATAAATGTGGTTGTTCAGATAAATGCAGGGACATATGGACATACATATTTATCTATATAGATATATATGTAGTTCAAAATAGTATATAGTTACATATGTGCATATGAAAATACATAGATATAGGAGCATATATATGTATATGCATATACACACATGCATATATACCTACATATATAACTTTATATATATATATATATATATATATATATATATATATATAGTTCGGAATAGTATATACTTACATATGTGCATATGCAGATAGATAAATACAGAAACATATATATGTATATGTATATACATATATGCATATATATTGACATGCATATATATATATGTGTGTGTGTGTGTGTACACAAAGAGATACATGTATATGTACAAAGATTTATTTGAAGAAGTTAGCATATATGCAGTTCAGAATGCCAATCTCATGTCATTTGATGGGCAGATTATGAGAACAACCATTATTAAGGAACTACATTAATTTAACAAAGGACTTTGTACAATACATACAAGAGAGCTATCAATATGCACACAAGACAACTAAATCTATGCCTCTGTGAACAGTGGATGGCGAGATTAAAAAATAACCAAAAAAATTTCTTCATGGCGGCAAACCAAGATATAGATTAACAAATGTTTGAAAAGAGTAACCAATCTAAGATATAGATTAACAAAGTTAAATAACAACAAAAGAAATGTGTTTTGTCAAAACACATAGATTAGATGTGGATTCCTTAAGCAAATGTAAATATGAAGTACAAAATTTATTAGGCCCTTAAAGAACACCAACAACATATGGTAGGGCCTGAGGTCTTCTCAGAACTAATAAGTTCGAAAGAGATGAAAGAAAACACAGATGTGGGCAACAATGTTTTTAATCTCCATTTTTTTCCAAAATCCCATATGTTTGCACTAAATTAGTAATTCACTATTTCATAGCCAAGTTTATTTTCCAAGAATTACTTACAATACAATAAGTTATAATTCACTAATTTGCAACCATCCTTATTTTTATTTGCCAAGATCCAATCACAATGCAATAAAGTTGTAGTTCACAAGTTGTTCCAAATTCTAGCCCAATCTGAAAGAACCCGGATGGAATTTCAGAACCCATAGGAAAGAATGCAAGTAGAATATAAATGGGCATGAACAATCAGGGCAAAGATAAACTTGTTGGACCATAAGGCGAAGGGTGAGTTTGGGTCTCTGAAATTCATGTAAGAACCCTCTAGTAGAACACTTCTGATAGATTAAAAAACCCTTGTGAGATCAAAGTTGCATGAAAATAATACTTACCGTTACGGTCGTCCAAGAAAAACAAAGATGTAGAAAAAATGGTAATTCTAGCAAGCATTTCAGATAATGGAAAAACTGTATTAATGGTAGTTAATCCTATCGCACTCTCTTCCATTCAGAAGTCTTGTCAACCATGTTGGTAACGAACAATATAACAAAACTCTACAATGAAGAAGTCTTGTCAACCATGCTGGTAAGGAACAATATAACAAAACTGTACAATGGTAGAAATTTTGTTAAAATAAGATGGGTGAACCAAATCTAGTTAAAATGATACAAAATGAAATAAAGATGGATCTCGTTGGTTGGAAATTATAAGATCAAATTGCAAGCAGTAGATATAAAGTAATGAAGATAACATCAAAGTGCAAGCGTTGAAGACAACAATTTAAGGAGATGACTAGAAATTAAAAAACAAAATGAAATAAAAGAGAACAAAAAATACTATACGATCGTATGTAGATTTTGCCTAAAAAAGTTCATTGAAACCAAGGAAAGCAACTTACTTTAAGATTTTTCTTTCAATATGCCAACAAGAGAAAATTAGTAAAGTTTACAGAAAGTGAATAGATTGGAGGGCCAAGACTTTAAAATCCACAGAAGGGGCGCACCTCGGCTAAGTGCATTTGTGCGAGGGTATATTTTAGTCTAGCTGTTTATATAAAAGTAGAAATGTATAGACATACATATATATCTTGAGAAGGTGCACACCTTGGCCTAGTGCATTCATGCAAGGGTACATATAAATGTGGTTGTTCAGATAAATGCAGGGACATATGGACATACATATATATGTAGTTCAAAATAGTATAAAGTTACATATGTGCATATGGAAATACATAGATAGAGGAGCATGTATATGTATATGCATATGCACACATGCATATATACCTACATACATATATATACATAAATAGATAAATAGATACATATATGCAGTTCAAAACAATATATACTTACATATGTGTATATGCAGATACATATATACAAAAACACATATATGTATATGTATATACACATGCATATATACTCACATCCATATATATGTGTGTGTGTGTGTGTGTACACAAATAGATAAATGTATATGTACTAAGATTAATTTGAAGAAGTTAGCATTGCCATTGTAGACACCTAAAATTGTCATGTCTAATTAAATAAATATTTTATTTATTTAATTATCTAAGCCTACTTCTATTAATTAAATAAATCTTTATTTATTTAATTAATTCATTTATCCTCTTCTAGCCTTATTTCTCATTTGAATAAATCCATTTATTTATTTAAATTACCCTTTTCTTAAATTAAATAAATATTTTATTTATTTAATTGATCCCACTTCTTCATTAACCTTTTCTACCCATGACACATTCATTCATCTCTTAATTCCTACACTACCTATCCTCACATTATTTTATTATTTTCTTTACCTACCCTCTAATCATAGCCGACCTCTTTTACACCTCTCAATCTTATCCCTCCATTTCATATAGTGTCTTCTATATAAGGAGATGCTTCCTTCATTATCAAACTCTGACTAACTCACTATGCATTTAGCCCCGACTGCGCTTTCGAACTTGCATATGCAATCAAGCCTACTTGCAACCACATTTCCGTTCTTTGTTGAGCTCTTGTGCACATAAAATCTGAGAGCAAATATATCAAGCAAGATCAATGGAGATAGGAAGAATGGAGATCCAAACCCTATTGGACATGTGATGGTATAATCTTTGTGATTTCATTTGATTTGCATTGTCTTAGGTAATTTTCATATGTTATGGTAGATCTTTGTTGTTGTTAGGCTAGGGTTTTGTGGTTGAATTCATTTAGTCTTTCAACATTGTTGTTATCCATTTTCACCATATACATTTTGGCACGCACCGTGGGACATGGATTTTGTTAGATCTGTGTTTTTTGCAAAATTTTCTAACCCTATATTGTTGTTTTGTAAAACAATTTGGAGAATAACCTTGTGCAGCTAGGGTTTTGGACACAAAATCAAGATCTTGGAGAGATTTGATCATATCTCACAAACGGCTTGGAAATTTTGGACCAAATTTTTTTTGCACATTGAAGAAAGTATTAAGAGATCTCAAAGAAAAATTCAGATCTATTGGAGAATATTTTAATTTTTTATGAATTTTCATAAAAAATTAATTTTGAGAGAAAATGATAGAATTTTTAAGATTTTCTTATATTTTTGGAAATCTCTCATAATTATACACAAGATCTATTTTTTGTGATTTTAATTTGGATGCAAAATATTTCCTAAAAAATTAGATCTTTAAGAGTTAGGGTTTTTCATTATTTTGATTCAATCTCACAAACGGCTTTGAATTTTGGCATCAAATTTTTTGTGAAGGTCAGGAAAATTATCAGTAGTGTTCAGTAAAAATTTCAATTTTTTTGGATCAAATTTTCATTTTATATGAATTTTTTATGATTTTTCATAAAAAATTAATTTTGAGAGAAAATTAGTGAATTTTTCAGATTTTATTACATTTTTGGAAAGATCTCAGAATTATAAATAGGATATGTGCTTTTTGATTTTAAATTTTATGCAAAATAATTCCTCAAAAATCAGATCTTTGAAAATTAGGGTTTTGCATTATTTTACTCATATCTCACAAACTACTTGGATTTGTTGCAGAATTTTTTTTATGCAATTTTGAAAGACCATCAAGACTCTCCAGTAAAAATTTTAGATTTTTTGGATTGATTTTGCATTTTATATGAATTTTTTATGATTTTTCATAAACAATTAATTTTTGGAGCAAATTAGCAAATTTTTTGGATTTTCTTACATTTCTGGAAATCTCTTAAAATTTTACAGTTGGTCTTTTTTTTATGATAAATCAGATCTTTGAATTGGTCAACAAAATGCATTGTTGAAGGCCTCTTTTTCACAAAGTCTTTTGGATTTAAAATTTACCTAACTTATGTGCTTGCAGGAAGGGGTGATCATTTGAAACAATCCAAACTACTAATAGATCTTTGTTGCAGGACCTTGGCAAGGGTTTTTTAATTTTTATTGTGTGCCTTGTTTTCATATATTAGCAAACACTTCAATTGGTGCACTCAAATTGAACCATTGTCTTTTGTGTCTTGAGCAATAGGCTCTTTTTGTTTAATCTTTAGAGGGCCTATCTCCCCGTGTGGTCATTAGGACTATAAGTGAGGAGAGAACAACCCAAGTAGTAGCAAAAGAAAATCCATCTTCTTCCAAACCACTATAAATAACTGTATTCATGGTGAAAACTATGAATAACGTGTGCTGATTAGTTCATATCGCCACTATGTCTCCCCATAAACCCGTTTGATCAAATTTATTTGATCATTTGTAGGGCGTAACCCCTACCGGCTGGGAGCCTTCTATATTTACAGAGCTGAAAGTGTCGCATGTATGGCCACATGAGCGGATACCCTTACTAGCACCTTTTTGTTTTAGAAGCCAAAATCCTTCTAGTTGTTGGGGCAGGAGGTTGGACCTCTGGTAGTGGCCCACACACATACAGTTCTTAGTAGAGATACAAAGTTCACCACGAGGAGTTTTCGTGGGGACTGATGCTTGGCTGCCCCGAGAAGTGAGTGCC
This sequence comes from Cryptomeria japonica, assembly GCF_030272615.1. Classification (NCBI taxonomy): domain Eukaryota; kingdom Viridiplantae; phylum Streptophyta; class Pinopsida; order Cupressales; family Cupressaceae; genus Cryptomeria; species Cryptomeria japonica. Next base: position 534,659,753 of record NC_081413.1, read on the forward strand.
GAGGGTGGAGCCAGTGGGGTCAAACATCTAAGTATCCGCTCTGAATAGCGTAGCCTCGGGGGAAACTCCATGTGGGATCAACAACTATTGTCTTGGCCAGCCATAAGAATTGTGCTTGACTTATTTTGAACAATGAAACATTCAAGACCAAACATTAAAACATTGTGTCTTTTGTGTCTTCAAGTGTATGCAAAACATTCTTACATCAAACAACACACTTTTCTTGGAGTCATTTTGAGTCTAAACACTTGCAAACATTGAGTCCTCATCAACATTGTGTCCTCTTGTCACGAAAAACAGTCAAACACATTCAGATTTGGTCACAACAACAACTTCATAAATAGGAAAAATTTACAGTCCAACAAACAAGAGCAATCAGTTTCATAATTCTTGAGCTTCCTAAGTTATTTCTCTAGATTTTCATCTAGCATTCAACCTATCTTTGGGTCTCACAAAGTCCATCATTGCTTTACACCTTACGTTACATTCACATTTGTCTAAACCTGAGTCAAAAGGTCACTTGCTTGTCCTCATCATACTTTGTCAACATATTACATACATCAACATTTTGCTAAGTGGTCCCTCATCAAGGTCTATCACTTTTGGGTCTCATTTCGTCTTACTTAGAGTCAAGGTCAACTTACCTCATCAAGAGAGACTATCATCTCTTTGGAAGCCACACCTACTCTACTACATACATACTTGGTCTTACACTTTGGATATTGCAAGTAAACCTCAGATTCATTTACATTCCATCCAACTCTTGGTCTTCCATGCTCTTTCCATTTTCATCTAGTCTCACACATCTTGGTCAATACCTAGTTCATGGTTGAAACTCGTTCCCAAAAATCTAGGAGAGAAGCTAAAGAGGCTCAAGAGTCCACAAACATGAGTGCCTATGAGTATGAGAATGACATCTTTTTCAATTCTGATCATACTACATTACCTGACATGGATGCTTATAGAAACATTCCAAATGTTGAGCACATGGACACTATAAACAACAATGATACACACAATGACAATATGGACAACTTTTCCGTACATTCAACAGAAGTGGAAGATACCATTATGAATCCCCATTTCAATCGATTAGTTGAGGAAATAATGAGGAGAGATAGAGAATACTTCTTACAAGTAATGTCACAAAGTGGAGCCAAGATCCCTCATGATTTTGACATGTCCCAAATGATGGAAAATTGACCTTTGCAACAACCTCACCTTAACATGGATCAAAGGAGGCCTAATAGTGGAGGTAATAGAGGACCACATATGGTGCCTGAATCACCATCATCTTTGTTTCAGAAACTAGAGGTCCCATACACACATGGTCAAGCATATGATACTCACCTTCGCAGACCATTATGGAAGTCTTATGCAGAAAAATATACTCAATCACATGCTAATGCTAAAGACCTACCACCAAAGCAATTGGATATTCAAAGACATGCTGAAAATTTGGACACAAGGAAACCCCGCATCAAATTTAGGGGCAACACACTAGAAAAAACTCATGACATGCCTATGAGTATGGCATACATGGAAAAAGCAGATATTTCCTTCCTCATCATGACTCTATACCAAGTGGTCCATATACGCAACATCATTATAGACCTCCTCCATATGAACATGTGTATGATCAATATCATCCATATATGCAACATGCTCCTCCTCCAATTGGTGCCTCAATCATGGGGTTTGGTCCAAGAAGTCAGTCTCCACCTAAGAACAATTTGGAGCAACAAATCAGGGACTTACAAAAGAAAATGGAGGACATAAATACACCGAAGCCAACTTACACAATGAGAGACATATGTCCCTATCCATTTGACAAGAGCATTCCAATGCCTCCATTTCCTACACACTTTGTGACACCTAAGTTTGATAAGTACAGAGGAAAAGGGGATCCTAAGGCAAATATAAGACAATTCTTCACAGCTTGCATTGAGGTAGCAGCATAAGAGACATATTTGATGAGATTATTTTCACAAAGCTCAGGTGATCAAGCTATGGAATGGTTCTCCCAACTCCCACCTGGAATTAAGTCATGGGGTGACTTAGCAGAGGCATTTATTCAACATTTATGATACAACATAGAGACAAACATATCAGTCACTACTTTGTGCAACACCAAGCAAAGGGATAAAGAGTCTTTTTCATCATTTTTATAAAGATGGAGGAATCTAGCCAGCATATGCTCTTGTGAAATTCCACAAAAACAAATGGTAGAAATGTTCACCCAAAATATTAACAAAGGCATTGGCTATGATCTAAGGAAAGCTTGTTTGTCCACCTTCAAGGACGTCATTGAAAAAGGCTTAGCAATAGAAAAGGTCCTAATTGAGCAAGGAGTCATCAAAATATTCAAAGAAAACAAAGAGGACTTTAAAGGAAAAGATAAGCCAAGATTTTGGAATAAAAACAAGAACACAGTCAATGATGGTGTTGTTGATGCCAATACGGTGCGACCAAAATTGTTTTTGGATCAAGCTCTACAAACAATCAAGTGAATACTCAAACAACTTCAAAGTCACGAAGGAAGTACACCCCATTGGGAGAACCACTTGAGTCAGTTTTCAAAAAGCTAGTGGTAAACAAAATAATCACAATTCCAGATCTACCTCCATATGAGCCAAAGGTCAAACCAAATTGGTGGAATGATGATGAATATTGTGAATTTCATAAGAGCAAGGGTCATAAGACAGGAAATTGTCATCGGCTGAAAAATATCATACAAGATCTCATTGATAGAGGTGACATTGAGATTGAAGGACATTCATCCAACCAAGAACATGAAATGTTTAAGGAACCATTCCCAAAACATGACAAGGGAAAAGCTAAAGCCATAGATGACCAAACCAACTATACCAAAGCATCTTATAACTATGATTCAACTATCAATCACATCTCGATGGACAATTATGTCTCTACCATTATCATCAAGGACAAAACACCTGAGAATTCTACCCAAAGACCCAAGATTGTCCTAAAAGGCGTTGGATCTTCTTCCAAACCTACCTCTAAATGTACTGTCACAACTCATCAAGGTAAATTCACTTTGCAAGGTGCTCCAGCTAAAAACACCGCTTCCTCATCAACCAAGCCTGAGTACGATCTTGTAGAACAGTTAGGGAAGACACCCACACTTATCTCCATCCTTGAGCTCTTATGCATATCCCCCGCACATAAAGCCATTCTTGACAAAACTTTGAGAGGCATTGTCGTTCCTACTGATCTAAACGTGGACTAGTTTCAATCCATGGTGGGATACCTTTCCATTCCACACTCTCTTACATTCACAGAAGCCAATGACGCCTCCGTAAGTCAACCACATAATGCACCACTACACATTGAAGCCTTCATACACAAACATTGAATAAAACAAGTCTTGATAGATGGAGGAGCAGGTCTAAACATTTATACATTGAGCACTATTAAACAATTAGGATATTTAGATAAAGTTGTGAATTGTACAAACAAAATTACCATCAAAGCATATGATGATGAAGAACGTTCATCCAAAGGCACAATCACTTTACCTCTCAGAGTTGGGCCAGTTACATTGGATATGGTTTGTCAAGTCCTTGATCTAGTTCTCACATACAACATATTGCTAGGGCGTCCATGGATTCATGAGATGAGCACAGTCCCATCTACATATCATCAATGTATCAAGTTTCCACACAATGGAGTTGAAGTGACTGTCAAAGTTGACCCAAACCCATTCATATATTGCAACAATCTGTGACCTAGATCAGAAATAACAATCCTAGTCAATCAAGAAGTTATTCCTTCATCAGCATATGTGGATCCAGAATCATTGAAAGCTTCTACATCAAAACAAACAGAGCTCAAAGAAAAATTCAAGGTTAAAGACCTTGGATGTGGTGATTATATCTTTCATGTTGATCAACTCCAACTATCTCCTAAGGTATTCAGTCGACAGGAACAACCTACAAACAATTTACAATGCCAAGGAATTGGGTATGAACCACCTAGTGTTGTGGCTACTAAGTCTGAATGCAAATCTCCTCTAGTAGTGCAAGCATCTCTTGATATCAATAGTTCTAAGAGTGGTTCCAACAAAGAATCTATTGAGCATATCGCCAATGCTCTTGATAAATCACATAGCTTTACCATATCATCCACTCATTCCATTTCTAGTCCTCTCCCAGACTTGGATCAACAAGAATTACAAAAGCCCTTACTCATTGGGGATCAAAAATCAAGCTTTGAAAAGAAAAAACTAAAAGTCAAAAATAAAGAAAAGTCCTTTAGTCCAAATCAAAATCAAAATCTATTGGACTCTGCAAAAATCAAAGTCAAGGATAAAAATCCTATGAAAGAAAAAGAACAAGAGATGATCTCCCCTAATATCAAAATAACTAGGGGCAAAAGTTCTACAATTTTAAGTCAAAAAGCATACTTGTTGATCCTAAGTCTCCATCATGCTATCCTACTTTCGCTTCTTTTCGCAATCATAAGCCTTTATCACTCATCCACTTGTTTCGTACATCCTTTCCCTTCTGGTGATACATCATGGACCTTTAATAGAGCTTCCTTGAGGGACTTTGTTATCAGGGATGCCCAAAATTCTTTAGGTGATACGCATACAGGCCTATGTAGTCCACACGCTAGTAATTATATCTCATTTCCTTCATCAAGGAAGACAGTCACTCGAGCTACACATCATTCAATCAAGGAACAATGCAGCTACAATCATAAGATAAAGCCTCACACATTCGAGGTGGGTGACTTAGTTCTCAAAGAAAATCCTAAAAATCAGCAAGACAGAGAGAAGAAGGGCAAGTTTGAACCAAATTGGCTTGGTCCTTACATCATCATCACAGCCTATGGATCCGGTTCATATCAACACTCAACCACGGAGGGTGAACCTTTGGAAGATCCTATCAACAACATGCACCTTCACAAGTTTCACACATAACTCTTCAGAGTATCCTAATTCAAAAATACAAAAAAATAAAATTAAATTAAAAATACAAAAAAAAATCATAAAACATAAAAAAATCATTACTTGGTGAAAACCTAGTGAACAGGCGCCTTGTGACACACACAAAAAAAAAAATTGAAAAACAAAAAAACATTTCGTCCAATGGTGAAAACCACTTTGGTGGCGCCCTAGGAAAGTACCATGATGAAAACTGGGTCACCAGTGCCATGTGTAGAGACATTGCTCCTCCCTCCTTCAAGATTCCATTTCATCCTTCACTTTGCACACACTCACATCTATCCATTCATAATAAACTTACCCATTCCCATCATGGCTTGTCATTGATCTACCTAAGATTGGTTAGCCATTCATAATAACCCCCTTTTCACCCTTTCCATCCATAATAAATCAGCTCCTATCTGTGGCTAAGGCAAATCCTACGTCTAAGTGATGGGTGTGGAACTGAGAGCATCACATGTTTTGAGGAGTACAGTTTCTTCCAAATTTTCTTCAGTCTATACGTGCACAATCCACAATAAAACAACACTTGCATCGCCAGTCTGCAATAAGGTTTCGTCTTCTTCGCAATAAAGTATTAGTTTCATGGATTCAGTCAGTTTCAAACGAGACACAACAACAACAACAATGGGCTTCAACAAATCAAATCTTTCAATAGACTCAGACAACATATGGTTCAGTGCTATCTATCCTTTTGTGAAAGTAAACATTGTGACCACAATCAAATAAGACTTATACAAGTGACAAGAGACACTAAAACTTGAGGACTACAGTGGATGTTGGTGTCGAGTCTTAGTTTTCTTTTGATTTTATCTTTCTGGTGACATGTCTTTTAACTTTTCCGGGATGTCTCTGACTAGAGATTCTATCTCCAGGATGTCTTTGACTAGAAAGGCGAGGATGGGATATCGTCACCTATTTTTCTTTTGTTGTCTGTGGATTGTCTCTTAGTAATGCTATGACTTGTCCAAGGATATGAGGACACTGTGAGTCTAGCGTGAACTGGGGCATTCCTTGTTTGCAACTGTCTTATCTCCATGCAAACAGGTACAATGACTTTCTGGGTCAAACATATGCCTCGATTGTCATAACTTACTTGCCATAATAAAGCTCAATGATGATAACGCACAAGAAGCTCTTTCACTTTCATATCTTATATCTTTCATCCCCCTTTCTTGATTGACTTCCATCATCCTTCTTGAGTTTGTGTAGCTTGCTATCACATGATTGAGTATAATGACATGCCAAAAATATTTGCATTTCATGTAGTTTGCACCTGCATTACCACATGTCAACATATAATACATACATATAGATATCACAATTGCATCACATCCTGCACACAACACATGTTAGCACATTTTACATTCTCATTATGTAAATAGTTATTTGCACTATCATATTCATCTGCATTTCATACATTCACATTTGCATTTGCATAACATATCAAACATAAAAGAAAAAAAATATTACATTGCATCATATACATATTTGCATCCATATCATAAGCATCATAAAACATATAGAAGCATCACATAGGTACACATGCATATAGCTACCACAAGGATGAATCATCTCATATATATCAAAAATCATAAGTGTCATGATACAATGATGTCAAAATCATATGGCTACAGCCAATCCTCATGTCGCCCTATCCAAACACAGGAACCCATTGATCACTCCTCCCAGCACCGCTGGCAGCACCAATCTGATATGTGTCATCATGTCCCATGCCACGTGTCCAGCCCTCATCTCTAGTCTTGGATCCTGAAACACTCGTCTCAGGGCATCCCTATCTCTGTCTCGATCATAGGGTATCAACTCCCCATCAATCGGTATCCTCAGTATCATGTATACATCCTCTAAGGTGACTGTCATCTCACCCATCGGTAAATGGAACGTGCATGTCCCAGAGTGCCATCTCTCAGCAAGTGCAGTTAGCAATCCCATGTTCGCCCGAAACTCAAGCACATATAGAATGAATCACAAACCCATAACCTCAATCGCGGCTCTGTCCTCAAATGTCAGCTCTGGTCGTTACCTCTTAGTTGATGCTAATCTCTCCCGTGACTCCAGCATAGGTAGGTACTCCTGTAGTCAAGCAAATCAACTGTATCAGTCAAAGTGGCATTCCCTGTTCATCACAAACTGCTGCTTATTATCCTAGTGCTTATATCTATCATATGGCGGTCTACCCTAGTGGCAATCACTATTCATCACAAAGTGCTGCTCATATTTGCACTCCCTATTCATCACAAAGTGCTGCTCATAATAGTACTCCCTATTCATCACAAAGTACTATGTCTTGGTACTCCTTGTTCATCACAATGTGCCTCGATCTATCCTATCCTAGGGCCTCTGCTTGAGTGTATCCTCTTAAGTAGTTTCTTAATTGGCAACGTATGTTCTATCATAGAATTGTCAATCCTAGCCCTATCTGCTATTCTAGTCTTCCCTAGAGGACCTGCTTGAGCGTATCCTCTCAGCAGCTTATCCAATCGACAGCGTATGTTCATCACAGAACGACCGATTTGCCCTTGAAGACACAGACACGCCTAGCCAACCTAGACACTCCTGGCACCAATACAGACGTGCCTCGACATTTTTTGACATTACCTAAAAGTGCATTTATTACACTACCTAACATGCATTAATGACAACATTTATTGCGATAAAGTACAAGGAGGTTTTGTGGTACTTACTAGCTCTCTTGCCTCTACTGGCCTCTGAAATCGGTGAACGCGATCGAATCTATGCACCAATACCATCGCTACTGACTGTTGCTACTCTATTATCTCTCTGCACTCTGATCTCTTGGATGTGTGGATGACAATGAGGATGTTTTCCCCTCATGGCTATCTTATAGACTACCCTAGCCCTAGCCCACGTTCCCCGAGTCAGTCTTCATTATCCTGTGACTCTGTCACTTTATCTAGCCAGTCCATTCTAGCCTTTCTTTCTTTTCGAGAGATTGTTTGTGATCTTTCCAGACATTTTCATCCAATCTCTTGAGGGGGCATATCATTCCCATCTTGGGGCAACTTTGTATCAGTTCATATCATCTTCTTTGAAACAACGTGACAAGCTGCATTGTCTCAAAGAGGGGCAAAATGTAGACACCTAAAATTGTCATGTCTAATTAAATAAATATTTTATTTATTTAATTATCTAAGCCTACTTCTATTAATTAAATAAATCTTTATTTATTTAATTAATTCATTTATCCTCTTCTAGCCTTATTTCTCATTTGAATAAATACATTTATTTATTTAAATTACCCTTTTCTTAAATTAAATAAATATTTTATTTATTTAATTGATCCCACTTCTTCTATTAATTAAATAAATCTTTATTTATTTAATTAATTCATTAACCTTTTCTACCCATGACACATGTCATTCATCTCTTAATTCCTACACTACCTATCCTCTCATTATTTTATTATTTTCTTTACCTACCCTCTAATCATAGCCGACCTCTTTTACACCTCTCAATCTTATCCCTCCATTTCATATAGTGTCTTCTATATAAGGAGATGCTTCCTTCATTATCAAACCCTGACTAACTCACTATGCATTCAGCCCTGACTACGCTTTCGAACTTGCATATGCAATCAAGCCTACTTGCAACCACATTTCCGTTCTTTGTTGAGCTCTTGTGCACATAAAATCTGAGAGCAAATATATCAAACAAGATCAAAGGAGATAGGAAGAAAGGAGATTCAAACCCTATTGGACATGTGATGGTATAATCTTTGTGATTTCATTTGATTTGCATTGCCTTAGGTAATCTTCATATGTTATGGTGGATCTTTGTTGTTGTTAGGCTAGGGTTTTGTGGTTGAATTCATTTAGTCTTTCAACATTGTTGTATCCATTTTCACCATAAACAACCATGACTTGAACTTTAATTTTGCTATGTAAATATAGAAGAGGTGGCAACAAAGCGCACATAGAATTATAGTTTGAATAGAAAAGAAAAACCATAGACATGTACATGTGATTAAAATTGTGGACATATGTTTATGTATACAAATGTGCAAATATGAAGGTGTCATATTGTTGCAATGCTTTTTGAATCAAATTTTAAACAAGGCATATGAATGAAGCCAGACCATAATTGGATAGAATAATGTTTATTTAGGTATAACAGTGGACTGCACTACACATGTATATGAAGAGAAGTAAAAGTTAGTTCTTGAAAAATGAGCTTAAGTGATTTTTTTTTTAATCATCTTCAAAGAAAACTGGTAAATGTTTTTTTTTTCAAGCAGAAAGTGAACAGATTGGAGGGTGGAGACTTTAAAATTGTGGGTGTTTATATATATACACATACATGCAAGCATACATATATGTGTAGAATGATATAATATGCAGTTACATATGCACACATAGAGATAGATATATATAGGAACACATATTAATCTGTGTATACACATATGGACATATACTTAGGCACACACAGAATGAGATACATATACATGCACACAAATACATTTATATATATATAAAGACAAATATTTGAACAAACTTGCACAGTGCTGACCTCAAGTTCAATTTTATTATGTAAAAATCAAATACGAGGCATAAAACTGTAGTCAAAATTGCACTTCTAATAGTATAAAAAGGAGATGCACATATATATGTATTCAAAAAGAGTCTTAAAACAATGTAGACAACTTGAGGTACTGTTCGAAATGTAATTTTGTAAAGATGCACATATCAACAAAGATTGTGTGTATATGTGGATGCCAAAATGGAATGTTATTAGTATTGACATAAAGTGTTTTTTGAAGTGGAGGATTCTGACAATAAAAGCATGCATATAAAAAGAGGCTGTGAACAAAAGCAGACACAACAACCACCAGCCTCCATTGGCAGAAACATATACCAGTTAAAGGTTTAAGCAAGTCATCTAAAAATGCAAAACAACACAATAGTAATCCATGGTTATATTTAGTAGTTTAATGTTTGAAATAACTGCAACCAAGTTTGAAAGAACAAAATATTGTCAAATTGTTTCAAAATTCATAAATATGAGCTTCATATAGTGTACGTAGCTAAAGGGAAATCCTTTTTTTTTTTCTTCTTCTTCTGTAGTATAGAATCATGTGGTTGCACCCATTCGAGCAATCTCTGCAAGTAGATAGCCGCACTCAACTTCAACATTAAGCCTCTACACTTTGTTGATTGTTACTTTTAATCTATGCTCAGAGTTGTATGTGTCAGTAGACACCAAAACTGTAAAGCTATAGTGGGTGAACATAGCTTTATTAAGTATGCTGCGAGGTGTTTTATCTGTTGTTAAATAATATTTCAGCATGCATAGTTGCTTTGCAGACTGAGCCAAGAGTTGTGTGCCAACCTCATCAAATGCATTATCCCAAACACTGCCTGTTTGATCTTGTAGTTTCATCTGTAGGAGGTATTTGTAATTACATTTAGGGAATTATGTTTGACACCTAGGGCACAACCACAAATTCTTAGCTAATTTACTACATTTATTTTTACATTCTTTACCATTGAACTGCAATGGGCAAGCTGTATAATAAAACCGGTCTTCTTTTATGAATCGCAAGACAACTGTAATAGTAGTCTCAAGGGTTTCTGGCACAACGCTAAGACATTGAAGGATGGATGCAATTGACATTCTCTGATACTAGCTATGACTGTCATGCACACCCGAAGAGTGCGGATCAAGGCATGACTGTACAGGGCCTCTTAAACGGAGGGGGTCTACTTCAGGAATGGAAGGGTTAATTTCAAAAGTTATTGAGGCTGAAATATTAATAACTTTTCCATTGAAATAACCAACCCTTGCATTTTGAATAGCAAGGATGACAAATGTTCCAGATGCATGCATATTCGTCAAGTCATTGCCTAACTATTCCGATGGCGGTCCCCAAAGGTTAACATCAATTGTTAAAGTTGACATATCATTTATTTTTACTATTCTCTTCTTTATAGTAGAGCCATCCTTTCTACAAATTACAAAAATCTCTCCGACATTGACAACAATACTGATAACATCAACCAAAGTATTGTTGTTATTGGTGAGAACTTCATTAATAGGGGTGAATTGCAATTTTTTTTTCTGTCTCAGCAACATCAGGGGCACACCGCTTCAAAACAGAAGTTTCAGTCAAGATAATCTGAAGGTGGTTGTTAAGCTTATTGTATATTGTGTTTGCATCTTTTATAGAACCTTTGGAAACAACATACCATGCTCCTTTTTCAACTCGGTGATAGTGCAATTTTTCTATTTCATCAAAGAAAGTAATTCTAACTTCACAACCCTCTTCGTCTATAATATTGAAACTAAAGACTTGGCCATTGCGTTTTGTCGTATTATATTGGTGCATTTTCCTCTTATTTGTTTTTGATTAAGGAAAATCAGGTTTTAAGGGACCTGAAACCCACTTGCAATACGAAAGATGAGCAAGAAAGAAACAAGAGAAGAAAATACCAAGACAAAACAACTGCCAAAGACCAGCACAAAAACCAGCAGCTAGGACAAAAGGACAGCAAGGAGCCAACAAGAAATTGGCATCCAAAACCCAACATTACATTTCAAATGAAAACTTTTATAGACTCCTCAATGTTATGAACCAAAAGCATCATGGCCTTAGCGGCTTCTCTCAGATCATTGCTCTCCTGTTTCAGCTAGATGTCTTTCGTTTTGGTCTCCATATCAGTGGTGGTCTACCTAGTCCTTCGCCTGGAGATTTGATGGGTGGAGCTGGAGGTCGGTACATCTTCAATGATTACCAAGTTCTTATCCTGATTCATATTATGTGACGAAACTCTTAAGACCTCAAGACTGTGGTTCATGAAGCTTTTCAAAGCCTTCTCAATTTGAGCAACCCGAGTGATGATGTTATCTTTATCCACCTCAGCCTTTTCTTTTACAATTCTGATAACATCCTCCATATGTTTCAAATCCCCTTTTATTAGGTCTTTTTCCGACCAGTCCCGCATCTCAATTTCCTCCTCAGCTTCACTGGTTTCCATCTCCTCACTCTTTTTCCCCGAATTTGTTTCCTTAATCAAATTGTTACTCGACTTTTTATTGTCCAATTGTTTTGGTAAGGGTTCAAGCTTTTAATAGGGCTGATATTTTCAAAGGGATTGTTTTGTGGAGAAGGTAAATCTGCACCAAATTTAAGAGCACATTTACTGGAGGGTGGTGTTTCTTGTCCCAACATTTTCTCTTCTTGTTCTTTAAAGAGGTACCTAGGTTTTCCAACCAAATCACAATTCATTTTTTTCACATCTAGAGTGAATATAATAATGGTCCTATAAAAGGAAGAAGGATGATTGCTCAATTATAGAAAATATGTTTGCAATTAGCATACAAATAGCTTCACACAAATGAGGAAAATAGACTATAGAAGCTACCTTGTGTTCCAAACATATCTACAAGCATAGTTTGTCAACAAAAGAACAAAACCTATCTTCAATGTCTTCGCATGCAATAAGTCAGCATACTTGGGCGACAAAATGACCAACTGCATATACGTGCCATCAGACAAGACTATTTTGTATCTGTCATTGACATTTGGATCACTAGGCATTTTTTCAAATGACAAAAGCAACAACAATGGTGAAGGGATATCATCTCCAACATTGATAGATCGGATTGCATATGGGGTAAGCTCGAGGTGGTCGTTAAGTCCCTACAAGAACAAGACAACAAGGCTGAATGTATACATGAGGGAAGTTTCATAGCAGCAATACAAAAATGATAAAAGAAAACTATGTTTGGCGATATATATATATATATATATATATATATATATATATATATATATATATATGTATGTATACATATATATATGTATGTATACATATATATATGTATGTATACATATATATATGTATGTATACATATATATATGTATGTATACATATATATATGTATGTATACATACATATATATGTATGTATACATACATATATATGTATGTATACATACATATATATATGTATACATACATATATATATATATCTATATATATATATATATATATATATATACACACACACACACACACACACATATATATATATATATATATATACATACACACACACACACACACACACACACACACACACACACACACACACACACACACACACACACACACACACACACACACACACACACACACACACACACACACACACATATATATATAAGAATGCCACTCATATTAGAAGATGGTGGAGCAATTTTGAGTCGAAGAATGCATCCTTGTATATTTCTGTAAGTCAATGTGTTTGCAGGGAAAATGTTTTTTTTTGCCAATGGATGGACACAATATATGTCCACACTATGAAACATGGGAACGATGACAACTATTTGGATGCAGCTAGACATGTATTCAGCTGGCCTTTTTTGTGTTGCCGAAACATCCAAAAGAATGCTCATATCTTGAAATTTGCAACAACATACAATGTATTATCTTACCGAAGTATCTGGGGGAGGCTGCTACGATGGAGCAGGAGAGCTGGCCGAAGATGACATAGTGCTTAACACTCTTCACAATTGGAGGAAGGGATCTTATGTGAGAGAAGACAACGTTTATAGAACAATAAGCAGCATAAAGAAAGGTTGAATAGCATATTCAAATAAATCCTCCAAAGGAAAGTGCAACATAAAAAACAAACATTCATAAATATTGAGATTAATATACAAAACTATACATGCAAACTTTGACTGCCCAACAAATTCAAATATTTGTTTCCTATTTTTCCATTTTCTGATTTTCTTATGGGTTAGTGTTTTGTTTGTCTTGCTGAAACGAGGTGTAACATGCCAACAATTCAAATTAACTATTGGATGCAGGAAAAGATAGTCTAAGCAAATGCAGTGTTGTCATCTTCAACAAAAGCCAAAGTAAGTTCATGTTGCATATTAAAATATTCATCCAGGGCATTTGGCAGGTCCATAGCTCTAAGTGTCAAATGGGTTGGCTTATGTGAAATCATCATTGCCCAACTAACAGTAACAATAGTGTGCAATTTTGGATGGAATTTGCCAAATAAAAATGTTAGCAATGTGACCATTAATCAGGTCCTAAAGTATAAAGGGAATGAACGACAAGGAATTATAGTTACTTTGTGGGGATGGAGTGGCTAACATCGTGCCCTAGCAATTGCGACATAGCCTAGAACAACCCAAAAAATATTTGAAGTGAGTATCCTAATCTTTTTTTAAATAAAACCTATTTTATTTTGTAGGTGACAGAGGAATGGTTTGGTAGTTGATATAACATGGATAGTGAGCATTTTCTACGATGCTCAAGACTATTGAATTTGTCATGTTCAACTCTTTGAACGATTGTCGAGCCCTTATGGAGAATCAACTGTCGACTGTGATCAAATATCAAGCATGCCAAATATTACATTTTCTATTGGAAGAACAAAATTTAGTCTGACAACAGACCATGTTTGTCTTAACCACAAAAGACTATTTATTGTAGCAAAATGGCTATCTAGTTTGGTTAGTCTTTTGGATTTTAAATTTCTTATTTTGAAAGGTTGAAAAATTGAAACCTTAAATAGTATTGAGAAATTATCCATAAAAGGAATTTCAGTTAAAAGTATGCACGTGTTCGAAGATAAACTTTTCAACATTTACACATCAGTGGTAGGCACACATGAACTTTTGTAGTCCACATAATGCCAGAAAACATTCTTAATACAATTACAACTGGCTAACCAAAATAATTTTGAAATTATAAGTTCAAATAGAATGGTCAAGGTTACTACAAGGCTGAAATGTAAAATAGAGATGCTCCAAATGCAAGTTAAGACCATTATTTTGATAATAGTTTGTAATCCTATTTTATTCAGGTAAATTCCTTTCCTAAAGTTACAATTAATTCTCTGGTTATCGTGTATAATGTCTTAAAGACCTATTATTGGTTGGTTCAACATTTTTTCGCTATGACGTATTTTGTCCATTGTTTTGTTTTGGACGATTGAATCTTTGGTTTTTGGGTAGGGTTTTTATATAATCTTTTGAGTCTTTGATTGGAATTTTGTTTAGGATTATGCAATCCTTGTTTTATTATTTCAGCTGTGTTTACAGATATCTTTTATGCTATGTTACCTTGAGTTTTCGGGATAGGGACAATAGAGGATGACGAAACGAGTTTCTAGGATGGCTTTTTTTTTTGCCAATTTTGGCAACAACGAAGGGACGACAAAGGGAATGACTATATTAAATATAGGAAAACTTTAAAATATATAGGGAAGTGTTAAATGTTCATATGAAAAATAGTTAAAGCATGTATATATACATTATATGCTTATGAAAACATGGATAAAGAAAGTATATGTACATTATAGAACCTTAACATACCACATTTGTGTTCAAAATTCATTGTCAATACTCAATATACATTCATAATTTAGAATTCATTGTCATTATTCAATATACATTCATAATTGAAAATACATTGCCAATATGCCAACACTTGTTTGCATGTAGTTCATTGTTTCTTTTTGGTTGGAGGATAGTTTGATAATCTTCCATTTCTATAATGACCTACAATCCCTTATTTATGCACTACAAAGTTTTGGCTATTTGTGGAATTCTACACCAAGCTGTTATTCATATTTCTGAGTGCTTTTGGATATGATTCAGACCTGTTTACCTTTTATATTTGTGAAAAGTCCAATATTGAAGACCTGCAACCACTCTTTTACGTACTACTGAGTTCTAAGTGTTTGTGAAATTTATTACCAGAGTGCTGCTGATTATTTCTAAGTGCTTTTACAAGTGATGAAATTTATTTCTAAGTGTTTTTTCTAAGTGCCGAGTTCTAAGTGTTTTTGAAATTTATTTGTCTGACAATGTAGAGGTGTATGTGATGAACATATTCAATTTTTTTTTAGAGCTAAACTCTTTGACGGATGCGATCACGATAAATGGTATTTATTCTTACGCGAACAAATAGGAGGAAAGGTTTCACAAACATAGTATAGGTTTCTTCTAGTTGGGGATTGGGACTCCTTGGCAACAATATATGAAGAAAGCATTCTACCCTAGAGAGGTTTTGACCACTTTTATGTCCAACTACAATTATCCCTTGACAAGGTACCTATAAGGTTTTCCTTCAAGAAGGTGGCTCAGGGATGCAGGCTTGAGAGATAAGGGTGGCTCAGTGATGGTCAAATATTGTGAAATGAACCACTGAAAGGAGGACACAAACTCTTCCAATTTGGTAAAAAGATAAACTATATCAAAAACCTATTAAAGGAATGGAATGTGGTTCAATTATGTCCACAAGACCAAGCAATCTATGGGGCCCAAAACTAGTGAAAGGAGGACACAAACTCTTCCAATTTGGAAAAAAGATAAACTATATTAAAAACCAATTAAAGGAACGGAATGTGGTTCAATTATATCCACATAACCAAGCAATCTATGGGACCAAAAACCGAGAACACAATGACCACCAAAGAACCAACCAACCGAAAAAAGGACATAGGTATACAATACACCCCATTACATAATGAAACCATACAATTTTATCAAATTTTCACCATCTTGTGATATATATGATAGTTGGAGACATAATGGTACTACAACAAAGATCACTGAGGCTAGCTTACATGTATACACAACCCAATTAGGAGCTGATGGAGATATCAAATTCTAAGAGCATATGAAAAAACAGTTTTACCAGGGTAATGCCTATTTGCTTATAATTAAAGGATCACTCAAAATCAAGGGCATCAAATGTCTATACCAGGCACAAGAGGGTTACCTATTTGTTCAATCTTGTGGGTCAAGTGTTGATTATAGGATTGTAAACCCACAATGAAATTTTTTAGCCATGGACATGTATCTCACGTTGAAATTAAGGTTGTCTTGTGCTTCAAGGATTTTGCTATGTTTAGGATTGAATTGCAATAAAAGGTTACTAATAATCTTAAAAAGATGCATATTTATTGTGAACACCTAAATATAAGACATGATGAGATGGTGTAAGCAACATTTTCTATTCAACAAATTTCAAGAATATAAACAAAAACACAATGTGCATCAGTCTACTAGTTAATCATGTAAAAACTTACTAGTATAACTAAACAAATATTTTTTGTTTTTATGGTTATTCATTATCAGCGCTAAAGTAGCTAAACATATTTTAGAAAGGGAACAATTCAAAATATACTACCCATGTGAAGAGCCCATGTAGATGCATTCAACAAAGTTGGGGGTGACTTGTTTGAGGTTTCTAATTTTGGATCCATTTATTCCTATTACTGATCAAACCATTAGACAATGCAATCAATACAAGAAACCCCAATAACTGAAAACAAACAGGGGTATGCGCAACAACCACTAAATCTATAATGACCCCCACAAAATGCAGAAATGACAGACATAAAACAGTCCACAAACAATTATTCTTTTTTAATATTTTCTATAATTTTTTGCTAACAACATATAGTCAAAGGGAAGCCTACCAAATTTATACAAAATGGGTATTGCCATGTTACAAAGTCTATAATGACTAATGAATATGGCTACTGAGGGTTTTTGCCTTCAAGATGATAGGTTCATACCTTAAGGGTTTCATCTCCAATGTGCTAAGCTACTGATGCAGTGCCACAACCACTAAAGTGAGTTTTTCTTAAAAAGTGCCTTCTTCTGCCTTATGCATTGTTTTATAAACCTACTTTCCAGGAACCATCAACCATGGGAAGTTAGTCCACAAATAGTGGCAACTAATTGACAATTAATTTCTTCAAATGGAGGCAACTAACGGACCAACACCCCCTCAAAATTGTCGATCCACAATCATAGGCAACCACTCCTAAATTGGTGGCATTTAACTGGTCAGTTCAGTCCCTAAATAGTGGTGATGGCTCATAGTTAGTGAAGATCCAACTGCTTCTTAGATGAAAAACATAAATATTCAGTCCCTGCTCAACTAGAGGACACAAGGCTTAGCAATCTTAATCCTAAAATGCAAAATACACTTGTCACTAAAGACTGAAAGTAGCTATCACCTTATCTAATTATTGATTCTCTATTGAGTCCATTCATGAAATAATTGTAGATTGAAAAAGGGGATAGGGAACATTACAATTCTCCACTTCCCAGAATTGCTTGTCCACAAGCAATAGTGGTAGATGTTAAAAAATCTTTGGTGTCTCGCATAGACCAATTTGACTCATCTTTGGTGGTCCTTGCCAAGATTGTTACCAAGGTCGATTAGGAGGTTGCCATTTCTACCTTGATACAAACTGATTGTCTAGCTGGAAATTAGTTAATGTGGGCTCCTTAAATAAGCTGTCTGAAAAAGAAAGGATAACCCCAAATATAAATTACTTCTAAGATCTACGACAGAAGACGCTAAATCCAAAGGGAGATCAAATAGACACTATGTTGGATATTGTTTAGCCTCCTAGATGTTTATTTAAAACATTTATTAATTCATTTCCTTAATATGATAACATGGCTTATGTATCAAAAAACACCACCGAAGAAAACAAAAAAGAAGCCAAGCATCTTCTAATTTGCTTAGCTTAATTTAGACGTTGCACAATTGAAATGGACGCTCTATTGAAGCAATTGCATATATTGTTATATATACTATTAATAGTAAATATAATGGCATATTTTAAATTGTACAATAACTTACATAAAAGATAGGCATTAGGCCTTTTCATATGTATAGTTGTATTACTATTAAAACATAGAATTGGACTGTGCAAAACAAGGCTGGACTGGGCACCTAAAAAGAAAATCTTTCATAAGGTATATATATTTTGGTAAAAAATGCAAAGAAAAACATTGTGATTTCGCCTTCAAGTTACAGTCAGAAGCGAGAAAAGCATGATTAACTACATTAGTAGGTAACAAACAACTTTAATAACAAACTTGCCTTTTAAGAAATTTTATACGACATGTTTATTGAAAATACATTACAAATTTGGGATTGGCATCAGTTTGTCAGAGGTGATCAGTTGTCTACATAAAAAGTAAAAAATCTGATGAGTGAGGCATTTGAGGAGCCCTAAAGGGCCAACCAGACAATCAACACGACATCAGTTATGTCTTCTCATCTGCTTTCTTCAACACATAGACTGTTTCCATATTCCCTTAAAAGATGGACAAGAAAAAAAACAAAAAAAAGGGTGCAAGAAATGCTAATCGCTCATTTATAAAAAACCTCACTAGTAAAAGCTAGTGTAACAAGATAAGTATGGGTAGAACCATTTGGCATCATGGCAATATAAGTTGCTATGTACTGGCAAGCCTACCCTTGTCATTCTGGGCACCACATTTAACAATAATGCAATGCACATGAGTTCCACTGAAGAGGCATAACTGAATACGATGCAAAAGAGATGGTAAATGATGCCATTCAAATTCTTGGAGCTGCAACATTATACCTATAAAAACTAAGATTCCACACCAAACCCTACCATGGGTCATTGGAAAAAAAAAAACCTGATTAGTCGTATGCAGATTGAGCCAAAAAAGAATTTGCTGGAACCATGGTAAGGAACTTATAGATTGAGCCAAAAAAGAATTCGCTGGAACCATGGCAAGGAACTTACCTCAAGATTTTCCTTTCAATACACCACCAAGAGAAAATGGGCAGAGTTCAGAACAACAAAATTTTGAAACCCTAAAAGAGTAAAATATTTTTTGAAAATGAGATTAAAACTACAAACGTTTGCTGCTAAACCCCAAACGAGGCCCAAAGCATCCGTGTATACAATGAAAGAAATATATGACATAAAATGAAAGAAATATACCTATTTGTTGTAGTGAGAAGCAACTGTATTTTGGGAAGTCTTTGTTCCGAGCGAAGAGGTTGGCCGAATCGAGAACGACAGAGTTTACAATGAGTTGTATGAGCAGAAGTACTTCTCTTCATGATGCCATACTTCAAATTGAAAACCCCAAACGAGGCCCAAAGCAACCATTAATGCCAATAAAACCATTTCAATCTTCTCACGCGTCAAACAACCGCTAACATAATACATCACATGACATTTTGCACGAGTTTTCCATCGCTACATTTAATCACATTATGCAAATTCCCTTTTGCAAGTATTTGAAAGCATAGCCAAATCTAACGGGAGCTCGCGTATCTGAGAAATTTTCATGGAGCAAGGACAAACTCGCCACATTTCAGGTAGCATATTTGTTCGTGCATCCACTTGGCTGCTTTCACCGTAATTTATTTATTACTCATGAACCTCGTAACTCGCATTTCCATAAGGTCACCGTTAACAAATTTTCTCGTTCCCGTTTAAAAAAATTCTGAAATACTGATATTTTTCCGGGCATAAATGCCCCCATTGAAAGCCTATCGGCTTAATTAGTTCTTCTTAACTTGTTATCAATTAGTTGTTCTTTCACCAATAAGAACTGTGAATTTTTTTTTTTAGATCTATTTTTTTTATTTTTTAAAAGTTAAGATGTGTGATTTTTAAGTTTTTAAAATATAGTTTTTTTTCCCTCAAATCTAATTGGCTAAATTTTTTTACATCTTATTGCCGAATTTCATGGATCCACTATCTTAATGTAGTTTTTTAGGCAAATTTTTAGGTTTCTTTTTATCAAGAATTTAATTCTTTATTACAATCATCTCTTTCGTCAAATATGTAGCTTATATGACAAAGATACAAATTAATATTATTTTTGTTTTAAAATTTATCTATATTAACTTTTATGTCAAGAATTTTAATTATAACAATTATCATATAAATTTTTTAAATATTATAATATAAAGTTATGATTATTAATTATAATTATAAAGATAAGTCCACCAAGATTAAGGCATAAATTAGGTTATTAGCAAACAATGTGTAGTCTATTGAAACTTTATGTTGTTAAATAGGGAATATTGTTTTTTTTCTTTGTCTTGATATTATTACATATATTTTTTGCTCGATAATAAGTACTTTTTATTCAGAAAAGGAATGAAGTACATCCTGTGTAGGGGAAAAAGCGAGACTAGGTTAACATGTCCTAATCCTACCTTTTGACACACATTGTGGAATACGAAAGAGCCTAGAGGTATCACACAATTGGCTACTTCTTTTTGTGGAAGAGAGAGCCATGGGCTACCTATTAGGATTTCTATTCCTTTGTTGTAATTGAAAGATAAAATGATGCAAGTTCAATCCCTAACCCCAAAGTGCAAGTATGAACTAATAACAAGATTGCAGAATTGAACTTAAACTATGGAAAGCTGTAAACACAAGGACAAGACAAGAATGCAAATGCGTACCCTGAGTCAAAATTTGAGTGAAAATGTTCGGGACGGGGGCGTGGGCGCCACTGTCTTGATTCTGCCCCTGAAACTACTCCTAAAACTGCTGTCTTACAACCTGGAAAGCTGTCCGAACTGCCAAAAACTTGCTGTCTGACAGAGGGACCAGGGCGCCCAGCGCCTTTGTCCCAGGGACCAGGGCGCCCAGTGCCCCTGTCCTGGCAGGACCAGAGCGCCCCACACCCCTGTCCTGGTCTTCGACTCTGAAACTTGGTGTATGGTTCGGTCTCCGTCTGCTTCTTTCGAATCTGCAACTTGCGGCGTCGTCTGAATCCCGAAATCTGCACTTATATCTGAAAAGGTGTTTTGGGCGGCTATATAGGGTTTTGCCTTAGTCAAACCCCCGCTTTGGTGATTTCCACCTCCACGAATAGCCAAGTTGTATTGTAAAAGTAATGTGTGTGTAGACCTTGTGTGTGTGCAAGATCCTAAAATGCAAGTAAGCAAACTAGAGCAACCTAGAAAGTAAACCCTAATTGCTTGTAAATGATAATGTGAATGCTCCAAATCAAGATGCAAAGTGATCTAAAACATGAATGCAAATGATATAATGAAGCTCATGCAAAGACATGAAAACAACATGAAATCATACCCAACCCCAAGGGAGGGGTACAAGCCAATCTTCAGTCGGTGATCCCCTATTGCTCTTCAATGTCTTCCAAGCCCTAAGTGGATGAATGAAATTGATGAATGCTTGATGAATGAATGTTGAATGTTGCTCAAGTCTTCAAAGATCTACTCTTTTGCTGCATATGAGGTTCCTGAAACTAAAAATCTGATCCTTTCCAATGAAGAAAGAGAGCTCTTATGTATGAAACCCTAGGTCTTCATTCCAACTTTTGGCCGACCTAGAGATTGAATCTCCCGCCAATTTCTTGGGGTTAAGCTTTATTTTATGATTGGATTGCGCTCCTAAAATTTCAGGAAAAATGTCCGGGACCGTGTGCACTTTGGGCGCCATGGTCCTGACAACTTTTCACCAAATTTTCAGGGCCGTCGGATATGATGATTTTAGAGCGAATCCCGAAGTTATAGGTGATTTCGAGATGTTTTGACCCCCGAAATCAAGCCCCTAAGTTTAAAATAGGACCTAATTAGGTTTTTTGGTTAAATGATGTATTGGAGGAATAAAATGAAAGGGGCACATTTTAATGAAAAGGGCCCGACTTTATGATGTGGAAGATGATGAAATAGAACCTTAGACCTAATTAATTTGATTAATTAAGTGCTAAAGGGGAAATGCAATGCAAAATGCAAAATATGCCAAGGCGGGTGCTAAACTAGGTGTGAAATTGTACTGCTTTAGCAAGTGCGTACAATTTACGACGTTACATTTAGCCCCCACTTTAGCGGTCATATGAGTACTATGTGCATATGCAAGCTAAAGTACAGGAAAGTAAACATTATTTGAAAAAGGATATATCCATAAGTCCGTCGAACGAAGCCCCCAACGGTATCTGTAGTACACAGTTAGGAACCACACCCTACAAAACACACGTTAGATCACAAAATCACCTAATGCTTACTAAGGAAAGTGATGAAATTTGCGAGTAGCTATATGCCCCTCCTGTTTCGGCTTGCTTATTAGGGAGGTGAAACAGGGTAGCATGTTTACTGACGACAAATTGTGTGAGAGATTATTGATGATAGATGTTCACTAAAGAGGCTTCATCAGAGCACATTTTGGAACATCAAGGGAGTAAGGGAACGAAAATATGATTCCTACGCAAAAAGCAGTTCGAAAATCGCATTTCCCAAACTCAAGTTATGATGAAACGAGTGACAGAGGAGAATTAGGGTTTTGAAAGTAAAGGTAAAGGAATGAAAGTATATACCTTGAAAGTGACTATTGCATTTGTCACTTTGTTGATTTCTAAGTATTGTTCATTGCAGTGGAGCCCACATAGCCTTCATCATGCCTTCACGACGACCAGAGCGTCCCACGAGGATAGAGATCATGCGACAGGCCGTGATCGGCGATGAGCCACTGGACGAGGTGAGTTGACTGAACTTTGACTGCATTTCTGTTGACTTTGAGTTTTTGTGATCGAATGTGGGCCCGGGAATCTGACCCTGGGTCCCACCCAGGGCACCCTGGTCCTATCAGGGCGCCATGGTCCCTTCAGGGCGCCATGGTCCTTGTGGGGCCCCATGGTCCCTGGAGGGCGCCATGGTCCTCTCAGGGCGCCATGGTCCCTGAAGGGCACCATGGTCCCAATCAGGACTTGGCGAGGGATGCTAGGGTTAGCTTTCGATGTTCGACAGCTTTCATTTTTGGCATAGATGATTGTGATGATTAAGTACTGATTACACTGATGTTTTTGTATCGCAGGGTCTCCCGTACATGAGAGAGCACACTGCGGGGCAGATTCTTCGCAGTCTGCGAGATCAGATTCCTCGGCTGACTCAGGTAGAGAGAGATACATTATCTATAGTAGGTCTATGGTCTGTGATTCTCATGCCGACCATTCGATTCCATCCTGCGATGCTGATGGCACTTATGGAGCGATGGGATCCTGACACATGTACATTCCAGCTTCCAGTAGGGGAGATGACAGTGACACTTGAGGATGTGTACCGCATACTTCACCTACCTATCAGAGGAGCTACGTGACATACGCGACCGATCGGTCATCAGAGGACCATTAGAGGGAGCAGGTATACTGCATAGGGAGAGTCATGCCGAGTGAGACGAGAGGTCGCATCATGGTCAGCTGGCTCTTACATCCTACCGGAGAGGTGCCTCTCATGAGACGTCTTATGATTTCCATCATTGCACTAGCTGTCTGCCCTAATGGGTGAGGTACGCACATGCATGGGGGTCTCACATGGTGCATTAGGGCTATGGAGAGACATAGGAGAGTATATGCCTGGGGTCGGAGTATGCTTGCACATCTCTATCACGACCTCGAGGAGTATGTTTTTGGATAGGGTTGTAGCTTGATGACATGCACACTTCTGCAAGTGTGGATATTTGAGCACTTCACATGTACCAGGCCTGTCGGCTATCCGATGAGTGCGGCTAGCGAGAGACCCAGGGTGCTTGCCTATCCACTTACCAGCAAGTGGAGATTTGGGGATCTATTACATTGGAGAGTGACATTTGATAGATTGACAGCTGAGGTGACAGTATGGAGACCATATCTGCGAATGCACAGATGGGATGGGCTGGAGAGGCAGCTAGCATGCTTACAGAGGAACCGCCTACTGAGAGGACGATACCCACATATCATAGTCCCATTCTACTTTGACCGAGTACGGAGGTAGTTTGGGCTAGAGCAGTGTGTTCCAGCCGATGTACCCATCTACACTCGACACTCACGAGTCCTTCCCAGACCCAGAGCAGTAGCGAGGCCTACGATAGATGATATCGAGATCACAGATATAGAGGGGTCCGATCAGGATGTGGTCACTAATTATGCCGCAGATCCCGGAGCACAGCGCAGGTATCTGTCATGGTTTGTGAGGACATACCCAGGGCCTATCTTTCCACTGGATCACCCGACAGGCCATCCAGGTCCATGGAGACATGGAGACCGAGATGAGGATCCGGGATCCAGATCGGAGGAGCCAGAGGAGGGAGAGGGACATGAGGAGGCAGGAGATCCTGATCCACCCATAGGAGATCAGCCTAGTGTCGAGGAGGGGGAGGAAGGAGAGGAGGATGACACAAATAGAGATGATGATGAGGAGAACGAGGATGTGGGTGAGGATGCAGACGAGGAGGAGGATGACGAGGAGGAGGAGGATAGAGATGACGAGGAGGAGTTAGATGCAGCTCCCCACCATTCAGGAGATGATACCATAGCCTTGGATCCTCCTCATATTCCTTAAAAGGGGGAACACGAGGTGATACGGAGACCTGCACCCATCGTGCACAGATCATTTGAGCGTGGGGAGCCTAGCAGTTCCCACTCACAGATGCTACCATATCACGATCCCTACTGGTGCGAGGGAGATCCAGGTATAGTAGGTTTATGTTGATTGATTAATGTTTTGATGATATAGAATGGTACTAATACAAAATCTGTTCTACTGCTACAGCTAATGTGCAGGAGTGGCGCTCCTTGATCCAGCAAGCAGTGACAGATATTTCCACGAGGGCACAGATCCCTAGTTCCTCACAGGTTGCTTATAGGCCTTAGGGGAATGCGGGCCAGCATGAGGACTTATTTTCCCCATTTTGAGTATAGGTGGAAATATGGAGGGAGAGAGAGAGAGAGTTATATCAGAGGACCTTCAGCAGGCACAGCGTGACCTAGCAGCAGCTCAGGCCGAGGCTACCTCATATCGCGTGATCCTTATGGATAGGGATCGTAGGAGTTCCTCTCAGAGTCATTCACGGTCTATATCACGCTATACACCTATGGGTCCACCTTCATGGCCAGATCAGGAGGGAGCGTCTATTCGTCACTCTCCAGCCACTAGCCCGGTCACATTTTGTATAGTGACCTACTTTTGTATCATACGAGTCACACACACACACACACACACACACACACACACACACATATATATACACATGCTTCTCTTTGTCTCAAATGTGTTATCTCTAATGCCTAAAACAATGTATGTTTTGCTTTGATTAAGGCTAACACATTTCGTAGATTTACATGTATGTTCTGAATTTAATTTCCATGTGATTGATTTTTCAATGCTCCATGATTAAATTGATACATGTGTGACTTAATTAAAATATTTGATCAAGTACTACATTGATGATAGGGAAGAAATATGTGTTAAGCCTAAGAATCATATAACTAATGTGATTTAATTTAAACACAACATGACACAATTCAACTTAACACATAAAGACATTGTATAATATGCCAACATAATGAAAATGTAAATCTTTTGCAATTTACATAAATGAATTCAAGACAAACTAGAGAGTAAAGAAACACGCTTGTCAGGAACAAAGCAATATAGATTAAACAAAATATCATTTAATTCTAATTGCTCTAACAAAGATATGCTAACATATTATCCAATTTTGAAGAAGGAAATAGATGAATGATAAGGAATGAGGAATTAAGCATAGTATCTACGCAAGTGCATAGCGTTTATAGGTTCTTTAAGAGGCATACCGTCTACATCCGCTATTTTGTAAGCACCTGATCCATAATCTTCAATAACAATATACGGTCCAAGCCAATTAGGACTAAATTTTCCCTTTTCCTCAGGTAAGGCATTCACATTGCGCTGATTCTCATAGAGAACTAAGTCACCAACTGAGAAGGAACGTTGAATAACCTTATCATTATAGCTTCGTTGTAGAGTTTTGTGATACGCTTGAATATGCTCAAAAGCATTTATACGCTGTTCATCAAGCATCTCAAGCTGTTGAAGTCTTTGCTCTCTATAAGAGTCATCATCTACTATACCTTTGAGAGAAACTCTAAGTGATGGAATCTCTAATTCTAAAGGCATAATAGCATCAACACCATAAACAAGATTATAAGGGGTAGTTCCTGTAGCAATTCGTACACTCGTTCGGTAAGCCCAAAGAGCATAAATTAGCTGAGTACTCCAGTCCTTACCATGCTTATTCACGGTTTTGCAAAGAATTTGTTCAATTATTTTATTGGATGATTCGGCTTGACCATTTGATTGAGGATAGTATGGTGTAGAAAATCGATGTTTGATATGATATTTCTCGAGAAATTTCTTCACGTTCTTGTTCTTAAATGATGTCCCATTATCTGAGATTATAGTGGAAGGTATCCCGAATCGAGAACTAATGTTTTCTAGAAGAAATCGACAAATCACGTCAGCAGTAGTAGAGCGAAGAGGAACAACTTCTACCCACTTTGTAAAGTAATCTGTTGTGGTTATAATGAAAGTATGTCCTTGAGATGAAGGAGGAGAGATTTTACTGATGAGATCCAACCCCCATGCAGAGAAAGGCCAAGAGGCTACCTGAGAATGAAGTTCTTGGGCAGGAGCATGAATCAGATTATTGTGTTGTTGACATTGATGACATTTCTTAACAAATGAAAAAGAATCCTTCTGCATAGTTTGCCAATAATATCCCATACGAAGCAATCTTTGAACCAAGGATTTGCCTCCAAAATGCCCCCCACAAGCACTTGAATGTGCCTCTTCAAGAGCAATAGGGATTTCCGATTTGTTAAGACAACGAAGGAGAAGACCGTTATAACCGCTTCGGTAAAGAACATTAGAAAGAATGATATATCTAGCAGACAACTTGCGGATTCTAGCCCTAGTGTTTCTATTGGCGGAATCAGGAAAGGTACCATCGGTCAAGTATCTTACGATATGCGAATACCATTCATCTAAGTCTATAAAGTCGCAACATGTCACCAGGCTAGAATCATCTACAATAGCTGGAGAAATAAGGTTGTGAATAACAAATTTAAGATCAACCACAGGGTCCTTTAAAGATACAAGAGAAGCCACACATGCCATTGCGTCCGCATGTCGATTATCTTTTCGAGGAACAGGTTCCATGGTATAAGAATCGAATTTTTGTAACAGAGAGATAGCAAGGTCTTTATATTGTGATAGTTTGTCTTGTCTTGCTTGATACAGTCTTGTTACTTGTCTTATAATTAATTGAGAATCTCCATAAATATGTATGTGCTTTACATTCAGAGCCAAGGCTGCCTTTATTCCTGCTATAAGAGCCTCATACTCGACAATGTTATTGGTACATAGGAAATTGAGATGATAAGATAAGGGAATGGATTTCTTTGTAGGAGAAATCAGAACAACACCTGCCCCCGATCCCGTACGACACTTAGAGCCATCAAAGTACAGCTCCCAAGTTTCATCTTTCTCTGTACACAGAATGAAGTCGTCAGGAAAAGACTCAGGGTTAGGGAAGGAGAAAGGTGAAGGGGCCTCAACTAAGTGATCGGTCAATGCTTGCCCTTTAATTGCTCTTTGTGAAATAAATTTAAGGTCAAATTCAGTTAACATCATAACCCACTTAGCTAGGCATCCTGATAAATCAGTTTTAGAGAAAAGATGCTTCAAAGGATCAAACTTTACCATGACGTGGACTTCTGAATTCAAAAGATAATGTCTCAATTTCTGAGTCACAAACACCAAGGCCAAGCATTGTCTTTCTATCACAGAATATCGGGTCTCATAATCGAGTAAGGTTCGACTTATATAATAAACCGGACACTCTTTACCATCTTTATCATGTTGTGCCAATAATGCTGCGAGAGCATGAGAGGAAGCAGCTGTATAAAGAAGGAAGGGTTTAGAAGGTTTGGCAGGTTGAAGGATAGGAGGATTAGCCAAATATACTTTTAAATCTTCAAATGCTTGCTGACAATCTTCATTCCATTGAAAAGTGATATTCTTCTTGAGAAGTTGAGTAAAAGGAAAAGTACGATCCGCAAGTTGAGATACGAACCTACGAATAGCTTGAATCTTTCCTTGTAAGCTTTTGAGTTGAGACACATTTCTAGGAGGTGGCATGTTGACAATAGCATCTATTTTCTTAGTGTCCACCTCAATCCCACGATGCGAAACTATGAATCCTAATAGTTTTCCACTATCCACACCAAAAACACATTTTCGGGGATTCAAGCGCATGTGATATTTACGAATTCTTTCAAAGATTTGACAAAGGATCTTAATATGATCTATACGGAGAATGGATTTGGCTAAAACATCATCAACATAATCTTCTAAAATCTTATGCATATAATCATGAAAGATAAGGGTCATCGCTCGTTGATAAGTTGCGCCTGCGTTTTTAAGTCCAAAAGGCATCATCACCCAACAAAATATACCCCAAGGAGTGGTGAAAGTAGTTTTGAATTGATCTTGAGGATTAATGAAAATTTGATTGTATTCTGAAAAACCGTCCATGAAGGATAACAAAGCATGTCCTGCTGTAGAATCAACTATCATGTCAATGTTTGGGAGAGGGAAATCATCTTTCAAAGAAGCCTTATTTAAATCTCGAAAGTCAGTACACATTCTTATTTTATTATCTGATTTAGCCACAACGACAATATTCGAAATCCACGGGGAATAATCAATAGGGCGGATAAATCCGGCCTCCAATAATTTTTCAATCTCAGCCTTAACAAGCAAAGCTACCTTAGGATTCATTTTTCGAATCTTTTGTTTCACAGGCTTAGCATCGGGAACTAAGACAATATTATGAGTAACAATCTTAGGATCTATACCAGGCATGTCAGAATATGTCCAAGCAAAGATCTCAGGGAATTCATGCAATAAATCTGCATATTGTTTTTGTTCTTCTTCATCCAAACATTTTCCAATTCTAATAACTTTTTCTTCATTGCCAGGATCCATCTTAACATCAATGGTGTCACTTGTAAGAAGATTACTTTGTTGAGGAGTATCCTTTAACTGAGGGAATTCTTTCACAATCTCATCATTATCAATCTCTTTTCCAAAATAGGCTTCAGTGTTCAAACAATAAGGAAGTCCCCTATTGTGATGATAACGAGGGAGAGTATCATATGCTCCTAAAAACTCAGCTAAAGCATCATCTGTAGGAAAGACATCCAAAGCATAGGCACACGAAGGATCCCCATCAATATGCTCAGGGTGTCTCATTGGTAGAGATGTAGAAATAGTATTAACACTAATACATGGTCTCTTAGAAGCTTTAGTGTGCTTGTAAGGATTAAAACCAAGTCCAAAGGTCACATCATAAAGATTATTCTCTAGAGGAACCTTTATCCCTTGTTCATGAGCACCACAACCATTTCCATGATACCCATGCTTAGCTAGAATATGAAAACCACGACCATAACGATCAGCCATTTCAGAAAGAGAAGGTGGTTTTTCATAAGACAAAGAATCAAATCCTTCAGAATTAGAGGTGTGAGGAGAAGAAGTTTGAGAGGCGGCCACAAAATTATTGCTCATAGGTTTAGGTAAGATTGATTGATTTTTAGCCTCTTCCTTCTTTTCAACTTTAAGCTCTCTAGAAGGGACCCTATACTCACCTACAAAGGTGGGATTAAAATCAAGAGATCCCTAGTCGTCTTCTACGAGAACCTTTTCAGGATCAAGAGCCTTTTCATGTGTCGATTCAAGTTGAGAAGAGTCTTTTTCAGGAACTTCAGGCTCATCCAAAGAACTTTGATTATTAGAGGGTGATGATTCGTCCATAGGTAAAGAGTCATCACCAGAAGAGGAAGACTTAGAAGAACTCCCTTTGGAAGTAGATGTTTGCAAACAAGCTTGAAACTTAGTATCACCTATCAAGGTATATGTCTTATTGTTATAGATAAATTTAACTTGTCTATGCAATGTAGAGGGGACAGCTTGCATACTGTGAATCCAAGGTCTCCCTAATAACAAGTTGTATGTTAGATTTCCCAACATAACATGGATAGGAGTAGGCAAAGTAACAGGTCCCACCGTGATGGGTAAGGTGATAATACCTAATGAAGACTTAGCCACATTATCAAAGCCTCGAATGGGACGAGAGTCAGGCTCAATAAGGGATGTATCCACATTCATCTTATGCAATAGATTAATGCTACACACATTAAGGCCAGAGCCATTATCTACCAGTGCTCGTCTTATAGCAGTGTCTTTTATGATAACCACAATCATCAAGGGATCATATTGATGTTGAATTTCACTAGTAGGCAACTCGTCTTGAGTAAACACAATTTGAGCTTTAGGATTCATCACAAAGTTAACTAAAGATACTATATTACTAGATGCATTAGGTGGAGGAACATTCAAATCTTTCAAGGCATCTTGTAACATTCCATGATAAGCAGAAGAAGTTTGAATCAAATCCCAAAGGGATATCTTAGCAGGGGTAGCTTTAAGTTGTTCTATGAGATCATATTCCTTGCCAAGAACTTGTGAAATACGTGGAGCTTGCGGAAGAGTTGGTTGAGGATTAGGAAGAGAAACTGGAGTAACAGGAGGAGGATTAGGCTGCCTATTATTTCTAGTATGATAAGTATGGGCAACCGCATGATAACTCTCTCTAGTTAATTGCTTGGCGTAACTATAAGGACTCATAGGTTTTCTTCCTTGCACAGTGATGATAGATTTATTCGGAGTAAAAAAGGAATCATGACCATACCCTCCTTGGACAGTAAGGAGAGGTGATTTAGGAACTTGAAAGGTGGGAGAAGGATAGGCACCTTGGACTTCAAAGAGAGGCTTATTATGCTCTTTTAGGTTTATCATGTTAACTAATTTAGAAGTTTTGTTCTTGTTTAAAGATTTCGATAAAGCCACAAAGTCATCAAGAGCATCATCCAACAAAGCATGATCATATCGATTAAAAGGTTTATCTTTTGATTCAAAAGGAGACATCTCTTCATAGAGGGGATCATTGAAAACAACCATGTTACTAGATTCAGTGGAAGAGTTGATAGGAATGTACCCTTGAGAGGAATCATTCAACTTATCTTTCTCATCACAAGGAAATGGCATAGTAACAAGGTTTATGAGTTTTTGGTAAAATGAAGGTTTGGTATCTTTAGGATTCAAAAACTCATCTAAAGCTTCATCTAATTCATCTTGGCTATACTCATAATCGACATAATTGCATACATCATCATAAATATGAACATCTTGCAAATAAAAATCTGACATTTTCAAATAAAAGTTGCATAAAACTTAAACACACAATGCAAAAGAAACAAAGAAACACACTCTCCTCTTTTTTTTTTCTTTTTTCTTTTTTTTTTTGAAAATGAAACTTAAATGAAACACACTAAATCTAGATCTAACAAATGCAATGCAAGAAGAAGCAATAATAAGATTCACATCAGGTTCACCAAAATGTGTAGGGGAAAAAGCGAGACTAGGCTAACATGTCCTAATCCTACCTTTTGACACACATTGTGGAATACGAAAGAGCCTAGAGGTATCACACAATTGGCTACTTCTTTTTGTGGAAGAGAGAGCCATGGGCTACCTATTAGGATTTCTATTCCTTTGTTGTAATTGAAAGATAAAATGATGCAAGTTCAATCCCTAACCCCAAAGTGCAAGTATGAACTAATAACAAGATTGCATAATTGAACTTAAACTATGGAAAGCTGTAAACACAAGGACAAGACAAGAATGCAAATGCGTACCCAGAGTCAAAATCTGAGTGAAAATGTTTAGGATGGGGGCATGGGCTCCACTGTCCTGATTCTGCCCCTGAAACTGCTCATGAAACTGCTGTCTTACAACTTGGAAAGCTGCCCGAGCTGCCGAAAACTTGCTGTCTGATAGAGGGACCAGGGCGCCCAGCGCCTTTGTCCCAGGGACCAGGGCACCAAGCACCCCTGTCCTGGCAGGACCAGGGTGCCCCACGCCCCTGTCTTGGTCTTCGGCTCTGAAACTTGGTGTATGGTTCGGTCTCCGTCTGCTTCTTCCGGATCTGCAACTTGCGGTGTCGTCTGAATCCCGAAATCTGCACTTATATATGAAAAGGTGTTTTGGGCGGCTATATAGGGTTTTGCCTTAGTCAAACCCCCGCTTTGGTGATTTCCACCTCCACGAATAGCCAAGTTGTATTGTAAAAGTAATGTGTGTGCAGACCTTGTGTGTGTGCAAGATCCTAAAATGCAAGTAAGCAAACTAGAGCAACCTAGAAAGTAAACCCTAATTGCTTGTAAATGATAATGTGAATGCTCCAAATCAAGATGCAAAGTGATCTAAAACATGAATGCAAATGATATAATGAAGCTCATGCAAAGACATGAAAACAACATGAAATCATACCCAACCCCAAGGGAGGGGTACAAGCCAATCTTCAGTCGGTGATCCCCTATTGCTCTTCAATGTCTTCCAAGCCCTAAGTGGATGAATGAAATTGATGAATGCTTGATGAATGAATGTTGAATGTTGCTCAAGTCTTCAAAGATCTGCTCTTTTGCTGCATATGAGGTTCCTAAAACCAAAAATCCGATCCTTTCCAATGAAGAAAGAGAGCTCTTATGTATGAAACCCTAGGTCTTCATTCCAACTTTTGGCCGACCTAGAGATTGAATCTCCCGCCAATTTCTTGGGGTTAAGCTTTATTTTATGATTGGATTGCGCTCCTAAAATTTCGGGAAAAATGTCCGGGACCGTGTGCACTTTGGGCGCCACGGTCCTGACAACTTTTCACCAAATTTTCAGGGCCATCAGATATGATGATTTTAGAGTGAATCCCGAAGTTATAGGTGATTTCGAGATGTTTTGACCCCCGAAATCAAGCCCCTAAGTTTAAAATAGGACCTAATTAGGGTTTTTGGTTAAATGATGTATTGGAGGAATAAAATGAAAGGGGCACATTTTAATGAAAAGGGCCCGACTTTATGATGTGGAAGATGATGAAATAGAACCTTAGACCTAATTAATTTGATTAATTAAGTGCTAAAGGGGAAATGCAATGCAAAATGCAAAATACGCCAAGGCGGGTGCTAAACTAGGTGTGAAATTGTACTGCTTTAGCAAGTGCGTACAATTTACGACGTTACACATCCATGGATTTTGTAGCTATCAGCAAAAAATAAACATTACCGAAGACCACATGTACATACAATTTTTTTTCACAGCAATAATTTTAAAACGAGAAATTACAAATCTTGTAGACCACCAAACCATTCGAGTGCAGAGTTTTAAAAAAAAACTTACATGCCAGCCATTAATAATTAATAGTAAAATTCAAAAAGAAAAGAGAAGAGGAGGTTCATGCACCTTGGGAGCTTCGTTCCCCTGCATTTTCAAGTTTCTCGCACAACCTCTTCTTCTTGCGCGGATGAAGCACTCTACCTTCCACAATTCCATCTTCCCTTTTGGCATCTTGAATTACATTATCCAATTCCTTAATCTGCACTACTAGTTTCAAAGCTTCCCATCCGTGTTTGGATTCCTCCCTCTAGTGTGTTCTGCCACAATCTTCTGGCCATCAAATGAAAGACAGGGGTTTTTTAAATCTTTCATGTGATACCACTTTCATTCCCTCATTGAAGTTGAATCCTCCACTCGAGATTTCCCATTCCATAATGGAGTCCATGTCAACTAGGAAATCAGTGTGCACAATTGACTCCATCACCTTTTTCACCACCTGCATTGGTTCACCAAGGTCTAGCCCCCATGATCATTGAATACACATCCATGTCTGTGTGATATCGGTGTCTAAGGTTACCAAAAACCTTCCCCAAAATTAACTGAACACTCTTTATCAGATGCTTATTCTAAAAGAGAAACATTCCTCAGAGCCTTTTCCCTGTGATGTCTCCAAGGAATGGGCATAGCTATTTCTTAGACTTCAATGTGAAATTCGCTTCCATGGTCTCTATTATCACAAAAGCTTGCACCCTTGTTGAGCTATCAACTTAGAAACCTTGTGAAACATGAAAACAACTCTGAAGTGTGGAACCTTGTGCAAGGGGGTTGAATCTCCGAAGAAAGCCAAATTCCTTCTCAATCCAGGTGTAGGTGTTGAACCAACTCAACACTTCAAAACTAACTCCTAGGCCTATCCTAACAACTTGCAGAGGAAAAGGAAAGATGCAAATGCTTGAAATAAAAGGAGGTGATGCACCAAGAAGAGATTGTTCCTCTCCCTAACCGAAATGACACAAAAAACAACTGAAACACCCAGGAGATGCACAAACTTCAGTTGTATGAGTGACCCCAATGCATGTATGAAGGTTAGAATTCATTGAATGCTAAGAGGGGAGAAGGTTTCCCACAAGTCACACTTAGAAACAAGTTAACACAACATAGATGTGAAAGAAAACCACAAACATACACTTATAATGGAGGTAAGAACACATACACAACATGCATAAGTTAAAGTAAGGAAACAATGGTAGTTTCAATTCATTCAAAGGCCAAAGGCCAAAGGCCAAACTTACTATTGCATAAATGTAAAAATAATTACAAGTCTTCAAGAGAAGAGAAAGAGAATAAGAAAGCTCAAGGCAGTAGGTAGAGAACCCTTTACAATGAGGCTTAACAATATTTATATAGAAAAATGGTTACAAGAGTGATCATGACCCCTGTATGTCAGTCTGGGAGTGCAGGGAAGTGCATGCAATTGACTTGTACATGCAAGAAACCTAGCCATACCCACAAAGGGCAATCCTGAGAAGGTGGATTGACTAACCTTCCAAAGTCAGATATGACATAAGTCACCAAGCATGGCCCCGTACCTCCCTTGATGTAAATCGTGCCAAAAACATTTGATGCACCCTTGTGGCTCCACAAAAGAAAGTGCACAAGTCACCAAAAATGTCAGAGCATTTAAAGCTCTGAGTGTCGATCATGCCATCCAAAAGTGTTGCCAGTCGGGAGGAAGTCCGGGGAATTTGGAAGCCTGGGCTCCCAAAGTGAGGAAGACAAGGGAAGGACTTCGGAACCTCGGGGTTCTGGGATAGAAGAAAGGAGAGTAGCAAGGAACTTCAGAACCTCGGGGTTTCGGAGTTCTAGAGAACTAGAAAAAAGGGCGAAGGGAAGGACCTTTAGAACCTTGGGGTTCCAGAGTTCTGGAGAGAAGAAAGGAAGGCTAAGGAAGGAACTTTAGAACCTCGGGGTTCTGGAGTTTCGGGGAAGAGGGAGAAGAAGAGGGAACTTCAGAACCTCAGGGTTCTGGGTTTCTGGAGGGACTAGAGAGAAAATGAAAAGAGGGAAGGAACTTCGGAACCTCGGGGTTCCGAAGTTCTGGAGAGAAGAAGAGAAAGGGAAAGAAGGAGAGGAACTTCATAAACTTAGGGTTTCGAAGTTCCGGGAAAAGAAGAAAGGGGAAAAAGGAAAGGAACTTCAGAACCTCAGGGGTTCTGGAGTTTTGAAGAAGAATGAAAGGGAAGTAAGGAAGGAAAGGAAACAAGACTAGGAACCTCAGAATCTCGGGGTTGCGGAGAAAGGAAGAGGCAAGGAGGGAACTTCGGAACCTCAGGGTTCCGGAGTTCCGGAAAAGGAAGAAGGCAGGAGTCAAGGGAAAAGAACTTTAGAACCTCAGGGTTCTGGAGTTCCAGGGGAAGAGAAAAAGAGGGCCTAGGGACAAGGCAACACTTCAAACCTCATGATTCCATCGTCTTCTCTTGATCAATTTTGGAGCAACGTTGATCCATAGAACATATAATTGATCTTTTCTTGCTGATGGACCAAGGTGTCATAAAATGACAACAATCTCTTTGCAATTCTGTGGTCGCCCCTCACTTTGCCAGCTCGCAACTACATCAAGAAAAAAGATTACCAAATATTTGGGCAATGTGTTCAAGTAAATGCTCATTCAAAGTATAATTCCTCCCCAATAAATTCCTCGTCCCTCTCCTACCACCACCCTTTTTTCCCACCTTCTCCGGACAACGTATTAATGAATGTTGTCAGTACCGTGCTTGCTCAGATGGTCACCAACAGTCACCCGATCACTCAACTTAAACTTACATGATATCAGATCATTGCAATACTTCTTTTCTCACTATTTTCTCAATAATTTGAGTAGACTAAGGTGGCCATTGAACATTTGTATCATCGCCACCCCACCATCTCGTAACAAACTTGTCCAATTCACAAGCCACGTTGGACAAAAAGTCTGCCACCCCATTTCTTGCTCTCCGAATGTGGGATACCATGTAATCTGGAAAAGATCGAAGCCTCAAATAGATAATCGTGATGACTTTGTTTATTCTCCAGCTTGGTGAAGCCCCTTTCACAATTGCTTCCACCATAATTTTTGAATCCCCTTCTAGGTGTACCTTCAGAACTTTCATGTTGTTTGTCAAATCTAGAGCCAACAACGCAACCTGCACCTCAACCTCATTATTCATACCATCTTGCAATCTTTGAGCTCCTTTGAAGAGAACTTTACCATTCTCATCACGACACTTTACCATTCTCATCACGAGCTACACACCCTGCACCTGAGATACCCAGATTTCCCTTTGAAGGTCCATCAAAGTTAATCTTTATCCATCCTTTCTCCGACACCATCCACTCCTCATTTGAATCCTTACCATCCTTAGAAAAAGGATTAGCCCTTTCCATCCCATGAATGGGTATGATATTATTACATATTAAATTTAATTAAAATTATATTTTATTTATGATAGTTTATGTACTTTAATTTTCATTTCAATAATTTTAATAATAACAATTATCATATAAATTTTTTAAATATTATAATATAAAGCTATTATTATTATTAGTTATAATTATAAAAAAAAGTCCATTAGGATCAATGCATAAATTATAATTTTTTTAATTTATATACCTTCTCAGTCCTTGTCAAAAAATATATACAGTCTATATAAAATTCATTTTTTTTGTTTGATTTGCTTTTAGTTTTATTCATAAAATTGATAATTATATACTTTTAATTTTACAAAACCAACAAAATATTTAAAGTTCTATTATTATTACATATTTATAATTTAAAATTAATATGATGGTTAAAATACTATATCAAATATTTTTAATATTTTTAGCCAAGTTAAATTAACTTATGGTTAGTATCAACTATACTTTCACTTTGTGCTAAATACTTTTAGTTTTACAAAACTAACAAATTATTTAAAATTTTATCATTATTACATATTTCTAATTTAAAATTAATATAATGTTTCAAAAACTATATCAAATATTCATAATATTCTTTAACCAAATAAAAATCAACATATGGTTAATATCAACTATACTTTCACTTTATGGTAAAATAATTACATCTCTTTAACTAATCATTATAACTACATTATAAGGGTCTATCTCTAAATCAATCATCAATATAATCATATTTGTGCCTATTCAAATCCAATAAATAAGTAATACATACACCTTCTTAAACTATTATATAATTTGTGTTCAAATTAATATACCATAACTCATCTATCATCTATTCTACAATAATACGATAAAGACAAGTACTCGCCACTACATGACACTTGTTTGATCTTGCATTCTGAATTTATTCCTATTTATGATTTCAAAAACAAAGTTATAAATAAAAATCCACTTTCCCTGGGCTACCAAGTGCTTTTGACTTCTCTTGTTTTATCCCCTTCCACATTCGCCAACAAATTACCATCTTCTATCTTATGAGATTCTTTATACTGTACTTGCATGATAAAATTGATGGCTGACTTTGATTATGATCAATCAAAATGTATTTTCACAATGCATCAGCCATTTCCCATTTTGTTAAATTTATTGCAATTCTATTTAAAATTTTCATTTTTAAGGTACTGGCATTGTAGTGGAGTTCAGGATTCCCACTTACTTTCATGGTAACACAAATACAGTTGTAATGTGCATTTGTAAGAGACAATACTTTAAAGATTTTGGGCTGAGAGATCAAATCATTCGCTTTGAAACACACTAAGAAACATATTAAGTCTCCAAAATATAGTCAACTCTAAATGTTTAACACTTTTAAATTTAGAAATCGAAATTTAAGATGTATGATTTAAACCTTCCGATTATGAACCCCTTTGCATTAAAATGCACATTTTCAGTTATAAGATTCAATTATTATATGTTTACCATTGAAAATAGGACCCACTGAGATCAAAGAGAAGCTGCATAAAACGGGATATGATAATGGCAGATTATAAGTCTTAATTTTATCTGCTGTGTAGTCCTTTGCAGATGGAAATTGCATGTAAATTTATCACCTTCAATTTGGGTATGAGGAAAAAAGGAATTCACTATTGGATGCATTTCTTGTTTAAAAGTTTCTTGAGAATGATCATATTGAACTCGAGATCGATCCAAAACAAGCTCCAAAATTGAATCATATTCTGAATAGTGCACATTTCCTGAGTTATCAATGTTCCTCTCATCTTCAGGTTGAGCCAATCACTGCACACAACTTTAAAATCATCAATATTCCCTGTTGCTGCACAGAACCATGTCAAAATGGTGCATTGAAATGATCAATTTGGACTTCAGAGCACTGTCTTCAAAGACTTTTTTTTGCTGAAACTGAGCTCAATATGGGTTTTTCTCAACAAATTTATCTTACAACCCATCAATCACTTATACATTATGTATAAAATGAGCTATTGCATCCACAAAATTGTTCCACATGCTCAACAGAAAGAGACCGAACGTCTTGATAAAATTCCACAGGAAAGCTAAATTGTGACCAAGGCAGCAAGGAAGGATAAAGGAAATTCCTATTCAATCAAAGTAAGAAAGAGAAAAGGAGATTCCTATGGGAAAAATAGATTCTCATTCCAGTTCATTCAAAACATAGAATTCAGAGAAAGCAAGAAAAGAAAAAAGAGATTCTTATTCATTTTAAGCGCGAGGTTCAGAGAAAGCAAAGAAAGAAAAAAGAGATCCCCATTCTCGCTCATTCAAAACATAGAGTTCAGAAAAAGAAAAGAAAAAGGAGATTCTTATTCATTTTAAGCGTGAGGTTCAGAGAAAGCAAAGAAAGAAAAAAGAGATTCCCATTCTCGCTCATTCAAAACATAGAGTTCAGACAGAAGGAAAGAAAGCAAGGAAAAAAAAGGAGATAAACATCAATAAATTTTGGTGCTTAACTGCACTATATGCATCAATAATTTATATTCCGAATCAAACTCATGAAAGAGTGCCATAGTTTGTGGTTTTGGTGGTTTTAAGGTGTATTTTGAAAATTGACGATAATCAATAGATAGATAGATAGATAGATTGTTATACATGCTCACAAATATTTATGTTTTGTACCTAGATCTATCAAATCTATTTTAGAGTTATATATGAACATTTATATATTGGACACTTGTGTTATGTAAATCGTGTTTATAATCTTGAAATTCAGTAATTTAGAATCAACTCCTAATAGATATCTATATTGAATATATTTTAAATATTCTATAGCTGAATTCAAATACATCTACAAAAATCTGATATATTACATCCAATTTATAGATAAATTATTAAAAAATCACATAATTTAATGCAAGTTTGTTTCTGTTAAATTAAAAAATTGACTACACTTACTATTTTGTAAAGGCAAAAGTGAGCGAAAAAAATCTATCGGGCTTGCATCTTGTTAGACCTAAGTCTTAGAGTGTATTTTCGGAACAAACTTATTAAGTAGCGAAAAAAATGACATTAAATATTATACAAATTCACTAGTCCTAATTCTCTCCCCTCTTCTCTCTACTCCTTTGTAATGTGTGAGCTTGGATAGAAGATATTGCCTATGAAATTATATAATATTGTGGAACTTACGTAAACAATCCTTCCAAGGATGCATTCTTAAATAATGTTAAGCTAGATTAATGTGAGATGTTAAGACATTATTTATTCTCATGTACAAAGGTTATATCCACCTCAAGTTACATTAGACTAGTGTAGGAAGAGAAAATTTTATGTATGACACAACTTAGTACATATATGGTTCATAAGTTTAACATGCTTATCATATAAATGTAAATATTTAAGCCAGCTAAAATTTAGAGCAATTTATTCTAGATGTACACAAAGTTGTTCACTAAGAATTCATGCAACTTATAAATGAATAAAATATATTCAAGAAATTACATTGTTTGCAAATAAACTATGAGTAATGGAAATAAAAACAATCTATAACTTAGTTAAAGATGATGAGATAGGGCGACCAATTTCTTTCCAAACTCAAATATGTCTATAATATATATTATCAAATTCTAAGGTTGATAGAGTACAAAATTAAACAATATATAAAGTAAAATATATACAATGCCTAAAAAAGCCTTAATGAATTTTATAAGTACATAAATTACTATAATAGATCTATATATTTTCAAGGTAATATGTATGACATTCTCAATGTAAGATATAATCAATTCAAAATATTGGACACCTAATAAAAAACATACTCAACCCATTAGTTTTAATGTGGAACTTGTCACAAAACTACCAAAGTAAGATATGATTAATTCTTAGTGCCAATCATTTAGATATTGTGCATACATGTTTGACTTGAATATAATTCACTTGTCTGAGTTATGAACTAAAGAGTCATGTTAGCCATGGCACATTCAATTTAGGATCGTCTCTAATACCTGGTACACAAGGCTAGAACATGACACATGTATACAAGAGCGATATCATCAGTACATGTACATACATGGGTATGATATATCTATACATAAAATATAAATCATCTCTAGACATATGTGTAGATATTAAAAATTGTACCACACTTGCGAGTGCTAATTTTACTATTTTTCCCCTTTCATTAAATAATTTTATTATCTAATTAATCCGATTTTATTCTTTTCGTTCAAATTTGAAAATATTGAAATTTCCCTCTTTTCTCATAATTAAATAATTTTAATTATCTAGTTTTTCTTTGACCTTAATTAAATGATTCTAGCATTTAATTAATTTTCATCACCTCACTTTAATTAAACAATCTTCATTATTTAATTAAATTCAATGTTTATCTTCTCATGATAAAATAATTTCTTTAGATTATTTAATTAGCTAATGATGTCCTTTTAATTAAACAAATTTCCTACATTTATTTAATCTCATTTCAAATAAATTTCATTTCCCTCCAAATTCAAAATAATTTGATTTCCTTCTCATTCCAATTTAATTTCATGTTTTCGAAAATCCAAATTCATCCAAAATTCACCAAAATGCTAATTTCGTTTATTGTCCAACAACACATGTTGAAATTCCTAACTGCCACTAACTCTCAGTGAGTCATCAATCACCTTTTTTTGACTAATCAATCAATTCAATCTTTGAATCAATCAAATCAGTTAAAACAATTCAATCAGTTCTTTTAACTCTCAATCAAAGTTAGTTACATCGAATAATTGTCTCCCACCAACTTGTCTCACGAATCCTCAATCATTAATCAACTTTGTTCTCAAATCGATCTTAACCATCAAATCAAATCTCAAAAATCTATAAATTCAAGCTCAATCTCCAATATCATAACCACTATCTTTGTATTCTTGTGCATCTATTTTGTAGGTTTTTATAAGTACAATTTTGTGAGCCATACTTCAACACAAGAAAAAGGAGGACAATGGACACTAGATGCATGAAATTAGCTATGGAGATTGATTTGCTTTAATTCATTTTATTTGATTGTTGATTCTTTTATTTATTTGTAATTGAGACTTGTGTGATAGAATTGGTTTTTGTGGTTGCCTAATTAGTCTATTACATCATGTTTTTCCTCAAATTTTCAAGCACTTAGAAATGGTGAATCAACGTGAGCTAATAGCAACTTAATTTGTGATTTTTGTGAAAATATAGAAAGTATGCAAATATAGGTTTCAAATTATGCAATTGACATTGGATTTATGCAATTGATATTGGATTTACGCAATTGACATTTGTTTTACACAATTGCATGCTAGGATTTATGCAATTTATCATAATCTCTTGCACAATTGAAGAAGGATTTATGCATTTTACAGTTGGTTATCACACATTTGTGAAGCAAATTCATGCAATTGCTTGTTGAAATTCAACAAGTATAATTCTCTGTTTTTTGCTTTTCTTCCTATTTTATGTTAAATTCTATTTTTGTTTTGTGCTTGTTTGATTATTTAGGTTAGGATTTTTGGTACTAATCTTTGATTTTCAACATGTGGCAATTGTGGACGAAGAACCTATCTTTGAAACTACTAACAAGTTTGCTACAAGATCCTAGAGTTTCTTTCCATTTCTTTGTTTTCACATCTTCATGTGTTTGGTAGCATAGACAACACTTCATTTCTTAAATGGAATTAACCTTGTTTGTTGTGTTTTGTGTGAAAGCACGTTGTGTTTAGAGTAGATCCCATAAGATTGGTGAAAGTATCCTCTCCCCTAGCCCTTGAGGACCTTGAGTGTAAGAGAACTCATTGTATCTTATCTGTGTTTTGAGGGCCTACCCTTGGAGAAGTGATCACTCCAAGAGGAATGAATTAAAAGCGGCTTTTCTTTTGTCCAGCTATATAAATGGTAAAGGTGAAAACCATAGCCTAACTTGGGGGTGTATGCATTTGATATCAATTTGAGGGTGGACTCAAATCCACACAGGATTGAAGAAAACCTTAAGTGACTTATCTACAAGTGTAGGCACATAAGTCTCTTGAACAATGATTAGAAACCTTGTATTTAGAGGGCCAAATAAATAGATTTGATTTATTCAATTAATGTTGAATCTTTAGAAAAAGATTAGTAAGTTGAATTAATTAAATAAAAATTATCTATTAAATTACCATAAAAAAAAATTAGTTTGATTAATTAAGTAATCAAGACAAAGGTATAGATTGAGAGTGATTCTTTGAATATCATCAATTGCCTTAAAGAAACTCAAAGCCCAAGTTGAACTATCAAAAGCATAGTTAGGGATTCAATCTCTATTCTTAAGTCCTTTAAATAATGTCATGTCTCCCATATCTATAGAGAGGGCAATATGGTAGCTAATTATTTCAACTATTTCAACACTAATAATTCACGACTCCCTTCCCGTTGAGATTAAATCCATTATAATACACGAAATTCAAAAAATTTAATGTGAAAAATTCTAATTATTGCAATTCATTTCAAGATCACCTCACATGGGTTTTGGGTAAAATTTTGGGCCCCTTTCATATGTGGTGGTGTATTCTTTGTTTAAGTCTAATATTGGTTTGTTTTATTGTTTTTCCCATCATGGGTGGTGAATGGAGTCAAATTAAGATAATTTATTGCAAGGGGACAAAGAAGAATGCTCAAGTTTGGGAGATTTTATAAGTTGGTGGGGTTACCCCATATCTGGAAAAGATCTTGGTTTTGATTTGCAGGCCACCAGGTTTTTTGTCAAGGGATGGAAAAAATGCATTGTGTTAGTTTATGGTATGGAGTTGGAGATCTCTAAGAACCTAAGGTAGAAATATTTTCAGATATAGAAAGTCTTTGGAGGTTGCAATGAACAAATTCTTCAGGAAGAATGAAAGAGAGAATCTGGTTAAGCTCTTCTCCAATGGTTATGACAAGGGTTCAATAAAACCAATCTCGACCGAAGTTGCTAAAGTTATTGTGAGGTATTTTAGGATTGATGGTAGGTTTACTGGTTTGTTTGGGTATCATTTTATTTTACTCAATCATTTCAGTCATAAACAAGTCGTTTCCTTTCCATTTTAAATGTTTCTTCTCTTGAATATGCGATTAGAAATAATAAGAACCCTAAGCTTTCAGTTTTGCGTGAGGGTTTGATACTTTTAATTATGGAGCATGGGAAATATTTGCCTATCTCGTCTGAGCTTAAACATAACACCAAAACTTGTAAGACCTATGGCCCATACTATGTGCATTACTCAGATACAAGTACTAACATAGAAGACAAATCAACAAAGGAGGAAGAGTGGG
Source organism: Cryptomeria japonica (assembly GCF_030272615.1). NCBI lineage: Eukaryota > Viridiplantae > Streptophyta > Pinopsida > Cupressales > Cupressaceae > Cryptomeria > Cryptomeria japonica. The sequence continues at coordinate 534,704,291 of NC_081413.1, forward strand.
TTGCAAATGAGGGTAAACCTTCCCTCAAAGGACAAACCTAGTACCAGGAAAATTCCTAATAAGCATGATAAGACCCAAATTTATTGGTTAAGGGGTTCCTATATCGAGGAAGATGATATGGAGATTCATGTGCACTCCTCTATAAAGAAAAGGAAAATATTAAACTAGTTATGAGAAGGGTAAGGATAGAGTACTATAGGGAAGAAGTACGCTGTAGGGAAAGGAAAGAATAACTTGGTTAGGAAGAAGCATGCTGAGAATGGGAAAAATAATTTCTCTAATGCTGAAGGGGAGGAGTGTGGCAAGTCTAAAGGTAAATAAAAAGAAGGGGAAACTAATAGAGTTCAACACATTGATCAACATGAGTTGTCTGAGGATTTAAACTATTTCAACACTAATGGGGATAATGTTTCTAATGTCTTTGGTTTGGCTAAGGAGGGTATGGTGGGATAATTCAAATTGTCCAAGTGGTTTTTCTTTGAAATCAATCAAATGAATGTGAAGTTGTGGGATTTTTAGAACATAATGGATACTATTAATGGCAATGAAGATATTTTGAGGAACAAATTAGTTGGGAATAAAAATATGCTTACCATTTTGGAGGAAGCGGCTAAATATTTTAGCTTGATGAAGAATGAGTATGAAGGCCGCATTAAGATGTTGGAGGATGCTATTCAAAACCCGTGCATCATAAATTGGAAAAGGTTGTGAAAGTAAGCTAGACAACTGACTGTATGTGCACTTGCCATGGGTCAATCTCCCGGTCAGTGCATGTACCCGTGTGCTAATTTTTGCATGAGTATCCAGCCTGTCCGCCTGGGACCGCTGAGTTGTAAAATTTATGGCATCAACACCATTCATTCGTATCACGGGCACGAGAAATACGCCAACCTTCAAGCCATGTGAGTCGAACCACAAACCTCCCCATTTCGGGGTTCGTGACATTACCTTCACGTTGCGGGGTGAACCCCAAAATGATTAGATTTATTAAATAAAAAATATATTTTTATTTGGATATGTAGGATAGATGTTGAATAATGATGACATAAATATGAGAATGCATTTTAGGTGTTTACAATTAGATCTAATAAATTTTTTAAAAAAAGAAGAAATGATCATACATGATACACTAAAGTATTAGGACCAAATCCTAGGTACAAACATGAGTGGTTGTACAGAAATAGACTATGTAAATAATGTGTTAGTAATAATTTACTTAGATTAGAAATAATATTTTTCCCACATTTTCATACTTATAAAGTTAATTATGTCAGATATTTATGTTAAAAAAAATTGCTAGTAAACTTTATAAAATAGTATTGGAAGCTTGGATTCTATTGATGATGTGTCCACTAGATCTATCTAAGTTATAATTAATCATATTTATTAAATATCATTAATTTTTTTTATAAATAATTCAACCCAAAAGACAAAGATCTTCTCTAAAAATGTCAGACAAAGATCATATTGCTAGAAAAATAAAGAGAGTTGATATAGACCGGAAACAAACAACCATAAAGTACCATACATACATTCAAATAGTACTTTCATATTCACCATAACTTAAACTCCATATTACATGTTGTCCAATAAGAAAAAAATAAAACACACAATTATGATTGTGTATCTTGTCTAGTCTATCTTAATAACATGATGCACAAAGGGTAAATTATAGTATCCCTTGCCCCAAAGTATTAGTTGATACAATCTTAGAGAATTAAAAGATAAAATATTTGGAGTGGTAGAGCCTCTGTCACTTCCTCTACACGTATTACATTTTTCAACTTGGTGAAAGGAGAGATTAGTCAAATCCTTCTCATCTTCATTCTCATAACAAATGGAAACATCTAATTTAGCATAACAAAAAAGGTTGATTTCCATTATGTTGGCAATCTTCTCCAATCCTTCTGTACATATGTTTTGGCCACTCCATTAGGATGTGAAAGTGATCTAGGTGGTAGTAAAAAATGTATCATCTTGACTTTCTATCTCCTCAATGACATTGTGTGGAAGTAAGGTGCAAAAACATTAGTTAACATAAAAGCACAATCTAGGGCTTGGGTTGTATCAAAGATATATTTTTCTTTCTTGAAACTTCCTTGAGTCAAAAGGCAATTTAGTCACAGCTTCTCTTGTAACCATAGGTGGAGCCTCATCCATCTACTTGGCCAACTCTCATCATTAATCCACATTCATAGGTCTAGGCATAAAATTTCCTTTTCAAGACAATTGATAAAATTATTGATTATCATTAGGCTAGCCTCACCTTCCTTTCTTTAATGCTCCTTCCCCATTAGATTTATCTCCTTATAGTCATTACATCTCGGTTTTCCACCCTTGTAGCTAGAAGATGAAACCACAACTATAGAGATACAAAATCCTTTATGTGAATAAATAGCCAAGACCAATTTAATGATATATTAATGGATGATTCTAGATTTCAATGATTATTAAGAGGGTAGATGGTGAATCAAAGCATTCTATTTTCAATACTCCTAGCTTCTAACTTATAACACATTCTCATTAATGTACTTTATCTTTCCTATCTATTTTTATTGACAACCCCATACATACTATAAATCATAATGTTATTGTGATCCAACCCTCTTATTAGATTTGTATTAAATTTTTTAAGTAATAAAAAAAATTCAAATTTTATTTTGTGATATGAAATTATCTTTATATTTTGAAACAAAAAAATTAAGTTGATTTGAAAAAATAGATGAAACAAATAAAATTATCTTAGCAATGCTACAACTAGTTTTAGATGCAGAAATACCAATGCTACAAATCACAATAATTATATATTATAATTTACAAAACCTATTAAAACAATAATTTGTGAATACAATGTTTTGATAAATTATTGAAAACATACTTTAAGTAGACTAGTATTTTTTTTCGCCAATATAACCAAAATTTGAAAAATCCTCTTAATTTGAGTAAACATGATGTGAAACTAAACATATTTGATCACCCAAAAAATATTCATATATTAACTAACATTAAGGATTTTTCAAAAAAGGGTGGAAGAATGGCATTTTTATTAAATTCGAACTTGAATTTTTTTAATATAATTGCAATTGTTTATTTTGTGAAAGATGATTTGTATTAAAGCCTTATTTTAAAGTGAATAAAAATCAAATATAAATAAAAAGTCACAAATTCAAATATTTCCATAAAGAAAAGAAAGAAAAAAGAATGAACCTTTCAAGATATAACAATCTCCCTTGCCCCAACCCCAACCCCTTTTCGGGGTTTGGGTGGCTCTCCCCCCTTAGATTGAAGGTCTTAGTTGTTGACCCATAAAAATAAACTAAGTATGACCAAAATGAATAATGTATAAATAGAGTGCTCTCCTAAGAATATCAATCCTTAAATATGCTGCTTGTCTTATACATTCTATTACCATATACATAATTAATCAGTTTTTTAATTTCTTGTGAAAAAAAATTAAAAAAGATATTTAAATTCATTTTAATATTACTTTTTTCAACATCATTAATTAATTTTATTTCTCATCCACTTTATTAAAAAAAATATGTTTTTTTTTTAATTACATATTCATTGTAATCTTCACTGCCTAAATAAAAAAAGCCTGAAAATCGCTCAGTTTTGGAAGTAGCTGCCATAAACAGGCTTGAAATATGTCACATTCAAACAAAGAATCTAACATCACCGTTTTACATATTTCATATTCTTTATTTATTAAAAAATAATAATAAAGAATTCAGTTTTTTTACATTTATTGGATCTCTATTTATATTAAATAGAAAAGAAAAATCCTCTGGTTAGATGACAAAATAAAGGTATATAAAAGAAATAAAAAAATTCATGACTGATTTTTATTGACTTGTGAAAAGCAAGAATAATTTTTTTTTCATGACTGGTTTTTATTGACTTGTGAAAAGCAAGAATAAGTTGTATTTTATATTGTATTAATAAGAGATGTTCAGTTAGAGAGGTTCACACACATTTAAGTTTTTCTGTTTCAGTTGTTGGCAATTAGAGAAATCAATAATATTATTAAAGAAATTTCACAAATTTGTTGTCAAAGTATTTTATGAGATATTTTTTTTGTTAATGTTTTAAATGTTTTTTTTCAATGAGATTATTGTTTTTGTTTACTGGATTTCAATTGTGTAATTTTTTTTGTATCAACGTTTCGGATCATACTCAATGATCTCATCCTACAACTCTCTCATCTTGATGATGGATCATTGAGTATGATCCGAAACGTTGATGCAAAAAACTTTACACAGTGGAAATCCAGAAAACAAAAACAACAATGTTTTTTTTCGTTTGATTTTGATAATGTATTTAAATGGTTTGAGAAGTTTATATTCATATGTTATTTTGTTGGCTATGTGCCATCTAAAAGTATGGTTTACAATTAGATAAAGATTGCATGGCTTTCCCATGAGATCAAACTTGATGCAAAACCATCCTCCAAGTTAAGTATTAAGATAAGTAAAATTGAAGATGGGTGCACTAATGTTAAAGATCATAAAATGGTCATAATGGGGCCTACAATCAGTCCAATAATGGTGCAATCCTTAGGTCAATCGTAAGTCATCAAAATCCTTAGGATCCTTTTTAGAAATCATTGAGTTGTTTTCAGTTTTGGATCTCATAGACTGTCTGGTCTCAAAGACACCATTAAAAATTATCAGTTCTCGCCCATAAATGAGTGATAAAACCAAGAAAGCAATTGAATTACAATTAAGTACTTTTCAACCAGCAAATGAATATGTCAAAAGGACCGTTAACCCTTGATTCTATAAAACTCCTCTTCAAACAAATGTTCTTTCCTCACAGATTATGAGAATTCCTACTGCATCACCACTACAAGGAGGAAGATAATCTTGTAGCCCTCCCTAGGATTTAAAAGAAGTAGAATATATTCCTCTGAAAAGGTAGACAATTTTAAAAATATTTTCCCTTGAATGCCATAGTAATTTGATCATAATAGTTTTTTTCTTGGTGCAAAATAGAACTCCAAGAAAATGTAATGTCTCAAGATTTTGCCCAAATTATCAATGACAGAAAAGATTTTCTGGTGTGATATACAAGAATGATAACAAATACTCCGCACTACCTTCTGCATGCATAAAGTGACACAAAACCATACAATGAGACATACAAATGCACAACACAATGTAAAATAAATGAAAAATCAAAACACCACAAACCAAACACCATAATTAACTCAACAAAGTCCCCTCTATATTAGGTCAGACTTCAAGATCCAACCCATAAGAATTCTGGGCATCTAATTTAAATTAGCTCAAAATTCTCATTTACAATAGCTCAAGTTTTGAGGTTTAGGATTTGTGTTGCATTTCAGACTTTGGATTGTGAAACAATGAATTCCAATCCCTCACAATTTGGATTGTGGCTTCTGAGTTGCAACTTGAAAAATGATTTTGTAAAGTGAAACTATGAATTCCAACCCCTCGCAACTTGGATTGTGGACTCTGAGTTGCAACTAGTAGCCTGTAGAAAATTTATAAGTTGGAAGCCAACAAACTCTATTTTGAGTAACAATGAGGTATAACTTCCTCATTTTTCATGCTCTATGGAAATGACTTAGACCATACATTAAAGCACTTATGGGCTCTTCATCGGTTAGATGAGAGTCCCAAATGGGCACAGTTCTCAGGATCAAAGTTAAACATAAATTATGTTCAATTATAAGCAACACAATAAGACATCTAAATCTAGAGAAAAACAAGGTGATTTGAGATTGTTTGACTTCATACAATGTCAATGAATTGTGTAGCTTTTTTAGACTCCAAAATTCTACCACTGATTTGTTCTTAAATATTTTTACATCTCTTAGATATTCATCTATACACTTGTGCAACAATGTGCTTTTGAGGAGCTCAAGGAGTGACTATTATATAACCTTTTGAGATTCATACCAATTTATCTAACTATGAATTCGATATATGTGTCATAACCCTCCTTTATCATTTTTGATTTATTACTATTACTATTATTTTGTCGTTGAGCTATTGAATATGGTTGAATAATTATTATAAAAGGTTAAATAATGGACCCACATACACACTTGAGAATATAATTTAAATAGGAATTAGTAATTTCTCATTTTCAAATAGGCACATGTTGTAGGAGAAATTAGAAACTTCTAGAAGGAATCTTCATTCTTTAATTTCCTTGCATGTAACTTCCCCCACAAAGTTATCAATCAATTTTGTAGGGAACCAATATTGGAAAAGAATCTCATTTTCAATTAATTTCTCTAGATAGTGGAATTGAGGAATTTTCTCTATATAATGTATGAAAGTTTTTGAAAGAAGGGAGTTGGTTATTTTGAAAGAAAAATTCTCAAAATGTTAAAAAGTAGTAGGATTTTTTGTAGTCTTATTTTTCATTGTAGGATTGTTAAGTTGTTGCTTCGAAGATCTTTTTGTAAAATGTAGCAAGGAAGAATCAAGGGAGGCTAGCTTGAAGATTTTGGAAGAGATTCTACATTGAACTTCGATTAACCAGGCTCTCCTCTCTTCTCATCTTTTAATTGATATACGTAAATTTGGTATTTAATTTGCAAGAAAAGGCTTACTCCTCTCTTAGATATTCTTCATTTAGTTAATTAGAAAAAAAAATAAAAATAAGGAAATGCTTCTTTTAATATTTATACATTTATTTGATAAAAGAGAATCTAGATTTGAAAAAAAAATCTTACCTTTTCTATTCTTTTATTTATTTTTCCAAAAAAAATAATAATTAATTCTTCACACTGTGAATAAAAGTAAAAATAAATAAAAAAAAAAAAATTCTCCTTGTATTTTTTTTTGTTCCCTCATTTTTTTTCCTCTTTGCATTTGTGATTCACTGTAAAACTCTCTCTCTCTATGGAATTTATTAAATCAAGCCCTGTGTAAATTTTTCTAAGTGAAATCTACTCTCTATGAAATCATTTTTGATTTATATAAAATCTTCTTTTTCTTTTCCTCCGTGAAATCTACTCAATTGCATTTTTTTTTATTTCTTTGTAAAACTACTCTCTCATAAATCTATTCAACAAATTATTGGTGCCTTGTGTAAACTATTTTCTATGAAATTTCTCTCTGTGAAATCTGTTTCTTAAATTATTGTTTTATATCAATGTATTGTTGGCAATATTGCATTATAACAAACAATGAAAGATTGTTGGCATTTCATAAGGATATTGAGAAGGTTGTTGATGATTATGGATATAACTGATTAAAGATGTTTATTGTCTTGATATTATTATTTTGTCATTGATGTCAAGAAATTGATTTTCTAATTTAGTATGATGTTGCCATATCTTGAGAAGTATGATTTAAAAGAATATAAAGATGTCGGTAAAAGACACAGGAAAGAATATGATGAATAAGGGGATGAATAAGGTATTCAATGGGCAACTATTACCGAGTCAGACAATGATGAGATCATGATGTTTAGATTGTTTTAACATCATACATATGTTGTAAATTGTAAAGGTTAATACTATACTATGTTACCAAGCAAAGAACCTAGTCGGTAAACCCTAAGGTTATCACTATCGGTTAATGAAGGCAGAATGTCTACCGAGTGAAGTTTAGTATTCACCGAGTTATAACTGAGTTGTAACCGAGCTATAACAGAATGCATTAAATGTTTACATGCGTTATTTAATGAAGGAAGTTGATGAGATGGAACTGATTAAATGATTGGTATGCCGTGCATGAAGTTTGTTAATAAATCTAAGGCAATGGAAAGTCGACATGAAGATCTACAATGCAAATTGAACCACAATACCCTGACACAAGTTCCAAGAAATGTATGCAAGTTCCAAGGCAGGGTAAAACATTTTCAGATCGAAAGATGCATTGAACCTGGACAAGATTGAAGATCTAATGGCTATGATTGATCATGGGAAATGCGATCAAGGAGATTAAGCAGTTACCTAATTGTTTATAAATAGGAAATGGTTGATAAACAATGCATGCGGGCAAGTGTATGCACTGGGATGCTACATAGTGATTACCGAGCACAGAAGCTTGAAGACCTGTTTGAATAACAAAGTATAGAAGCCCAACAGATAGACAAGATTAGTTGTATGTCTAGATTGTATTGAACAAATAGGAATCTGCTTTAGCATTTTAGATGTGAAGTTGCAGATAGATTTTTATTACTGTTATTTTGTGAAAGTGACAGAAAATCTCTTAACCGAGTGGACTTAACAGTCTTATTTGTAAAACCCTCTAGCAAGGTGACATTCTGATTGAGTGTTTGAAATCCTTTAACAAGGTCACTTCTAACAAGGTGAAGATCCTAACAGATCTGAGGGAAATCCCTTAACCGGGTCACATCTAGCAATGTGTTTGTAATCTTTAACAGGATTTGCTTTTAACAGAGCATACTCTAGAAGAGTATATTTCTTAGCGGGTCCAAAATCCCACAGTGGTTTTTCCCTATTTGGGTTTCCACGTTAAATCTGGTGTTATGAGGTTTATGATGTTTATATGCTTTTGAGTTTGCACGTTTAACAGTTTTGGTTATATTACTGATATATATGTTACCGAGGTTGAATCTGATGTTTTAATGGAAGATTAAGTTTGTATGATTCACCCCCCCCCCCTCTCATCTTGTTGGCTATTGGATCTGTACTTATATTAAGTATCAGAACTATCAATTGGTATCAGAGCTTTGGACTCCGGAAGAAAAGTTTAAAGGCACTTGAGTTAAAGATCCAAAGATGTATAAGAGGGATGGACCGAAGCTGAACAAGTCAAGTTTCTCTACATGGCAGAAAAGGATGAAGCTACATCTATCAGGAGTTGGAGAATATGCTGTATACTACCTAGAGAATGATTTTGTTACACCAAGCACCTATCCATTGACTATGGAAGAGATAAAGGCAAAGCAAGAACATATTCAAGCAATGATTGAAATAACATCTGCATTGACCGACTCAAAGTTTAATGATCTAGAAGGCTACAATGATGTAAAGGCAATGTGGGATAAGCTCATATCAGTATATGGAGGAGATGAACATGTTCAAAGAGCAAAAGTAGATAGTCTAAGAGGACAACTTGAATCTATGAGGATGAATGAAGGTGAGAACATAACTCAGTACAATACAAGACTAAAGGAGATTGTCAGTCAAATCAAAGGAGCAGGTGGAACTATTAAAGAAAAGGATATAACAAGTAAGTTGTTGAGAACCCTTCTACCAACTTATGCAATACGAACCTCTGCAATCAATGAATTGAGGTCTGTACCTAATATGCCAGTTTCTTTAGATGCTACTATTGGTAAGCTACATGCATTTGAGTTAAGTAATTTTGATAACAGTGGATCTTCAGTAAATAAAGTTGAATTTACATTTAGTTCTTTTCATCTTGATGAATCTAATGATTACAATGAAAGAAAGTATAAGTACTCTGAAGGAGATCACAGTGGAGCAAGTGAAAGATTTCGTAAGAACATGGAAGAAGTACACAAACTGTATGAGGAAATCAGAAAGAAAGAAGAGTTTGAAGCACTACTAGCCAAAAGGTTACCGAGAGGCAAAGGTAAGTATAAAGGAAAACTACCTTTGAAATGTTTCAATTGTGATAAGATAGGACATATGGCTTCTAACTATCCTGACAAATATTCTACTGAAAGGAGAGATTACTGAGATGACAGACATAAAGATAATCATTACAGAGGACACCGAGACTTCAAAAGAAGAGATAAAAAGACATGCTTAATAGCTGATGAGGAATCCAATGATGATAAATCAGATGATACAGATACAGAGGAAGTAGTTTATGTGGCTATCAAAGATGGATTAGATGAAGAAAGGTATGAAGAAAAAGCCCTAATATCTCACATAAACACTAATGATTCTTGGATTATAGATAGTGGATGCTCACATCATATGATAGGAGATGTACACAACTTTGTTATATTAGAAGATTATGATGGAGGCTATGGTAATGATGCACCATGTCCAGTGAAAGGTAAAGGATCTATAACACTTCTTGACAATGCAAGATGCAATGATGTTTATTGGGTTGAAGGTTTGAAATACAATTTGTTGAGTGTAGCACAACTAAACAACACAGGTTATCGAATAGAATTTCAGAAAGGAATTGTCAAAGTTCATGACAAGAATGGAAAGTTAGCTGCTACTGGGACACAAACAAAAGGTAACACATTTCACCTTGACTCAACTCGTAACAAGTGTTTGTATGCAAAGATAGATGATACTTGGTTATGGAATAAAAGGTTTTGTCATGTCAATTTTGATAATTTGATCAAAATAAGTAAGGAGCACCGAGTAAGAGGTCTATTGAGCCTTGAAAAACCTGAGAATGCTATGTACCGAGGATGCCAGATGGGTAAGATGACAAGATCAAGCTTTACAAGTAAGTCTTACACTTCTAAGGGAATTTTAGATCTAGTGCACACTGATCTTTGTGGTCCTATGAAAGTTCAAAGTTATTATGGTGATAAATATTTCATATTATTTGTGGATGACTATTCAAGGATGATGTCAGTAATGTTTTTAAAAGAAAAATCAGAAGCTTTTCAAATGTTTAAATGGTACAAGGCAAGAGTTGAAAATGAAACAGGAAGACAACTGAAATGTCTTAGATTAGATAGAGGAGGAGAGTTCACATCTGATGAGTTCAATTTATTCTGCAATGATCATGGTATTAAAAGACAAGTCTCTGCATCGAGAACTCCACAGCAGAATGGAATAGCTAAGAGAAGAAATAGATCTATTGTGGATCACGCTAGAACATTGATGATTGAAAAGAAGGTGCCACAAACATTTTGGAGAGAAGCAATAAGCACAACAGTTTATACCTTGAACTGAGTTCAATTGAAGAAAGGTACTTTGAAGACACCATATGAAATCTGGTATGATAAGAAACCTAATGTAAGTTATTTTAAAATCTTTGGAAGTAGATGCTATGTTCACAAAGATGATAGAAATGACAAGTTTGATCAGAAAAGTGAAGAAGGAACATTTCGAGGTTATTCTTCTAGAAGTAAAGCATTTAAATGTCTGATCAAATCATCTAACAAAATAGTAAAAAATACAAATGTGAAAATTGATGAATTTGCAGAAAGAAATGATGAAGGAAATTCCAAGGAACCAGAAGACTATGATGAATTTGTCTATGTTCAACCGAGAAGTCTTACCGAGAAGACTATTGAAGAAAATGAAGAGAATATCTAGTTACCGAGTGATGAAGAAGATCATACAGAGCCTACCGAGCCTATATTAGCCAAGTATGTCAGAAGACATCATGCACCAAGTCAGATTATAGGAGATAAGGATGATCCAGTGATGACAAGGAACAAACTAAGACAAAAAACATGTTTGATATATGAATTTGAACCGAGAATAGTGAAAGAGGCATTTAACAGTGAAGATTGGATAAATGCTATGACATAAGAGATTGATCAAATCAAGAAGGATGACACATGGACACTAATCCCAACACCAAAGGACAAAAATGTAATTGGTACAAAGTGGATTTTTAGAAACAAGCTGAATGAAAAAGGAGAGGTCATTCGAAACAAAGCAAGACTAGTTTGCAAAGGTTATGCTCAAGAAGAAGGAATTGATTATGGTGAAACTTTTGCACCTGTTGCTAGACTTGAAGGAGTAAGAACATTGTTGGCATATGCTGCTTTCAAAAACTTCAAGGTATATCAAATGGATGTCAAATCTGCATTTCTGAATGGAATATTAGAAGAAGAAGTTTTTATTGAACAACCCGAAGGATTTGTTGAAGACAATAAGAAAGATCAGGTATGTAAATTGAACAAAGCTTTATATGGTTTGAAACAAGCACCTAGAGCATGGTATGAAAGATTGCACTCTTATTTGATTAAGATTGGTTTTATAAGGACAAGTGAGAACAACAACATGTACATGAAGAATGATGAAAATGGAATACTGATCTTAGCCATATTTGTTGATGATATTATATTTTGTGGAAATGACTCTTTATGCAAGAACTTTGGAAATGAAATGAGCAAAGAATTTGAGATGTCATTAATCGGTGAGATAAAGTATTTTATAGGTTTACAGATACTGCAAATGAAAAATGAGATTTTCATTACTCAATCCAAGTACATAAAGGAAATCTTGAAGAAATTTAGAATGTAGGATTCAAAACTAGTAAGTACTCCTATGACTACCAACTGTAAATTATCAAAGATTGATGAATCTGCATCTGTTGATGAGACACTTTACCAATCCATGATTGGAAAGCTACAATATGTTGTTCACAGCATACCAGACATAGCACATGCAGTAGGTATAGTTGCAAGATTCTCTGCAGATCCTAAGGAAACACATATGACAACAATTAAAAGAATTTTTAGATACTTGAAAGGCACTGAGGATTATGGCTTAGTATATTAGAAAGGAAATGATTTTGATTTAAAAGTTTATACTGATGCTGATTGGGCAGGCAACATTGATGACAAAAAAAGCACAAGTGGAGGAGCTTTCTTTTTAGGAGAAAGACTAGTGAGTTGGCTTAGCGAGAAACAAGGATGTGTTTCATAGTCAACAACAAAAGCTGAATATGTTGTTGCAGCATTGAATTGTACCAACATTGCATGGATCAAACAATTATTGGAAGGTATAAATGAGAAAGTTACCGAGCCAGTAACTATATTTTGTGACAATACTAGTGCCATTAATGTTTCAAAAAATCCTGTTATGCACTCTAAGACAAAGCACATCTCTATCAAATATCATTATCTTAGAGAAGAAGCTCAAGAGAAGAAAGTGGTGTTGGAGTATGTTAGCACAAAGGAACAAATAGCAGATATCTTCACCAAGCCACTACCAAGGGACACTTTTGAATATCTCAGAAGTAAGTTAGGGGTCCTACCCCTATCTTCTACTCATTGACCGAGTTTGGTGAAAGCATCAATCTGATGACTCTATTGAATATCTTTTAGGAGTTGATGCTGCATTACACACTTTAGGATGTTTTCTAAAGGTGTACAGGAAATATTACAGGAAACAATACAGGGAACAAAAATTAAAGACAAAATGCTCTGATCGAGACTCAGTTGATACACAACAGCAGGAAATCACTTCATACAGAAAGAAATTATGTTTTAGTTCTTTACTTTTTGGCATTGTTGTCAAAGGGGGAGAAGACTAATATCGGGGGAGAAGACTAAAAGAAAACTGAGAAGATTATAGATTGGAAAGAAGACTGAAGAAAAGAGGAGAAGTCTAATGTATGGGGGAGAGCATTTCAACATTTCAGAATCACAACAATTCGAATCTTTTAAGGTCAAATCAATTGGTTTTTCCATCAACGCCAAAGGGGGAAATTGTTGGCAATATTGCATTATAACAGACAATGAAAGATTGTTGGCATTTCATAAGGATATTGAGAAGGTTGTTGATGATTATGGATATAACTGATTAAAGATGTTTACTATCTTGATATTATTATTTTGTCATTGATGTCAAGAAATTGATTTTCTAATTCAGTATGATGTTGCCATATCTTGAGAAGTATGATTTAAAAGAATATAAAGATGTTGGTAAAAGACACAAGAAAGAATATGATGAATAAGGGGATGAATAAGGTATTCAATGGGCAACTATTACCGAGTTAGACAATGATGAGATCATGATGTTTAGATTGTTTTAACATCATACATATGTTGTAAATTGTAAAGGTTAATACTATACTATGTTACCAAGCAAGGAACCTAGTCGGTAAACCCTAAGGTTATCGCTATCGGTTAATGAAGGCAAAATGTCTACTAAGTGAAGTTTAGTATTCACCGAGTTATAACTGAGTTGTAACCGAGCTATAACAAAATGCATTAAATGTTTACATGCGTTATTTAATGAAGGAAGCTGATGAGCTGGAACTGATTAAATGATTGGTATGTCGTGCATGAAGTTTGTTAATAAATCTAAGGCAATGGAAAGTCGGCATGAAGATCTACAACGTAGATTGAACTGCAAGGCCCTGGCACAAGTTTCAAGAAATGTATGCAAGTTCCAAGGCAGGGTAAAACATTTTCAGATCGAAAGATGCATTGAACCTGGACAAGATTGAAGAGCTGATGGCTATGATTGATCATGGGAAATGTGATCAAGGAGATTAAGCGGTTACCTAATTGTTAATAAATAGGAAACTGTTGATAAACAATGCATGTGGGCAAGTGTATGCACAGGGATGCTACATAGTGATTACCGAGCACAAAATCTTGAAGACCTATTTTAATAACAGAGTATAGAAGCCCAATAGATAGACAAGATTAGTTGTATGTCTAGATTGTATTGAACAAATAGGAATCTGCTTTAGCATTTTAGATGTGAAGTTGCAAATAGATTTTTATTACTGTTATTTTGTGAAAGTGACAAAAAATCTCTTAACCGAGTGGACTTAACAATCTTATTTGTAAAACCCTCTAGCAAGGTGACATTCTGATTGAGTGTTTGAAATCCTTTAACAAGGTCACTTCTAACAAGGTGAAGATCCTAACAGATCTGAGGGAAATCCCTTAATCGGGTCACATCTAGCAATGTGTTTGTAATCTTTAATAGGATTTGCTTTTAACAGAGCATACTCTAGAAGACTATATTTCTTAGCGGTTCCGAAATCCCACAGTGGTTTTTCCCTATTTGGGTTTCCACGTTAAATCTGGTGTTATGAGGTTTATGATGTTTATATGCTTTTGAGTTTGCATGTTTAACAGTTTTGGTTATATTACTGATATATATGTTACCGAGGTTGAATCTGATGTTTTAATGGAAGATTAAGTTTGTATGATTCACCCCCCCCTCTCATCTTGTTGGCTATTGGATCGGTATTTATATTAAGTATCAGAACTATCATGTATATCTCAGGAATATGTAAAATCTGTTGATGCCTTCGAAAAATCATTCTCTGTAAATAAACCCTTTCAAAGAAATATATCTCAGGAATGTGTGAAATCTATTGATGCCTCCAAAAAATCATTCTCTGTAAAAAAAAACAAAAAACCCTCCTACTCTTCCCAATGTAATTTTATCATACAACTATTATCTATATTTTTATTTTATTTAACCACTAATAAATAAATCAATAGTTATTAATTCCATAAATAAAACTTAATCAAAGTAAGATTAGGTATTAATAGCTTTTAAATAGAATAAAAATATAATAATTTATTTTAATAATATTAATAAATTAAGATTATGTTAACACTAATTTTATTAATTTGTTTTATAAATTATTAATTTTAATAATATGAATATACATACATAGAAAAGGATTGTTAATTTATCAAATTTTATTGTATCACTATTTGTAAATTCTAAAGGGGATTAAAATTGGAAATAGGTCCCAATAATTCAATCTAGATTAGATAAATGGGAAATCATTTGTCAAGTGATTGGAAAACTTAGATAGGAATGAACAATTTAAATTCTTCACAATGAATTTTAACTAAGTAGATTTAAAAAGACGAATTTAATGTCATGCAAGTTACTTTTAATGGTGGTGTATTTATTCAATTCTTGTTATTTCTATACGAGTTACACTTTCTTATTTATCCATGCTAGTTGCGTAATTGATGATGTTAGATGGTAGATCTCTTATTTAAATTTCTTCTTCTTTTTGAATGAGATTCTACTTCAAGAGAATTTCCTTCATTTATATGTAGATAATTTCATGGCATATTTCTCAATATGAGTTTCAATTCTGTATACATTAGAATAATGTTAAGTTCATTGAATATAAGAGTTAGATCTCTTAGTTAGAAAACTAAACAAGAGGTGTTGGAAACTAAAACTTAGTAGCATTCGGTATATACGGTGCCTCTGGGTCACGCTTACGGTTAATGCCGTCATGTTGAACTACTGCACCTAACGCCTAATAAAGCTGCATCAATGGCGTCTGTGACATCGTCCCTATAAATCACCGAGGAGTAATAAGGGACACTTGGAAGTTAAAATCCAAGGGGTAGGTAATCCCCCTTGGATCAATAACCTAATAAGATAATCTTTAAATGAATTTACATCCGCTACATAAAATTTAGTAAACCCCTTAGGGTTGATTGAATGAGATGCCTTTAAAGCTTGGCTTAATCTTGAAGGATGTTTGACAACTGATAATTGGGTCAAGGGTGACACTTGTGATAGGCATTATGTTCTAGATGTTTTAGGCCACAAGCAATAGGCCACCTTGAGCCTTTTCTTAAAGCTACCATTGTGGGTAGCAACCACAGAGAAACTGTCTGGGACATTGACCCTAGAAAGGGTTGTGTACACACCAAAATAGTTTACATTAAACCATAGATTAGAAAACAAAACTACATACTTTACGCCCTGATCCCATGCCAAAATGGGTATGTAGGCAGTCTAGGCGTCGAGTTGTCCCTTGTACTCAGGGGTTCAGGGATGGGGTCTAGGATTTGGTAAGTAGATGGATTACTAAGTCTCCTAATTGAAAGATAAGGGAATAAAGAAAAAAGTAATTAAATGCATACTCGGAAGGAATCTCGTATGGATTCGCTTGACTTCCCGAGGCTTTAGGCCAAATTCCAAGGCAAAATTCAAGCTTGCAATATGCTATTTTATTTGCTCCTAAGGATGGTGACCTCGGTGCACTCCTACTAGAGGAGTGTAGTTCTTAGTGAGTGACTTAGGACCTGGATGGTCTCGATGAGTCTAAGTCTCTGGCCAGAGCACCTCCTATCCCAAGTTGGATAGATGCCTACCTCGTTTGGGTAGATGCCTATCCTGTAATTGGATAGATGAAACCTCCTGTCTTGTTTGGACAAATGCCTAACCCGTATGGTTAGATGCACATCCCGGATGTATGAATGCCTAATCCAATTGGATAGATGCCCAGAGTATGCGATTGAATCAAACACAAATCATTAAATAAATTAATGAAAAAAAAATTGGACAAATTTTCTTGGGTTAAGTATAGTGGGTTATTACAATATGGGTGCTCAATCAACTTATTTAATGAAATTGTACAATACTTTTCCACCTATGAGAAATTATTGTATGTTATTATAAAACCTATCAAGAAATATCAATACTATACTCTTAGTAAGAAGAATCATTCATTTTGATCATAAGCCAATTTAGTTCTTGCACACATTGAGGAAGTTAGAGAATGTGCAACACATTAAGTGGATGCCATAATTGCAATAGTTTCATTTGGCGACCAGGAACAAAAAGGGGAATACAATAAAGTAGTAAATCGCCTCATTATGCTATAATTTCATGTGTTCATCATAGTTTTGAACTCACATGATCTTGTTTCCACTATCTAGGAGAACCTCTTCCCATCATATTAAAAATTTATCATAGATCCCTATTTTGTGCTCATGTAAGGTGAACATGTTGGTGAATTTTATTTGACTATAGACATGTTTTCAAGTCTAGATATTTATGTGTTCGAAAGGCACATCTTGTCAATGTTTCATTTGGGAGCTGCACTATGGCAAATTATAATTAGACACTTTAGTGTGACCAAAACCATAGTAGCACTTCAACAACACTTCTATTAGTCTCATATGAATGCAAACATAGAGCACAATATTGGATCCTACATGCTTTGATGCATCACCAAGGCCATAAATAGGAAGCTCAAAGTTTACACATATTTTGAAGTTCTATAAAGCACATAAGAATATATCAACATGAATTTCATGAGCGACCTCCTTATGATAAATAATTATAATGATCCAATGTTTATTTTAGTAGAAAGTTTTCAAACATGGCCATATTGGTTGCTTGTAAGAAAATCATAATAGTGCAGAAAACATTATGTCCCTTCTTCAATCATTTATGCATCTTTTTGGGATATCTATATCTATTGTGTTTGACTGTGACTTGATATTTTTCTATTTTGGTAATCATTATATAAATAATTGGATACATAGTTAGATTAGTCCAAACCCTTTCAACTACAAATAGATGGTTGGATGGAGATAGTGAAGTGCACACTTTTACACATATTATGCATCTATAATTGTGCACTTGGGATGGTAACCTACTTTACGTGCAACATGTTTATGTACAATAACTCTTTGTTTAGATTGTTGAGGTATAGTTCTTTCTAAATATGTTAGGTTTTAGCTTGTAGTGTTTCTCGACATATTATACTATGCACCACCACACATGAAGTCATGCACAACAAATAAGAAATAGATAAAGCATACATTTTTTGGAAACACATTTAAATTCTCCACCAATTGGTTCAATGTATTATTGTTGGCATGTTGGTATTTTGATGTCAAAAACATGTTGATTCATTGTGATAAGTTATGGAGATTTTAGAGTTGCAATTTAGGTTAGTATGTGTCTTATTTATG
Organism: Cryptomeria japonica; assembly: GCF_030272615.1. Classification (NCBI taxonomy): domain Eukaryota; kingdom Viridiplantae; phylum Streptophyta; class Pinopsida; order Cupressales; family Cupressaceae; genus Cryptomeria; species Cryptomeria japonica. The sequence goes on from NC_081413.1 coordinate 534,722,630, forward strand.
CACATGTTTTCAGTTGGTGCTTTGTTTTAATATATGGAGATGCCATATTATGACACTACTTTAGGGAGAGTAATAATGGTTATGTGGAAAGAAATATGGAGCCAAAGTTTTGCTTTGTTGATTGTCTCCATACTTATGGTCTCTGTTCTTTTGAGTCTCTAGTAGCTTACTCCACTCTCATTCTTTCAACTCAAAATGATGGTAAATATATGAATGATCCTTTCTCAGATCGAAAATCTTCCATATGGAGGTGATGTATGGCCTTCTCAAATGAGTCGAGTTCTTTTTATAAGAACATGCATCTTAATGCTAAGTTTTCATATTATAGATGGTTGGTTTACATGTTTGGTCGAGATCTCTTCCCGAATATATCTATACTTTTTGTCGACTAATTGACCTTGCATCTCATGAGGAAGGAATTATGTTCATGTATATACCTCTTCAGACAATTGTTGGGATGTAGACAAAGAAGTGATCTAAATTTGAAAGTGGTCCTTGAGTTTGTGTAGAACAGTTTGAAGACAGTTACTCAGTCTGATAATTAATGAAAGTAGTTTGGTAATCGATTGATGTTTGGTGTCAAGATCAATGTAGTGGCATGATAAAGGACTAAAGGTTTAGTGATTTTTGTTTTGGTTAGGAGCATAATGTTTTATTGGGCATTATGTGAAATGTGTAAAGAGATCAATATATATCTTTGAAAGTGTGTCAAAAGTCTTTGTACAAGACTATCATGAATTTTTGTGAAGTTGCATGATCAAACAGTGATACCTATTCCTGAATCGATGTTGAAGTGAGGCTTTTATTTCTTAGTGAAAGAAAAAATTGCTTTGTATAAAAAACAAAGGTTCGTCTCTGTATATAACTTGCAAATTCAAGATGTGCTTTGTAAGTCAGTGAGGCTTCATATTTTGTGATCTTAGTGAGGCATTTTGTAATCACTGAGATTCCTCTTTATAGTGAATAAGTCATAAGTTATTTTTCACCCTTTAAGGGTTTTCCACTTCTAAAAATTATGTTGTTGTCTCATTGATCATATTGTCCTTGTGCTTTCTTTTAAAGATAAGTTCTTAGTTATAGTTTTGTCTTGACAGAAGTAAAGACTTCTCTTTGGATCTTTTAAATTTAGCTTATGATTAAAGGATGTTCAACTATACTTTACCTTCAAAAATTGAAAGTTGATATAACTTGTCACTGATTCACCCCCCCTCTTAGTGACACAAGTATTCCATCAATTATCTTGTGGCATTAGTAGATAAACAAAAAGTTCCATGATGTGCATGAAACACTTCACTTATTCAAGGTTAGTGAGAAAGTCTTGTTTCATCTACAAAAGGAATACTTTAACAATTTACACTATAAAATAATGCCTCAGTGCTTTGGTCTAATCACTATTTTATGTTCAATAGGTGTGAACATTATTTTTTCTCAATTCCCTATAATACTTGGTCAATGTTCAATGTGGAATTACTCAAGCATAATTTTGTCCTCCTCTTGAGCAAGCAATGAATCAACATTTTTTTTGACTTGGATTTGAGCACTTATGAATTATTGTGTAAGATGAGATCATTTAAACTACCATAAGATTCACATGGTTTATTCAAGGGTGAAAACATAATAGTGTGTCCCACTTGTGGGACATTTTAATTTTTATTTAAAACTAAATATTTTTTATTTATACTGAAATCTCTTAGATCAGACCTTCTTGGATAGAATCTCCTAAGCGTAAATGAAATCTCTAATAGAGTCTCCTCCACACCCATTAAAATGTTGATAAAAAAATAATTTTGTAATATCTTTTGGGAGATCAAATGAAGTCATTTGGAAATGCCATTTTGTAATTATATAACTCTTAGTATTATCTTTACAAAAATTACAATATAATTTTTTTTTTATTATATATTTTTTTATAAATTTACAATGAATGTAGGTCCATTATGAAAAATAACGTCCTCTAGGAAAAATAAGAAAAAATGTTAGAAAAATCTAAAAAAATACTATACTCCACATAGTGTCTTTATTTCAATTAACTAATAATAATTTTGACATATATGATAAGAGAAATGTGTTTTTGATAAAAGAAATGTGTTTTTTTTTATAGAAAAATGGATAAAGATTTATTAATTCAAGAACAAGAAATACAAATCAAAGGGCCAACAAGCCCAGAAGGGGCGACCCCAAAAGGGTCAGAACTAACTCATCTTGTCCTCCTTAACAATCCTTTCTAAATCCTGAGAATACTTCGAGGGAATTTGGCCCCAACCTCCAGCATGCCAACCCTCTAGGCCTTCCAAGGCCCACTTGGCCAAACAATTAACATCCCTATTCCACTCCCGGGTAACATAATGAAAGGAAATATAATCTAAGGAGTCCTTCCAACTAAGAATTTGATGGCCCACCACAACCAAATGCTAATAAACATCATCCATCTTCTACCTATTCAACATATCCACAACCACTTGGGAATATGACTCACAAATAATCTTGCTCTATCCAAGAGCACACCCTCTTTCAAGAGCTAAGAGGATAGAAAGGACCTCCATGAAATTATTGGTCTGAAGTCCCTTATACACTAAAAATAAGAAAATAACATTACCAGAGTTATCCCTGGAAACTCCTCCAACTCCAACATGTCCCAAATTTCCCCTAGAGGACCCATCTGTATTGACCTTAAGGGTTCCTAGAGGAGGAGGAGACCACTTACCAACTCATTGAACCTTCTATTTGGCATGTCTACATCTTACCCACTGCCTCCTGAAAAAAGCCATCTCCAAAATTCACCTAAAAATGCTCTAAGTTTTGAACAACTTGCAAGTCCTTAGGGTCTACCCTTTCAGTAAGATCACACTTAGCCATCAGAGTTTCCTATATCATATGTATAATCCACAACCAAACTTGCTCCTTCAACACCCTTTTATCTTGGAAGATCCTCCAGTTTCTTTCATCCACAATCGCCAAATAATGAAATAGGGACCAATATCCCATGCCACTTTAAGGAAGGATGTCTTAATGGGGGGTCTACCTAGGCTATTCTAGAAATTTGTCAAAGAGTTGACATGAACATAGGCATGCTTCCAATCTCCCCACCACCATTGCCAAACATCCCTAGAGAAAGAACACTAGAAAAAGAGACGAATACTAGTCTCCTTGTTATTTCCACACAAAACACAAATATAAGGCCCCAAATTCTCCCAAGTGAGACATCCATTTTGTGTCACCAACGAAAAGAAAAAAGTTACACTTAGGCCAATCCATCCCATTCCACACTTGCTTTACCCAAGGCATATTTGCCCTACCAAAAGCCACCCTATCCAATTCTTGATAGCCTGAAGCCACAATGAACTTCCCCTTTGGATTAGGGCTCCAAGAAAGAATATTTGCTTCATTGAGAGAGTTACACATTCTCCTAGCTAAGATTCCAACAAGATCCTTCCTATCCTAAACTGAACCTCCAGGAGGCCACTCTGGCAACTCTTTCCATCTAGCCACTCTTCCTTTCCCTAATTTCATAACAACTTTAAAGTCCTCAACCCTGCTATAGCCAACTTTAAGAAAATAATTGCACAAAGACTGCAAATGGGGAAACTAGGATAGAATAGGAGGGAAACCATCTTAGGAGTCTTTCTAGAAAAAAAACATCAACACCCCTATTATAGATCTAAAATAAGTCTTGCTTAGTTAGTTGCAATCCCCTCTTAAGAGTATACCAAATCATGGATCCACCTCCCTGCAACTCACACTGGGGAACATCCTTTCCTTCCACTCCTCCCAAATATTTAATATTGAGGATTTTGGCCCATCTTTGATCTTGGTTGGTATACCATCTCTAGAAGAGCTAAGCAGCCAAAGCACACCCATTCATTCCTGCATGTTATAATTTACCAAGGCCACCATCCTACTTTGACTTACACACATAATCCCATTTAACCAAACTCCACTTTGAAGAAAATGAATTACCTGTCCACAAAAACTGGTTGGAAAGGGAATCAAGCTGCTTAATGAAGATTACCAGAGTTGTTTGCACATAACACCTGAAAATAGGGAGCTCTTGGACCACAGATTTCAAGAGAGTCACTCTACCAGCAGTTGAGAGCCATCTATTTGTCTAATGAATAACCTTTCACCGAAACTTATCAATTATCTTGTGCTAGAATCCCCCATGTAAGCGTCTTGCTAGGAGAGGAACACCGAGATAAACAAATAGAAGAGTACCAATCCGAAACCTCAAAATTCTAGCAATCCTATCTTGAATAAGAGTAGGAGTATTGCAAAGAAAATAGAAGATTTATCTTCATTAATCTTTTGACCAGAGGCTTTCAAATAAATATCTAGAGACATTTTGAAATTGATAGCCTCATTGATTCTGGTAGCACCCATAAGGGAAGTATCATTCACAAATTGAAGATGAGAAGACGAAGGAATATTACTACCCCAATTCCAAACTTTTATCAAGCCCTGTTTGACTCAATATTTCTAAAATCTCCCTAATCCTTTAGCCATTAAAATAAAGAGGTAAAGAGAGATGGGAGATGCACCAAATAGCTTAGTGGGCTCACTATTAATAAGTACAATAAAAGAAGAAGAGGTGATGCAACTCATCACCCAACGAATCTAGTCAATGCCAAAATCGAAGGAGGTAGTGAGAACTTTATGCAAAAAACCCCATCTCACCCTATGATAATCTTTAGCCATGTCCAATTTTATGATCATTTCCTTCTTGTTAGAAACAACCATATAATGCATCACCTTTATTACTATAATAATCCCATCTAAAATTTGCCTGCTAGCAATGAATCCCCTTGTTCCTCAAAGATTAATTTACTCAGCCATGGATTAAGCCTTTCTGCAATCAACTTTGTAATTATTTTGTAAACCACATTACACAAAGCTATAGGTCTAAAGGAGTCAAGAGAATTTTCTCCTTCCTTTTTTGGAATAAGCGCAAGAAAAGTAGCATTCAGAGCTTTGAGAATCTACTTGTTTCTAAAGGATTCATACACTACCTCAAAGAGATCCATCTTAATAATTTCCCAGAATGCTTGATAAAATTCAATAGGAAAGCCATTAGGCCCTAGAGCTTTTCCCTTCCTCATGCCAAAAACAACAACCTCAGCCTCATTTAAGGAAATAGGTTAAATAAGATCCTCATTCATCTCATAGGAAACTAAGGAAGGAATGCTATCAAACATCAATCCTTCCTCCTTCTTGGAAGGAGGAAAATCCTCAAAAAATAGATTTATAAAATATTTGGAAGCTTCTTGAGCAATCTCCATGTGGGAGGATAGAAGAACTCCATCAGAGGAAATGAGAGAACAAATTGAACTCCCATGTCTTCTATCCTACACTATATTATGCAAGAACCTCATGTTTCTATCCATCCTGAAGCCAATGCACTTGAGCCTTCTGCTTCCAATAAATCTCTTCCCAAAATTCCCATTCCTAAATTTCATTCAATGCAGGAGCTTCCTCCCTATACAAGGATTCCGATAAACCTTGATCCCTAATTTGGCAAGTAATAGAGTCAATTCGAGATTGATCATTCCTTTTTGCCAGGATGATATTACCAAAGCTCATCCTATTCCACCTTTTCAGTTTAAACTTAATAAATTGTAGTTGCTTGACAAAGGAATATACGACAGTACCATAAGTAGGTTTCCCCTTACTCCACCAGCTTAGTATGAGATCATGAAGGGAAGGGTCCCGAAGCCACATGAACTGAAATTTATAAGAGGGATTCTTTGCCACATGAAACTTAATGGCAGAGAACTTTATTGACCAATGATCTTATCGTCTCCAATCCAAAATCTCCAAGCTAGAATTCCAGCTATCCTCCATCCAAAAGAAAGGTACCAAGAACCTATCCAATCTTTCAGATATTGCCTCCACTCCACTCCTATTATTCTAAGTAAATAGGCCATTGTTGGGCTTAATATCCACCACTTTTAAAGTCTCAATATTGTTTCTAAGATGTCCTGTAGAAGGATCTAGTCTGGGAATTCCTCCCCTTTTCTCTTCCAAACTTGAGATTGCATTAAAGTCTCCTGCCAAAATCCAGCGGAGAAAAGGAACAAGAGAGCGAACAAATATTATATGTGACCAAAGCAAAGACTTCCCCAAAAAATCAGTTAGGGCATAAACATTAGTAAAAAGAAGAGTCTCACCAGATTCAAAACTTATAGCCACCAAAGAAATAGAAGACCTAATGGAAGTCTACCAGAGTGAAAAATCTTACGCGGGTCCAACAAAAAAGCAATACCCCCTGAATTGCCTTGGGCCCCAATGCATTAACAACAATACGCGCCCAAATCTTTGAAGCCTTGTCCATCATAACATTAACTGATAACTTAGTTTCCTGAACAAAGACACATCAAGGGATTGAGAAACAATCAACTCTTGAATAGCTTTTTGTCTAGGGATTCTCTTCAACCTCCTTACATTCCACGATAGGACAATCATTTATGAGATGAGGGAAAATGAGAGTCAATGGGCTTCACAGAGATAGACTCCACTAAAGTCTCCCCAACCAACTTCACCTTCTCTTGATCCTTCTTCCTTCCCACCTTAAGAGGCTTCTCCAGAGTACCTTTCTTTAAAATCTTTTGATGAATTCCAAAAAAAAGTGGAGTACCTTTACTTTTGCTACCATCCTAATCCTTCTCCACATAGACCATAGTGCTTGTAATACTTAAGCTATCTTTAATTTCTTTGCATCCACTTGTTCCCATCTTACCCAAGGACTCCAAGGGGATATCAATGTCTATTTGAACATCTGTCCCTTCCTGTGACTCAACATGAATAGTATTGTTTTCTTCACCAACTAATTCCCCCGCTACCACAAAATCCTAGCCAACAAGCATATTTGCAATGGCTCCATCAAACTAATCTAAATCATCTAGAGCATCAAACCTATTAAACACCTCATCTGCCTGCCTGCCATTTAGTGCCCTCTTTTGGCCTCGTCCCTTATTGCAAATTTTAATTGGAATAAATCCCTCTTTATCCTCCCTCATAGGAGCTTTCCCTTTATCCTATTTGGGAGGTACACTATTAGTCCCCATCTTAGAGGCCCCTATCAGTTTAGATTTGGGACACATCTTTTGTAGATGTCAATATTCATGACAAATTTTACATTGAAATGATAAAGTTTCATAATCCATCTGCTAGATCCAAGAGCTAGTTCCCAACCAAAATTCCATGGAATCAGGTAAGGGCTTATTTAGATCTATTTCAACACACACACAAGCATAGGTAATTAACTTCTTTTCCATTGTTTGCCTTGAAGGGCCCATTGGCTTCCCAAGTTGTGTTGGAACCAAATTGAAGATGTCCTCTCTCCAAAACTCTAGTGGAAACCATAGAAGCCTCACCCATATAGGAACCTACAATGGAAGATCTTCTATATAGGCTTACACCCAACATGCCAAGACTTGACAAAGAGATCGACTTGGTTAAAGAAATAGGGTCCCCCTTCAAAAAATTTATTTCTATCAGACATGCTAGAGAGAATTACCAAAAAGTAGCCATTGGCTGCCAACAATCTTCCATTTCCCCCTCTGGATTCCCTATACGATGAGCCCATGACTCTAGGAAGGGCAGAGACACTCGAATCCCCATAAACTTGCAAATCAAGGCATGTTTAGACAAATGACTAATGTCTTCCACCATGAAATCTATCTGAATCACTAACACAAGTCTATTCTCACTCCTTGCAAGACATCCATTAACCTTTGTGAGCTTAAAACCCTCAACCTGAGAAGAAATTTCTCCTAGGCCAGAACCATGTGCACCCCAAAAATCAAATTCTCATGCATGGTTGCAATTGGGGAACCACCAATCACATCATCTTTAAACTGCATGCCTATCCCTCCAGAAATGCCTCCTTGCACAACCATACAAGGCCAGTCTAAAAACAAATATGAGAACACCCAAACAAGGGTTCCAACAAAATGAAACCCTCAACCAAAAAACCACAGATTCGTAACAAAAATGCCTAAAGCTACACCCAACAACCAATCTTCCAACACCTTGAAAATACAACGACCCGCACCAATCGCCACACACCTTGAATCACTGCTCACACCCTCCTCAATCCGCACCAAAAACTCCCTAGCGCCCCAACAACACAACTATATGAAATCACCCACGAACACCCCTCAAACCACTCAAACCGCAAGCCCAAACAATAATCTCTCCTGACAATGACAGAAGAAGATGGCCAGGGCTGAGCCCTAGCCCATGAACTTGAGTACCACCTCTCCTATCAGAACCCAAGTATGTGGTTCATTATTATTATTATATAAAAGAAATGTGTTACAAAACAATATAGGTCATAATTGTTTTGTTAGTATGAATCCAAAAATTAGTATTAAATAAAATATTTAATACAAATTATAAAAAAATATCCATGCACTATACATTTGATTTATTGATCTAATTCTTAAAAATATATAAATTTATTACTTCAATTCAAAGTTGTGCATTACAAAATACTATCAATCAATGAAAAATAATAGAAAAATAAAGATTGATTGAAAATAAAATAAAAATAGATATAATTCTTTCAAAAAAAAAATTTACAATTTGAATCTACATAGACAATGTCACAATTGATTCATTTACTTCTTCCTTAAATTCTTGATTATTTGTTTCCTGTAATTGACACAAATTAAAAAAAAATGATTTCGAGCATCCCTCTTAGATTAAAAATTGGAGTATAGTAGGGGAAGAGCACCAATTATTGTCCATGGTCTAATAATCTTGCACTCCTTGTACACCCAACCCCCCAATTACTCTTTAAAGAAAAAAAAAGCTCATTAATAAATTTCACATATATACCAATAGCCACCTATTTTTTAGCATTTTTAAGCCATAATTGGCCCATTGGTGCACCTTTATTGGTACCCATAGTGCACGACTACTAGGGCATATGTGCATAAGTATTGGCAATTATTGGGGCATCATTAAGCAAGTGTCGAGTGGCACTTTGAAATGTGTACTTTTTGACCGTTGCGCACATAATGGATCCCACAATGTGCATTATTGGCAATTTTAAGTGCATGGTTATTGGGGCATCATTAAGCAAGTGTCGAGTGGCACTTTGAAATGTGTACTTCTTGACCATTGCGCACATAACGGATCCCACAATGTGCATCATTACTAGCTAGAAGCTAGAACAATAGCTATAAGAAGTTAAGTTGCATGCAAAGACAACAAAAGAAAATCGTCAAAATCTGATGTATTGTTTAGAATCTATGGGTGCACAAAGTTAGCTATGACGACTACTAGTATGCTTCTCGTATTGCATTGTCACTCATAAAAGATGCAATGGTGGTTATTATTTCTCAAGAAAGGGTAAATGATTAGAGTGTAGCCATTCAATATTTTAGAAACATTACCCATGTCTTACCTTATATGCTCTCTTATATAGCACTTACACCTAGTTTGTGACTCTTGGTGTCAACACATGCCATAAAAGATGGCATTGCATGTACATTGCACCTTGCTCACTGTGCACACTTGCATATAACTATACATAAAACATACATAGATACTTGGTGATTTCAACAGATCTACATGTGAACAACTCAAATCATATAAGAGAATGCCAACCATCCATGAGTGCAACCAAAAAGCAATTGGAATGTCAATGGTTCACAATGAGCCACTGCATTTCCACTTCTTGTTTAGTACCTATAATGTAATGTATTCTATATATTCACACATCTCTCACATTTAAAATGGTGATAGATAATGTATATGCGTAAGCAATCCAGTTTGAAGCATTAGCTATTTTAATCATATAGATTTTCATTCCTAACCACAATCTTGGAAGCATCCACTATAACCTATTCATTTTGATTTATCAATAGAAATAGCACATATTTTATAAAGATTTCCTTTTTTGTTTTCCATTTACATAGTCCATAAACTCCATTCTTCACACAAAAAATAGTCTGTCCTACTAGGATTCAGATCAATGCCACCTCACTACTTTTAGTAAACCTATTTCTAAAATCTAAACCTCATACAAGATAATCCTATTAATCTCAAATAGAACTAATTGATGACCTAACTACTGTAGTTTTGTTGGGTTGTTGGCCCTTCTTGCTTTGAAATCTTCTTTGTGTTTAATATGTTTTTACTCCTTTTGTGAAAAAAAAACCTTATTTTGGATCAGCCATGCAACTAGCCTTACTTTTGTTTGAGGACAAACAAATTGTAAAGATGGTAGATTATTTGGTCAAAATTCATAGCAAAAGAAACTTGATCAACAAAGATTAGTGATCGCTATTGGTTTGCTTCTGGGTTTGGTTGATTGATCCTTTTGCAATCTTTGTGGTGATATCAATTTTGGATCCCATAGACTGTTTGGTCTCGTGAACTTCATTAAAAATCTTCATTCATTCATCACTATTCTTGAAAACAAATCAACTCAATCTAGTGTCACATGAGTTGCATATAAATACACTCGTTCTTAGAACTAGCTTATATGTAACGTTCAAATGGGTTTAGTTCTCTCTTCCAATCTATTTCTTAATTGGTGCCTTTTTCTTTTCCCAATGGATTATTTGGATCTAATTAGACTCCCCAAATGTGACTGTCAATGAAGTGGAACCCCAAAAGACATAAAATCAGGGACATATGGGCTAAATTAGTTTTTAAATAGTGTTGAGTACACAAGCTTGTTGGGAAAAAATATAAGTCAGAAAGCTAAAATTCTAATAGGAGACTTGACAAGACCTAACATTAACCAAACATTCAGATGTAGAAAGGATGTAAGTACTAAAAGGTTTTTAAATTCGTCCTTAATGATGTATTGAATATATTCAAGCAACCATTGTGGATGATTAATCCAATGGGTCAATGATGCCCCCCTCCTCAAGGGGTTTTAAAGATAAATACCGATGGTTCTTCTAGGGTGAATCCTGCTCATGCTGGTATTGGCGGTATAGGGCATGATAGCTCTAGTGTTGTATAATTTATCTTTTGAATTTATAAATGTTTAAATTATACAAATAATTACATGGAGGCTCTTGCCATTTTGTATGTCATGGAGAGAGGTTGTTTTCTTGGCTAGAAAAGGATTATTTATGAATTTGATTCACAAGTGGTGGTGACTATGTTGAATAAGTAGCCATTCGATGATGTTGATTGACACTTGGCCCTGGTTATAAGACAAATTTTAAGGTCATGTATTTCTTTGGAATCTATTACTTTTACTCACATTCCTAGGGAGTGACATAGAGTAGCAGACTGCTTGGCCAAACAGGCTTTTGATCAAAGAGAAGGTTGGAATAGTGTGGATAGAGGACATTTATCTTTAGAATTGTCTTGAATATGTTGGAGCAAATAGTTGACGAAGATAGGGTTGTTTAATGTTATGTTCTTTGTTGGGCTTCTAGCCCTTCTTGCTCTGTAATTCTCTGTGTTGAATAAATTTTTACCCAGGCTCTTTTAGTTTACAAAACAGGATTGTAATAATGGGATGGGTCCATCCATTGATTGGTGAAAAAGACACACAAAGACTCCAAAGTCAACTAATTTAGCTTTGTATATGCCATGAATATAGAAAGTTGTTTAATGGCCAACAAAATTTGGAATATACAAATGATAAAGTGAAATAAAAGCCATGAGAATGTGTTGGTAAACAAATTTGTCACTACGAATTCACCTTTAAAATTGACCTTGTTCACTAAAAGAGCATTGACAACCATGCGATCACTTGGAGAGATTGTAGAAAAACCACAATCTTCCTTTGTTTTTGAGAGGGACAACTCCCTTGTATGATGGGGCATTTTAGGATTTTTGGTCTACTTTTAACCCGAAAGTACATAAAGGAGAAAACACAGAACTAAAATCAAATGAATAACAGAAACCCTAATGATATACATGTGAATACTGGATAAGATTTCATGAATGACAACAATTACAATGGAGGGTTTATGTTTGATATGCACTGACAAAAGAACGACAACGAATCTCAACATATGAGGAAATAGGTTATCTTAAAACATTTAAACCAAGATACCATGATATGATTGTATTTCATCATTTACATGTATCATTTGAATTGAAGATCATTAGATTACACAAGTACACAAAGGGATTACCAATTTAACATATGATAAATTGATAATAATAACTGAGATACACATTGAAGACATACAAATTAAATGCATTCTTTATTATTCTTTAAATGAAAATATACAAGTCCAAAAGCTTTGAGTACAAAATGTGAAAACCAAAAGTTCTCCAGAGTTCTCCCTTTACCATGGAAATGCCTTGAACTTATAACCTTTAGAAGGTAACTCCTCTATAATCACTTAGCCTAACTACTTTAGGTACCCACTTAGGATAACTAACCTAGATACAAACTTAGGGTAACTACCTAAGTTATTACTTCTAGTAACTACCTATAGAAAAAAGTTAAGATTTGTCTAACTTTTACAAAATGAAATTCAAATTTTAACTTATGGTTACAATAAGTGACAAAAGTCACTTTTACAAAGATGATTCAAAAAATAACTTTTGAATTATCAATTTCGTCAAGGTACTTGTTCATGTTTGTCATCCTTATTTTTCTTTGTATTGTTTGGCTTTCTCTTGATTGTGATCTCTTGACATTGAGCTTTATGTATCTTGTCGTTGTTGAAGTGGTAATGTGTCCTTCTATAATTATAAGAAAACTTTTCTTTGATGAAATCTACTCCAACATGAAATGCAGCCCTTGTTTGTGCAATTAAATATCTCTATTTCATAGATCTACTACTTTGGACCTCCATTTTTTTATTCCTTTCTCAAAATTAGCACCACAAGTTACGAGGTGAAATTCTATTTCATCGAAATTCACATCATGATATGATCCATCTTGACTTGCATTATGCTCCTATGACCTGATCAAGTGCTTAGATAGAGAAATCTCATTCTAATATTCTTCAATGGATGGATCTTCAAAATGCAATCTACTCCAATAAGTCTCACATGTAAGCTCATCTTTTGGCATGTACCTTGATTCTGACCATATTTTCTCATCTTGTAGATGATTTTGTGTACCTCTTGTATCATTCACTTTATAATGTATCAAATGAATGTCACCCAGACTTTGTTATTTGGAATGCATTTATCACATACTCAATATCCTCTCAGAGTCCATTTTGCTAGCCACGCGTGGGGAGACTGAGTAGAATTTGGCTTCGCACCAGCCAGTTGTTGAAGTCGTAATGTGTCCTTCTTCATCTTTGTCATCCTTGTTTTTCTTTGTATTATCTGGCTTTCTCTTGATTGCGATCTCTTGGCTTTGAGCTTTATGTATCTTGTCATTGTTGAAGTCGTAATGTGTCCTTTTGTAATTATAAGAAAACTTTTCTTTGATGAAATCTACTCCAACATGAAATGCAGCCCTTGTGCAATTAAATGTGTCTTTCATAGATCTACTACTTTGGACCTCCATTTTTTTATTCCTTTCTCAAAATTAGCACCACAAGTTACGAGGTGAAATTCTATTTCATCTCCTATGACCTGATCAGGGGCTTAGATAGAGAAATCTCATTCTAATATTCTTCAATGGATGGATCTTCAAAATGCATTCTACTCCAATAAGTCTCACATGTAAGCTCATCTTTTGACACATCTTTATTCTGACCATATTTTCTCATCTCATGTAGATGACTTGTGTACCTCTTGTATCATTCACTTTATAATGTATCAAATGAATGTCACCTAGACTTTGTTATTTGGAATGCATTTATTACATACTCAATATCCTCTCATAGTCCAATCTGCTAGCCACGCGTAAGGAGACAGTAGAATTTGGCTTCGCACCAGCCAGTTGTATTTGCTTGAAAATTTGTAAAGCCATATCAACAATTTGAATTTGTGTATTTCTTGCAAACGGCACATTGCATGTGAAGACATCTCTTTAAAGCATTCTGTCACACAGTTCGCTGGCTTGTACGTGCTTTCTCATTGAGCATTTTCAACTATATTATCTGACAAAAATCTCCCAATGAATATGCTTTGACGCATGTCTATAGTCTTGAAAGTTTGTAAAGCTTTTCCAAAATTAATTTTATGCTTGCCAACTCCATATGCTTGAAAGTTTCTAAAGCTTTTTCAAAGTTCTGTTTTACGCACTCATTGTTGCAATCATTGCAGTACATAAGCTAACATGTGTTTGAGCTGCATTCATTCAAAGATTTTTGAGAGCTTCCTTGCAAAAATTCATGCAATCGTTACGATTTCATGAATGAAATCTCAATGATGGCTAGTCTTAAACTACATATTAAGCAACATATTAAGTCTAAAGAATGTTAGTCAATTTTAAGTGTTTAACATTTTTAAGCTTAGAAGTGTATTTTTAGTGTGATCACACACTTAAGTAACATATTAAGTTTAAAAAATGTTAGTCAATTCTGAATGTTTAACACTTTTAAATGTAAAAATATAAACTTAATGTGTGTAATTTAATTCGTTCCCTCAATGATATCTTCTATCAAATCGTTAACTTCCTTTTCATGCATATTGTGCAATCATAGCATGACATGAGATCACATTTCTTTCAGGCTCACTGTCAAACAATTCAGATGCGTTCTTTGAATTTACCCTGCAAACTAGATTTTCTTGAAAGTTTCTAAAAGTCGATTCAATTAAACGATTCGATGCAGATGTCATTTACTACAAATCTTTGCAATCATTGTTGGAAGTGAAGTCCAATGGACTCCTTCATCTTGCTGCCAAAACTCTTGGCTCTTCAACTTCTCCTTGCAGGGTCTTTAAGAGCTGATTGTATTTCATTTGTAGAGTGATTTTCTGAAGCTGCTTGCAGCTGTGTATGTGTGTAAACCAGATTGGTTATTAATCTATTGATTCCCCTGCTTCAAGTGTGGACGTAGGCAATTGCCAAACCACAATAAATATGTGTGTCTCATTGCGTCTGTGTTGTATGTTTATAATTCTGTTCTCTCTACTGTTTTAATTCGTTTTCTTCATCCTAACAATTGGTATTAGAGCGAGGTTAGATCGCTATTAAGATTTTGGTGGTTGAAATTCCAGAATCATGGAAGAAGAGAAGATAGAGAAGTTCTCCGGTCAAAGCTTCGGGTTATGGAAGGTGCAGATAGAGTCTTTGCTGATAAAGCAAGACCTTTCACTCGCGCTTGAAGGGAAAGCAAAGAAGCCAACTAGGATGGCTGATGAAGAATGGGAAAAATTAGACAAGAAGGCAAGAGCGAAATTTTTTCTCTCGCTATCAAACAATGTTCTCTTCAATGTCACGGGTGATGTAACATCAAAAGATG
This sequence comes from Cryptomeria japonica, assembly GCF_030272615.1. Taxonomy (NCBI): domain Eukaryota; kingdom Viridiplantae; phylum Streptophyta; class Pinopsida; order Cupressales; family Cupressaceae; genus Cryptomeria; species Cryptomeria japonica. The sequence continues at coordinate 534,737,926 of NC_081413.1, forward strand.
TATGGGATAGACTCAGAGCCATGTATGAAATGGCATCGACTGCAAATTAAGTGTTTATCATGAAGCGCTTGTACAAACTGAAAATGAAGGAAGGTTGTGCTATGGAAACTACATCAATGAATTTAATACATTGATTAATCAAGCGACTTCGATGGGGATGACACAAGATGATGAGAGCAAGGCTGTTCTCTTATTATGTTCTTTGCCAAGTAGCTGGGATGGCGTTGTAACAGTAGTTAGCACATCTATATCCGGTAAAAATAAGTTTATTTTTAATGATGTAGTAGCTACTCTTCTCAGTGAGGATTTGAGAAGAAAGAATGATGAACCTTCATCCGGTGAAGCCTTAACGGTGGTCAGCACTGGAAATAGAGGTAGAAGTCATAATAGAGGCAGAAATAATTACCATAGACGTTCGAAATCAGCAAGGAGATCGAAGTCTAGAAATAAAAATGGTGAATGTTGGTTTTGTGGCAAAGCTGGTCATGTGAAGAAGGATTGTAGAAACTTCAAAAGGGCACAAGAGAGGGTGCGGGACAGTGAAACAAATACAGTCTACGATAAAGATGATAGTGTTCTAATCCTTTCAACAATCAACACTACTCCGGATTCATAGGTGCTTGATTTCGATGCCTCCCATCATGCTACCTCATGTCTTGAAGTGTTCATTAACTACCATGAAGATCATTTTGGAAATGTTTTCTTAGGAGATAACAAAGTTTGTGAAATTATAGGCAAAGGGGATGTGTTGCTGCCATTAGAAGGTGGTAAAACATGGCTGCTCAAAGAAGTTCGCCATGTCCCAAAATTGAAGCGGAATTTGATATCTGTTGGATAGCTTTTGATCAAGGTCTTAATGTAAATTTTCTCCTGGATACATGGAAGGTAACTCATGGTACCATGCTGATTGCAAATAGTAATAAAGTGGGTAGTTTATACATATTTAAGACTCATGGTGAAGTGGGAGCTACAATGGTGATTGAGGACAACAAAGCGGATCTTTGGAATCAAAGACTTGGGCACATTAGAAAGAAAAGACTCCATGTTATGCATACAAGAAATCAGCTACCGGGCCTCAAACTTGTTGACTTAGCCTTTTGTGAACATTGCCTTTATGGAAAACAAAAGAGAGTCAGTTTTTTGGAAGGTGGGCGTGACACAAAAACAACACCGCTGGAGCTTGTATACTTGGATGTTTTTGGGCCTACCGAGGTAACCTCCATTGGAGGAGCTAACTATTTTGTAACCTTTCTTGATGATTGTACAAGAAAAGTATGGATTTATATGCTTTCTAGGAAATCTGAAGTCTTTTCAAAATTTAAAATTTTCAAAGCTTTAGTTGAAAATCAGATTGGGCATAAGATTAAATGTTTACAAACCGATAATGGTGGAGAATTTTGTTCACATGAATTTGATGATTTTTGTGCTGATAATGGGATTAGAAGAATCAAGGTTGTTCCTTTCACTCCTCAAGAAAACGGTGCAGTCAAGAGGATGAATAGAACAATTCTTGAAAAGACACAATGTATGTTGTCAAATGCAGGTTTAGGCAAGGAATTTTGGGCAGAAGCATGTAACACGGTAGTGTATTTAATCAACCGAAGTCCCTCATCTAAATTGGATTTTGGTATTCCGGCGGAGGAATGGCAAGGGAAGAGGATTTCATACTCACATCTTCATGTGTTTGGATGTGAAGCCTTCTCGCATATACCCAAGGAGAAGCGAACCAAATTGGATCCAAAGTCGCTGAAATGTATTTTTGTGGGGTATGGCGAAGAGCAATTTGGTTTTAGATTGTGGGATCTAGTTCACAAAAAGATTGTTCGCAGCAGGGATGTAATTTTCCATGAGACCTCCTCCCTGCGCTACAAGATTCAAATAAATCAGAGAAAGAATATGTCCCTATGTCTTTGTTTCAAAATTCGACTACCAACGCTCTGCCTCTGATCTCTCATTCAGTGGGAGCCCCTATGACATCTACCTCTGTTGAATACAATTCTCAGACTGAGAATGAAGAAGTGAGTGTTGAAAATGGTTGCTCTCCATTTAGTTCTGAAATTAGGGGTCTGCAGAACATAACACATCTTCCATGAGCCAGCACTCATGTTGAAGAAGATGTGGGACATTCATACAGTGAGAACTTTGGCTCACATTGTTCCCAATTTGTTGGGCACCCCTCTCGGTGGTTTGCATCTCCACCGGTTTCTGCACAACCTGGCCCACCCTCCCCACCGCTCCTTCACCCAAACGTAGGGCATTTTCATTCACCCACTGGGCTCACAAAGCAGCCAGTGTTGCAGTCTTCCCGTGAGCTCCCCACAGGCCCTCACTCCACGGGCCCTCCATCCCACGAGCTCTCCCTGCATTCTGCCCCACGTTCACAAGCCTCCATGGGGCTCGTGCCACCACTGAATGGCTTCCCTGCCAACAATGATGTGGCAGCCTCCTCCGCTAGACCCTGCTCCTCTCGTAGACCCAGCTCCTTGCTCACACGCCCAACGCAGGCAGAGCAAAACGATTCTGCGGGTTCTCCCTCTCGCGAGCTGCCTGCAACTCGGATCACATAAATTGAATGATTCTACTACTCAAACAGAGAATCAATTGAAGGAAATCAACCAGACAGAGACAAACTCCTGCAAAGTTCTCTGACTATGATTTATTGTTTTGTGAAGAAGCTGAACCTACCTTGCTAATTTATGATCAAACAGAGCCTGCAACATACAAAGAAGCTTGTAAAAATGCAGATTGTGATAATTGGCACACTGCAATGTGCGAAGAAATGGACACACTATTGCGAAATCAGACATGGGATTTGGTGCCACTTCCGCCTAACAGAAAGGCATTAAGAAATAAATGGGTGTATAAACTCAAAGATGAAGTCAGTGGTTGCAAAAGATTTCGAGCAAGACTAGTTGTAAAAGGATATGCTCAACAGCAAGACCTCGACTTCAAAGAAATTTTCTCACCAGTAGTCAAAATGACTACCATCCGAGCAATATTGGGCTTAGTTGCAGCCTGGGATCTTGAACTTGAACAGTTGGATGTGAAGACAACATTTCTCCATGGCGATCTTTATGAGGAACTATTTATGCATCAGCCAGAAGGGTTCATTAAAAAGGGGCAGGAAAACCTCTATTGCAGATTGAAACACAGTTTGTATGGGCTTAAGCAAGCCCCCCGACAATGGTATCTTAAATTTGACAAATTCATGATTGATCACAAGTTTACTCACAGCGAGTTTGATCCTTGTATCTACTTTAAAAAGCTTCCTAATGGCAAATTTGTCATACTTCTCCTTTATGTGGATGATATGGTAGTGGCCGGCACAAGCATGAAGATTGTGAGTGAACTTAAAACTCACTTAGCAAAGGAATTTGCCATGAAAGATTTAGGGGCAACAAAGAAGATTCTAGGAATGACTATTTTTTCGGGATAGGAAAAAGAGAGAACTCAAACTATCTCAGCAAGATTACATTAAAAAAGTATTGGACAAATTTGGTATGGCAGATGCTAAGTCTGTTTGCGTACCCTTAGCCTCTCATTTTCAGTTGTCTTCTCAATTGTGTCCAAAAACACAAGATGATAAGGAGTTTATGGATAAAATTCCATACAAATCTGCAGTTGGCAGTATTATGTATGCTATGGTGTCTACTCGTCCAGACATTGCTCATGCCGTGGGAGTGGTGAGCAGATTTATGGCTAATCTGGGCAAATCACATTGGGAGGCGGTCAAGTATATCTTGCGGTATCTCAAGGGTACTTCTGAATTTTGTTTATGGTTTGGAAAGGACAAGGCAGTTTTGCAAGGGTTTACTGATTCTGATTTTGCCGGAGATTTAGACAAAAGAAAGTCTACTTTAGATTATGCTTTCACATTGGTCGGGGCATCAATTAGTTGGGCTTCAAAATTGCAACACATAGTTGCTCAATCAACTGCGGAGGCTGAATACATAGCTCTTTCTGAGGGAGCAAAAGAGATGGTATGGTTGCAACTCTTGTTCAGCGAGTTGGGTTTGAAGCAATCAGATTTTGCTTTGTTTTGTGATAATAGCAGTGCCATCTTTATGACTAAACATCAGACATCTCAACCTCGGTCAAAATATGTTGATGTTCGCAGTCATTATGTTCGCCATATGGTTGAAGAAGGCAAGTTTCATGCAGATAAAATTCATACCGACATGAATCCGGCTGATGTGCTCACTAAAGTGGTTAAGTGGGAGAAGTTCGATTTCTGACGAGCTTCTCTCGTCCTTTCCAATAACTGATAGCAGGACTGAGTAGGGGAATCAACTTGTTGCAGCAGTTCATTGCCCTTCAATGGGAGATTGTTGGAAGTGAAGTCCAACGGACTCCTTCATCTTGCCGTTAAAACTCTTGTCTCTTCAACTTCTCCTTGCAAGCTGTTTAAGAGCTGATTGTATTTCATTTGTAGAGTGATTTTCTGGAGCTGCTTGCAGCTGTGTATGTGTGTAAACCAGATTGGTTATTAATCTATTGATTCCCCTGCTTCTAGTGTGGACATAGGCAATTGCCGAACCACGATAAATATGTGTCTCATTGCGTTTGTGTTGTATGTTTATAATTCTGTTCTCTCTGCTATTTTAATTCGTTTTCTTCATCCTAACAATCATTACAATCATCGATCTTAGAAGGTGGTATGCCAAACATTTCGAGTATGTTGTCTATGATTCCACATTTTGTAGCATTTAAAAGCTTCCACTTTACAGAGACAGGGAGGATGACAGGTAAGGTTGCAGACTTTGTCTTTACACCTGCAAATTGCTTTTCCTCTGAGATTCTTAGAGCCATTTTCAAACGTCATCCACTTTGTGCTTTTGCTACAATCATTCCATGAGATAACACATTTTTGAGACATTTTGTTTGACCATTTACATGTCGTGTATTTGGGCCAGCCTTAAATTCCACACACTAAGCAACATATAAAGTCTAGAGAATGTTAGCCAATTCTATGTGTTTAACATTTTAAAATCTAGAAGTGTATTCTTAATGTTACCACACACTTTAAGCAACATATTAAGCCTAGTAAATATCAATCAACTCTGATTGTTTAACATTTTTAAGCCTAGAAATATAAGCTTAATGTGGGTGATTTAAGCCATTCTGTATATCCGCATCCACTTTTTCCATGCATGTACGCCGCTGTCACAAACTTCTACTTTCGAATGCATATTCCCACAACATGGCATTCGCAAGATTACATCTCTTTGAAGTATTCTGGCGTTTGCATTTGGTTGAAAGTTTTTAAAGCCTTTTCAAGAAATACGTTTGGTGTAGCCTGCAGTCATATCGTGCCATCCTTACATCGCATGAGATCACATTTGTTTCAGAATTTTGCGCTAATATTCATTGCCTTACCTATGTTTCCACATTTTGCATGCATGTCGGCCGTAACATTTCTAACATGAACACCTGACCAAAGTCCTCCATTCTTTATGTTTTGATGAAGGTTCATAACACGTTTTTGAGGTTAGCTCAACACTTCAAATGGAATGGTTTAAATCATACACATTAAGTTTAAATCATATACATTAAGTTTATGTTCAATTTCACTGTCACTTTCTCTTATATGTCCTCCGCGACTGCTTACATTGCTATCTCTCCTCGACTGTCTTTTTTTACGTTCCCAATTAGACTCTCTTTCACCAGTTTTACCAGAAACAACATTAATTCCAATGGCCATCTCCACAAAGGGAGTGTTTGCTACTACACTTGCATCACTCTTCGGTGTTACAAGTTCATGGTTGCTCAAATAGTTTATACATGCCACGGCTGCATTAAGAGTTGAGAAAGAAAGAAAATCAAACATCCTCCTCTTTAGTCGAATCCTCTTCATTTTTCCAGCCATCTGTCGCATTCTTATCTGCACTCTCTTCATTTTGCAGCAGTGAAATTTCCTCGTCACCTCTCCACCAATCTTGTTGAACACTAGTATTTTCACTTTCTTCATCCCGTCAATGTACATGTCGAGTTGTTTCAGCTTCCACAGAGGTGGATCACCAGATATCTTTCTCGTCATTTAATGATTTCTCCAAGGCATTTTGATTCTCAGCCTCAACAAAAACATGCAAATCCTCATTATTCGAAGGATCTAGTTTGAGGTTTCACTTCTACTGCAGATACTCCATATTTCAGCCAAAAGCTATTGGGCTTTAATAAAATTCCAACCTGCCAAGAAATTCTTCAATGACTAAATCAGCTTCATCATCTAATTGATCCAACAACCTCTTTCGAGTAGCCAAAATCTCACACAAAGGTGTATATGAAGTAGGATGAACAACTCCCTCTTCAGCGTGACTCTCTACTACATACATGGTGCAAGCTTCAGAATATAGCACCCAAGCTTCTTCCTTCTCTGTTCAATTCTTTCACAACTTCTCTTTTTTTCTAACCAAGCTTTGATATCAATTGTTAAATAATAAAGAGAAGATTGAAGAAAAATAAAGTATAAAAAAAAAGATTCAGAAAACAAGAACAAGAAACAACATGAATTTATAGTGGTTCACCATAAAGACTACATGCACTCCCAAACAAGACAATATATTATTCAATGTTCTCAGATACACATTGCATAATTTGCACTCATTCTTATATACAAATGTTTAACTCTTCAAATATGAAAAGACAAGAAGAAGTGAAAAGAAAGATTAGATAATCGTAAACCAAACACTATAATTAACTCAACAATGAAAAATAAAAGAGAGTCAGATTCCCAATCTACTCCCTTGACATCTTAGAAATCATATCAAATAAGACAATTCTGCATTAGCTCAGACTGCAAGATCTAACCTATAAGAATTTTGGGCATCTAATTTAAATTAGCTCATCTATTTTACAACAGCTCAAACTTTGAGATTTAGGGTTCATGTTGCATTTTGCAACACCTAGGACTTCAGAGTTTAAGCTGCAAAACTCAACATACAAGATGGCCACCAACACTGCTTCAAGCATCAATTTACAAACTACAGCATGCAAGTTTGGATTCCAATCCCAGGAATTATTGATCGATCAGTTTCAACCTGGGGTTTAAATTTCACCGTACATTTCAGAATTTCAGAAAACAAGAAAATTTCCGGGCCAATTCTAATTCCATGAAGATCTCGCCTAAGACTTTAGAGGCCAAGAAGCAACAGGCTTTTCAGACTTTGGAGTCCGATCAACACTTGACAGCATGTAAAAGCTCATTCTTGGGCCAAACACCGACCACCATGAAATTCAAACTATAGAATTTGATATGTATTTTACAACTTACAAAAATATGGATAAAACTCTGAACTCCGATCCCTTACAATTTGAACTTCACAGTTTGATTTGTATTCTGCAACTTTGAAAAATGATTTTGTAAAGTGAAACTATGAATTCCAACCCCTCGCAACTTGAATTGTGGACTCTGAGTTGCAACTAGTAGCCTATAGAAAATTTACAAGTTGGAATCCAGCAAGCTCTGTTTTCAGTAACAATGAGGTATAACTTCCTCACTTTTCATGCTGTATGAAAATGACTTAGGCCATACATTAAAGCACTTATGGGCTCTCTATTGGTTAGATGGGAGCCCCCAAACAAGGGCATGGTTCCCAAGAACAAGTTGAAGTATAGACTAATGTTTCTATTTTAAGCAACACAATGAAACAATAAAACATCAACATCATCAAAGCATGGGTTCTGTTATTCTAATCTAGATTTTTTCTATTTGGGATGTACGTGTTAGTGTTTGAGAGACTTTACAGCACAAAGGCTTTGGGAGAATCAAAACCATGAGGAGTCTCTTTGAATTACTAAATATTTCAAGTAATAGGAGCTCTATAAGGCTTCATGCTCCAAGACGAGAAGAATACGTCACCATCAACATAGGAGAAAGCACTATTCTTTAGATGTCTAATTGCCTTTAAGAGTAGCAAGTGACTACATAACCTCTTTGATGTTGGACACACTATCACAAAGGTTCCAGCACACTATCACAAAGGCTTAATGTTTTTATGGATACAACTCTTTGATGTTGGGCACACTATCACAAAGGCTCCAGCACACTATCATAAAGGCTTAATATTTTTATGGGTACAAGAAGCAACCTTGTATAGGTACCATGCTCGACTAATTTAAGATGTTCTTTTGAATGCATATTGCTTAGAAATCTTAATATTCTTTGCATTTGATTCTTGTTCAATGAGATGTCAATTCTATGTGCGTTAGTTATGCTTTGCTATTCATAATTCAGACAATCTTAATGATCTATACATAATGACCAAATGTCCATTTGATAGTGTAGACATGAAACCTTCCCTATGGGGATGACCATTTAATGGGTAGATTGATTAGAAAGAGAATTATTGTCCACTTAGCTAAAGGTAGGGCTAGAAAATCACAGACTTCACTTTTGGGTGTAAAGGATTTCACTAGGGAGGGTGGTAGGGGTTGTTGGATTTGGTAGAGGGAGCTTTCCCTTCCTTAATTAAATGATTTTTGGAGCATAAGCTTTTTCTACCTATCTTGCTAGTAATAGGTTGGATGATAACCTCCATGTCTCTAGCTGACTTTGCCATCCCCAAACAAGTTAAAGACCACTACACCCCTATGACTGATAATTGTAAGTATCATTATTTCTACTACTTGGGCTTACAAGAAATCAACATGGGAGGATTCTGGCTTAAGCTCCCTTCAAGTCTAATTGCATTTGATAGTGAAAGGAATAGAGGATTTTTCACTAATAGAGGCTTGATTATAGTCTCTAGCACCACTTTCACCATGCTTCCCAAGTCTTTGCATTGAAAAATCATTAATATGTTCAATTCTGTAATGCAATACACTATATCTCTTGAGCTTGAGGAGGCTTTGGACTTGATCTCTATTATAAGTTTCCCATTGTAAAGAATCTTTGTTATACACAATCCCTTAAAAAAAACTTGTTCTAAATATCAACTATTTTTAAACAAACTCCACTTTAAAAAATAAAAATAAAAATAGATTTTGCCCCAATACTGTGATCAAAATGAATACTGTTCTAAGTAGAGTGTTCTCCTGAAAATAACAATCCCTAAATATGCTCCTTGTCTTGTACATTCCATTACCATAGATCATAATTAATCTTTTATAATTTCTTATTAAAAAAATATTTAAATTCAATTTATTAGTCAAGAATAAATGTATTTTATATTGTCTTAAACTGAATAAGAGATTAGAGATCAGAGAGGTGGAGACGCGGACAAACAGACATCTGAAGAACAGTCAAAATTGCTGAACTGTTGCGAACACGAATAAATGTTACAATTCGATTAGTCCATTGCTGTATTATAATAATTTGCTTTTACTGTTTATTATTATTTTTTTGTGTTGTGCTCGTTAGTCAATTGTAAAAGTTCATCTGCTGATTATAAGTAAAATGCTACTTCTGCTGGTTGTAATGTATATAAACAAGTTTTGCATTGTGGCACAGATTGAACATCTAAGAACTTATAATAGAGAGTTTTATAGAGTTTTTGAATGTGTGAGGTTGGTTTTGGTTTATATGTTTATGATTTTTTTAAAAATAGTTATTAAGAAGGTAACGAGGTTCTATTATCTTGTTTGTATTTAATGTGGTAGTTGTATGATTTTTCATTTTATGATAATCTTTTTTAATGACTTTTTAAGTCTTCTGTTTCAGTTGTTAGCAATTAGAGAAACCAGTGAGAAATTTCACAAGTTTGTTGTCAAAGTATTTTATTTGATATTTTTTTAACTAATTTTTCAGATGATTTTCTTGGGTGCTTGATTTTGATGATACATTTAAATGGTTTGAACATTTTATACTCATTCACTATTTTGTTGGTTATGTGTCATCTAGAAGTTTCATTTACAATTGGATAAACATCCTATAGGTTTCCCATGGGATCAAACTAGATACCTAATCATCTTCCGAGCCAACTATTAAGACAAGTAAAATTGAAGATGGATAGACTATTATTAGAAATTATAAAATATTCATGATGGATCTAAAAGAACTATTAATCTAACCTTGGACCCAATAATGGTGCAATAGATAAAGTGCCACCTTAGGCTAGTGGAAAGTCACCAAAATCCATGGGGTCCTCTTGAACCCAATAATGATGCAATAGATAAGGTGCAAGCATTGAGTTACAAATGAGTGCCTTTTGGCCTGCCACTGAGTATGTCAATGGGGCCATAACCCTTGATTCTTTCCTCATAGATTTTGGGAATTCCTGTTGCATCAGCACCATAAAGAGGAAGACAATCTTGTAGCCCTCCCTAGGATTTGAAGGAGGAGAATATGTTTTTCAGAAAAGGTAGATACCATCCCTTGAATGTCATAGTAGTTTTGAGCATAATAGGTTTTTTTTGTATTGCAAGGTTGAATTTCAAGGAATGTAACGTTTTCAAGAATTTTCCTAAAATATCAATGACAAAAAGAATATTATTTTAATGTGATCTGCAAGAATGATAACAAATAAGATGCAATATAATGTTTGTGTCCAAGGTGCCACAAAACCATGCAATGACACACTTGACACAGACATGAATGCACATAACAATCTGAAAGAATCAGAACACCACAATTTAAACACCATAATTAACTCAACAATAAGAAATAGACGAAAATCAGAGTTCCCAATCCAATCCCTTAACATCTTGGAAATCATATAAAATAAGACCATTCTATCCAACTATAAGAATTTTGAACGTCTAATTTAAATTAGCTCAAAATTCTAATTTACAATACCTCAATCTTTGAGGTTGAGGTTTAGATATGTTGCATTTTGAAAAACACCTAGGACTTCAAAGTTTAAGCTGCAGAATTCAACCTACAAGATGGCCACCCAACACTGATCCTTAACACATGGGTAAATCAAGATTCCAGCATCAGTTTACAAACTGCAGCATGCAAGTTTTGATTCCAATTCCAAAACTCGTTGATCGATCACTTTCAACCTCGGAGTTTAATTTTCAATGTGCATTTCAGACATTGGGGTCTGATTTACATTTCACAAAACATGAAAATTTTCGGGCCAATTCTAATTCCATGAATATCTCGCCTAAGACTTTAGAGGCCAACAGTCAACGAGTTTTTCAGACTCTGGAGTCCGATCAACATTTTACAGCATGTAAAAGCTCATTCAGATCAGTGTAGCCTCACTACTTTTAGTAAATCTATTTCTAAAATCTAAAGCCCGTACAAGACAATCCTATCAATCTTAAATAGAACTAACTGAAAACCCAACTAGTGTGGTTTGATGAGTCTGCTATCTTATCCTTTTGATTTGATGTCCTTATTTTTTGAGTAAGGGTCATTGAATCAGATGTTTTACACTTTGGTCTTGTATATGCCTCAGGTTCATTCTGTCTTTTACTTTTCTTCTGACAGTCAGTTAGGTGTCTTATCTTTCAACTCTCCCAGATGCCATAAAGATTAAAGTCGGATGAATGTACTGATCACATCCCTATCTTGATTGGACTCCTTTCCAAAAAAAAATAAATTCATGCTTTTGTACATAATTGATAATAGTATCACTATCAATCTTGCAATCAATCTTAGTTTAGATCAGTAAGGATTAATGGTGGTTCTTGGTTTGTCAATCTTATTTTAAATGTTAATTGGTATTTAGTTATGGTTAGTCGGCAGATTTTATGATTGAGCAGGTTTTTAGAATCTGTTACCGTTTCTCATATTCTTAGGGAGTGGAATTGAGTTGCAGACTGTCTGGCCAAATAGGCTTCTGATCATATGTAGGGTTGGAATATTGTGGGTAGGAGACATTTGCCTATGAATTTGTCTCATAAGTTAGAGCAGTTAGTTGTGGATGATCGGAATGTGTAATTCTTTGTTCTTTGCTGGGCTGTTGGCCCTTCTTACTTTGTAATATTCTTTGTGTCTGATAAATTTTTACTCCTGCGAAAAAAACAACCTTATTTTGGATTAACCACAACCAACCTTACTTTTGTTCAAGGAAAAATGAATTGTAAGGATGACAGATTACTTGGTCAAATTCACAGCAGAAGAAACTTGATCAGTAAGGATTACTAGTTGCTATTGATTTGCTTCTGGGTTTGGTCAATTGATCCTTTAGCCGTCTTTGTGATGTTCTCAGTTTTGAATCCCACAAACTGTTTGATCTGATAAACATCATTAAAAATCTTCATCCGTTCATCACTATTCTTAAAAACAAACCAACTTAATCTAAGATCAGATAAGTTGCATATAAGTACATTGGTCCTAAGAACCAGCTTATACAAAACATTCAAATGAGTTTAGTTCTCTCTTCCAATCTGTTTCTTTAACTGGTGCCTTTCTCTTTTCCCAATGGATTATTTGGATCTGATTTGAGTCCCCAGATGTGACTGTCAATGAAGTGGAACCCCAAAAGCCTTAAAATCAGGGACATATGGGCTAAATCAGTTTTTAAATAGTGTTGGGAGAAAAAGATAAGTCAAAAAACTAGATTTCTCTTTAACAGGAGGCCTGACATGACCTAACATTAACCAGGCATTCAGATGCAGAAAGGATGTAAGTAATCAAAGGTTTTTATATTTATCCTCAGTGATGTAGTGAATAGGATTGTAATAATAGGATGGGTCCATCCATTGAACTGTGAAAAAGACACTAAAAGACTCCAAAGTCGGCTGATTGAGTTGTGGATATGGCATGAATATAATTTTTTTTTTAATGGCCAACAAAGTTTGGAATATGCAAATGATAAAGTGAAATGAAAGCCATGGGACTGAACCTGGATGTGACCAAAAACAAAATGGATTTACTTAACCTGCAAGTTCCAAAACTCAATGGACAGATGAAATGAAAAAGTAAAAGCCACCAAAGGCTCCCTAGATCTGACAGGAATATGAAACATAAGTCTTAAATTAAAGTGGTCAATGAAGAATCTAGTTTGACAAGATGAAACTACTCTAGTCAAAGTAGTAGTAGAAAAATGAAGGGAAAATGATTTTTGTCAAAATTAATTTAAATTGACATTTATTAAAAATTATTTCAAATTATTTGACATTTATTTAAATTCAATTTTTTAGTTTTATATATTCAATGATTATCAAAGATAAAGCAATCTTTATCATAATCGTATATGAGAATCAAATTTAGGAATATAAAAAATGGATGAAGAGGTGGGAGTGGGTGAAAATTTGACATATATATCTATGACCAATATATCCTTGACCATAACAAATGGAGCTTACTTTTCCTTTGATGCATCTACAACTTGAGTTAAATATATACTAGATAACAAAGATTCTAGTTGAGGCATGTTGAATGAGTATAGTTGTTGAAGCTAACAAGGTTGCATATTGGAAACAATTATAACAAGTGAAACTTGAGTGCTACTAGGGGATATCCTTGCCTAACCTTTGTCAACATGTGTTTTCCTATGTTGTGACAAAGGAGCCAGTAAGTCCTTATTTAAGAGAGCCTTCTTAGCACTAATTTAACCATGGATGCAAGTTTTATTACAAATTGATAAGGAAAATGAGTTCTAATAACTCTCTTATTTATTGATCATTACTTAAAATCCTAAGGCTTAAGTTGCATTTTGGTCCAAGAAGAACCATATTGAGAATAAATCTTAAAATAACATTGTAACTTTTACCACTAGATGTTATATCCACAAACCTTAGTGTGAGTATAATTTCGTGCAACAGATGAAGCAAATAAAAGAAACACGAAAGAAAAACTATTACAACAAAATTCTATGAAAAACTATTTCAAACAAAATCCTACTCTACTATATTACAAGATTATAATATAGGTTGCAATTTTCTTTCTAAATTAGATATAACATAGGTTAGAAGGGTAGAAAGAATAAAAATGTCAATATCCTTCACACATGTAGCCATTGTGTAGGTATCAAACATGATGTTCATGAAGTTCATTAATTAATACCTTATAATAAATTAAATGAGGTAGGTAATTTTTGCAACAATAATCCTAAGAGAGACCACATAAGAGAGTAGGGCATGGATATATCTTAGGAAAATTCTTTTAGGAAAATTTAAATTGCAAAGCTTCAAACTAATGTATTATTAGCAACCAAAATTTGTGATACAATTTCAAGGTCCAATATCTTCACATCAAATCCATACATGCATGGAATATTCTATCTACTTTTAAAGAAAGAGATAGTAAAGCAAGGGAGAACTTATTGTTTTCTTGCTACCATTATTTAATGCCCTAAGCACCAATAATCAATACACAAAGAATCTCTAGTGTAGGTGCCCAAATTTATTCTTACGAGACAACATATTCTCCAAGATATCTTAATTTCTCTCGCTAAATAATGGCTACTTAAACATCATCCAGTTAAATGGTCAAGTAGTCAACAATAATTTTACACAACATCCACACCAAAAAGTGGTAAATGTTTGTCTTATTTTCACTACACAAAATTAGCCTTTGACTAGAAAACTAGATGATGCTTTGAAACAACCCTATAAATGTAGCACCAAGATTGGATTATGTTGGTATATGTGCAGAGTATGTTGACATGATGATATTGTATATTGTCATTGATGTCAATATGATGAAGAGTGAACCGGTATATTGAAGTAAGAACTTGCAAGAGAAAGAGAACCGGTATATGTGAAAAAGTGAAGCAGTATGTTTGTCCAAGTGAACTGGTATGTTGAAATGTGAACCGGTATATGTGAAAAAGTGAACCGGTATGTTGGAATGTGAACCGGTATATGGAATGTTTTGTATCAAGGTTTCATACGGTATGTCTACCGGTTGGTAGTCTTAGCTTCAGGGTTTTTGGTTGAAGTGTTCTATGCCTATGTGATTCAATCGATGACATTGTGTGATGAGTTAGCATTGTAATGAAGAATAGATTGTGTTGCCACGTCAGCCTTGTGCGTGTGAAGGATCTTGCATCAAGGAAATTGATCCTATCTACCTCGGGAATGTGCAAAGTCTCTGTAAACGGTGGAGAACACGTGATGGGTTATCGCCTCCAAGAAGCAGTGAAAAATGAATGATGGAGAACGTCTTGAGATCTGTTCAAGACTGTTGTATTCAAAGCAAAGTGTTCAATGGTAAGGATTGAACCGACTGAATTGCTCAACCTAAATGTTTAGGGCTTAGGGTTTATGCTACTGACCTATCTGTTTCCTATAAGGTCGATGTTGTGTTTCATGTTGAGGTTGTTGGCAAATGTTGTGTGTGTATCTAAGTGCAGAGATACATGATTCTTGCCAGACCAGATAAGAGAATTGATACCTGCAGAGTGTGTGTGCAGAAGAAAGGAACTAAAGTGGATCTGCATTGGCATTGAGTGTTGTTACCAGATCATTGTAATACCTGTTGATCTCTAACCACTTCAACAGTTGGAAAATCCCCTAACAGGGTAGCTTTAACCGGCTTGCTATAAATCCTTTAATAGGGTGACTCAAAACCATTGAGCTCATAAAATCCTCTAACAAGGTAACCTTTAATAGGGTTTAACCCTTAACTGGGTATTCTAGCCATCCCTTAACCGGGTGATCCATAGCAGGATCAGTTCCTAACAGAACCTGTTGTAACAGTCTTTAACCGGACTAGGCTCCTAACAGAGCAGACTTCTAAAGAGTTCAAGAGCAACTTGTGGGTGTTCATCCCCACCGTGGTTTTTCCCAGTTGGGTTTCCACATGAAAAATATGTGTGTCATGTGTGATGCCTTTTTCATGTGATGCTTTGTTCTTTTCTGTTAAGTGGTGAATCATGTTGAACTAGCAAGTTATTATATTTCTGATGGTAGATTATCTGTTTATGCATAAGGATAAAGTGGAAATGAGGGAGTAGATTGTATGGAAAGCTAAGTGTTGCCGGTTTATGTCTTTCACAGTCTCATTGTGTTTAACTGGTAGTAATATGATTTAGACCGGTGTTAGTGATTGCCAGTCAAGTTCACTATTTGCAGTCAAACCGGTTTAGGAAAAGATTTTATGTCTGTACTGATTCACCCCCCCCCCCCTTCTCAGTACCGGTTTGGTACTCATTGTTCATCATTGAGTTATCAATTGGTATCAGAGCGTCCTCCAAGTCCTCTATGTTGTAAGCTTAATCACGATCCTATTCTAATGATGAAGAGGGAAGATCTAAAGTTCAACAGAGATAACTTTAAAATATGGAAGGACATAATGAAGATATACATCAGAAGCATGGGTGCTCAACACTGGAGCTATGTTGAGAATGCCTATATTATTCCTACCGGTACTCTCATCGATGATCAAAAGAGAGATATCCAGGAGAATGGGCAAGTCATGGAAGCCCTAATCAACAGTTTATCCAACATTGAGTTTATTGATGTCTAGGATAAAGAGAATCTCAAAGAAGTATGGGATACTCTTGAGAATATTTATGGCGGTGATGAGCATGTGAAACAAGCTAAGGAAGAAATCCTTAGGGGAAAGTTTGAAGATATGCAGATGGTTGAAAGAGAGACCATTCAACAATATGGAATAAGAATCAAAACTATTGTTGGAGACATCAAGAGTGCAAGAGACAAAATTGATGATTCCACTGTTGTTAGCAAAGTCTTGAGGTCCTTATTACCAGTCTATGCAATAAGGGTTGCTGCTATTCAGGAGTTGAGGTCAATAGACAAGACTAAGGTATCCCTAGACTCCATCATTGCAAAGTTGGCAGCCTATGAGCTAAATAGTTTTGATGGCAGTATTCAGAAGACTGAATCAACCTTTAGAGCATCTGCTGCACCATCTAGAAAAGGAAAATAAGCAAGCACTAGTGGTGAACCAAGACAGAGCAGAGAAATGGATGATGAGGAGATCCTAATGGAATTTGAAGCTCTTCTTGCCAAGAGACTTCTTAAGGGAACCGGTAAATACAGAGGTAAGCTCCCTTTGAAATGCTTTTCTTGTAATTGAATAGGATACATTGCTGTAAACTGCCCTAATGGCGATAGCAAGGACAAACCGGAAAAGTTCAAGAAGTTCAAAGGAGGAAACCAGAGAAACTGTCTTGTAGCAGTTGATGAATGTGTCACTGATGAGGAATCAGAAGAAGAAGAGAATGAAGATATTGTGTTTGTTGTAGTTAAGGAAGATGTGTCAGACAAGAAGGCTCTTGTCTCCCACTTTGATAATTCCAATGAGTGGATTATTGACAGTGGCTGTTCTCACCATATGACTGGTGACCAGAGAAAGTTTCTATCTCTGGAAGAGTATGATGGTGGTGTGATTCATTTTGGTAATGATGCACCATGTATGCTCAAAGGCAGAGGTTCTATCTCTTTGAATGGAAAGAGCAGTGCTGACAATGTGTATTGGGTGGAAGGTCTTAGACACAACCTTTTGAGTGTTGCCCAGCTAAATAATAGTGGATTCACTCTAGAATTCAAAAATGGAGTGTGCAAAATCAAAGGAAAGAATGGTGAACTGATGGCCACCGGTATGCAGACCAAAGGTAACCTATTTCAGCTGAATGCAAATGTCAGTACATGTCTTATGGATAAGTTTGATGATAGCTGGATATGACATATGATACTCTGCCATGTTAACTTTGATAACATTGTGAAGGCCAGTAAGATCAAGGTAGTTAGAGGATTGCCGGTGCTGAGCAAACCAAAAAATCCTTTGTGCAGAGAGTGTCAACTAGGGAAAATGTCTTCCTCAACTTTCAAAGGTAAATCTTTCACTACAGACAATCTACTTGATCTTGTGCATACTGATTTGTGTGGTCCTATGAAAACTAGGAGTGTGCAGGGAGATAGGTATTTTATGATTCTTACAAATGATTGCTCAAGAATGATGTGGGTCACATTCTTGAAGGACAAGTCTGAAGCCTTTGGAAAGTTTAAAGTTTTCAGAGCACTGGTAGAAAAGGAAAGCGGTAGAAGAATCAAATGCCTTAGAACTGATCAAGGAGGGGAATTCACTTCAGGTGAATTCAACAAATATTGTGAAGAGAATGGCATCAAGAGGCAACTGTTTGCCCCCCGAATCCCACAACAGAATGGCCTAGTAGAAAGGAACAACCAGACTGTGGTTGAAGCGGCTAGAACTATGTTGATCCAAGGAAAGGTTGCTCACACCTTTTGGAGAGAAGCGGTGAGCAATGCAGTCTACACAATGAACCAGGTACTCATCAAGAAAGGTAAGGATAAGACTCCTTATGAGTATTGGACCTATAAGACACCAGTGGTAAGCTACTTTAGAGTGTTTGGTAGAAAATGCTATATCAAGAGGAGGGAACATCAGAGCAAGTTCGATGCAAAATGTGATGAGGGAATATTCGTAGGATATTGTACCAAGAGTAAAGCTCTTAAATGTTTCAACAATAGGACTCAGAGAATTGTTGAAAGCATCAATGTTAGGGCTGATGAAAACTCTGAGAAACCTGAGGAAACCGATAGTGAGCATGTAGGAGATGAACCAGTAGTAACCTTCTGGGAACCAGTTGCAAATTAGCCCAGTACCAGTAATTGTGCTCATACACCAGTAGATGTTGATGCTGATGAAGAAAAACAAGAGGAATCTGTTAAGAACATACCTAGGTATGTCAAACTCAATCATGATCCAAAGCAGATCATAGGAGACAAGGATGCAGGAATTCTTACAAAAAAAAAAGGTCGGAGAAAACTCATGTATGATCTCTGAATTTGAGCCTAAAACATTTAGAGAGGCACATAAAGATGAAGACTGGATCAAGGCAATGGAAGAGGAACTTGACCAGATAGAAAAGAATGGTACATGGTATTTGGTACCAGACTGGAGCATAAAAATGTCATTGGCACCAAATGGGTTTTCAGAAATAAGCTGAATGAAGATGGCACAGTGGTAAGGAACAAAGCCAGATTGGTGTGTAAAGGATATGCCCAAGAAGAAGGAGAAGACTATGGAGAAACCTTTGCTCCAGTAGCAAGATTGGAAGGAGTTCGTATGCTTTTTGCATATGCAGCTATTAAAGGATTCAAGGTATACCAAATGGATGTAAAATCTGCATTCCTAAATGGAATACTTGAAGAGGAGGTGTATATAGAGCAACCAGATGGGTTTACCCTATCAGAAGACAGTGACATAGTGTGTAGGCTACATAAAGCCTTGTATGGACTAACGCAGGCACCTAGAGCATTGTATGAATGCTTGCACTCCCATCTTTTGAAGATTGGATTTGAAAGAAAAAGTGAAGATAGCAATATCTACTTGAAATCAGAAGGAGATCAGATTCTGATATGTGAAGTATTTGTTGATGACATAATCTTTGGTGGAGATGACAAGATGAGTAATGACTTTGCAGATGAGATGAAGAAGGAATTTGAGATGTCACTCATAGGGGAGATTAAGTTCTTCATTGGACTGCAGATTCAGCAAATGAAAGAAGGAATCTTTATCACTTAGTCAAAGTATGTCAAAGAGGTGTTGAAGACCTTTGGCATGGAAGACAACAAATCGGTTGGTACACCAATGGTGATCGGTTGTAAATTATCAAGAGAGGATGACTCAGAGTTGGTTAATGAGAAGGAATACCGATCAATGATTGGTAAGTTGCACTATGTAGTGCATAGAAGACCAGACATTGCACATGTAGTGGGCCTTACTGCTTAGTTCCAGAAAAGCCCAAGAGAATCCCACTTGGTAGCAGTCAAGTGGATTCTTAGATATCTGAAGGGAACTATTGACTATGGGTTATGGTATCCATACAATAATGATTTCAACCTGAGAGTGTTCACAGATGCTGATTGGGGTGATAATGTGGATGACCGGAAGAGCACAACCAGTGGTGCATTCTTTCTCGATGGTAGACTGGTCTCATGGATGAGTAAAAAGAAGAGTTGTATCTCTCAGTCTACAACAGAAGCGGATTATGTTGCAACTTTTATGAACTGCACCCAGATTATTTGGATGAAACATGTATTGAATGGCTTCAAAGTTCCTGTATCTGAACCGGTAAGCATATTTTGTGACAATACAAGTGCAATTAACATCTCCAAGAATCTGGTTTTACATGCTAGAACCAAGCACTTTGAACTCAAGTATCATTTCTTGAGGGAAAAGGTTCAGAACAAAGAGGTTGTATTGGAACATGTTTCCAGTAAGGAGCAGTTAGTAGACATATTCACCAAGCCTCTACCGAAGACTACATTTACCTATTTGAGAGGTGAATTAGGGGTGTTGCACCTTCAAGAGGTAAACTAAAGGTTTGTGCTCCACATTAGTCTGGTCTTACATTGATATATCTTTTCAAGATTGATGTGTTGAAGGATGCTACTCCTCAGGGGGAGCAACATAATGGAACAGGGAAGCTTGTGCCTCCACTTTGGCATTGTTGTCAAAGGGGGAGAAGATGTGAAGCGGAGAAGATATCTTTGTATATTGCCATCAATGCTAAAGGGGGAGATTGTTTGCATATGTGCAGAGTATGTTGACATGATGATATTGTATGTTGTCATTGATGTCAATATGATGAAGAGTGAACCAGTATATTGAAGTAAGCACCTGCAAGAGAAAGAGAACCGGCATATGTGAAAAAGTGAAGCGCTATGTTTGTCCAAGTGAACCGATATGTTGAAATTTGAACCGATATATGTGAAAAAGTGAACCGGTATGTTGGAATGTGAACTGGTATATGGAATGTTTTGTATCAAGGTTTCATATGGTATGACTACCGGTTGGTAGTCTTAGCTTCAGGGTTTCTGGTTGAAGTGTTCTATGCCTACGTGATTCAACCGATGACATTGTGTGATGAGTTAGAATTGTAATGAAGAACAAATTGTGTTGCCACATCAACCTTGTGCGCGTGAAGGATCTTGCATGAAGAAAATTGATCCTATCTACCTTGGGAATGTGCGAAGTCTCTGTAAACGATGGAGAACGCGTGATGGGTTATCGCCTCTAAGAAGCGGTGAAAAATGAACGATGGAGAGCATCTTGAGATCTGTTCAAGACCGTTGTATTCAAAGCAAAGTGTTTCATGTTGAGGTTATTGGCAAATGTTGTGTGTGTATCTAAGTGTAGAGATACGTGATTCTTGCCAGACCAGATAAGAGAATTGATACTTGTAGAGTGTGTGTGCAGAAGAAGGGAACTAAAGCGGATCTGCATTGGCATTGAGTGTTGTTACCAAATCATTGTAATACCTGTTGATCTCTAACCACTTCAACAGTTGGAAAATCCCCTAATAGGGTAGCTTTAACCGACTTGTTGTAAATCCTTTAACAAGGTGACTCAAAACCATTGAGTTCATAAAATCCTCTAACAAGGTAACCTTTAACATGGTTTAACCCTTAACCGGGTATTCTAGCCATCCCTTAACCAGGTGATCCCTAGCAGGATCGGTTCCTAACAGAACTTGTTGTAACAGTCTTTAATCGGACTAGGCTCGTAACAGAGCAGATTTCTAAAGAGTTCAAGAACAGCTTGTGGGTATTCATCCCCACTGTGGTTTTTCCCAGTTGGGTTTCCACGTGAAAAATATGTGTGTCATGTGTGATGCCTTTTTCATGTGATGCTTTGTTATTTTCTGTTAAGTGGTGAATCATGTTGAACTAGCAAGTTATTATATTTCTGATGGTAGATTATCTGTTTATGCATAAGGATAAAGTGGAAATGAGGGAGTAGGTTGTATGGAAAGCTAAGTGTT
The DNA here is from genome assembly GCF_030272615.1 of Cryptomeria japonica. NCBI lineage: Eukaryota > Viridiplantae > Streptophyta > Pinopsida > Cupressales > Cupressaceae > Cryptomeria > Cryptomeria japonica. Next base: position 534,759,516 of record NC_081413.1, read on the forward strand.
GCCGGTTTATGTCTTTCACAGTCTCATTGTGTTTAACTGGTAGTAATCTGGTTTAGACCGGTGTTAGTGATTGCCAGTCAAGTTCATTGTTTGCAGTCAGACCGGTTTAGGAAAAAAATTTGTGTCTGTACTGATTCACCCCCCCCCTCTCAGTACCGGTTTGGTACTCATTGTTCATCATTGAGTTATCAGATTATTGTGTGTGAGCCAAACATTAAGTTGCTTTAATAATATCAAAAGAATTTACAATGATTTCCATAAATTAAATGAATTGCTCCAACGAGCTTAATAAACCATGTGCTCTAGAATCTTGTACCTCTATCACCCATTGTGCTACTCATATTAAATTTACATTTGCAATGTTATAGACAAAATATCTCAAGAAAATATTCAAGGTCCTATCCTTTATTGTGTGTCCCATTTGGAAGTATACAAGTTTACAAATATGAAATATTTGTATGTTTGAGGTTTATAAATAATACAATTCACTAGACTATAATATAGATACTCCTAGAATATTAAATAATGCCAAATATTTATGGTGATCGAAGTAGAGATAATTACTTCACAACACAATTATTCAATGAAAAAATAGAATCATTTCTACTTAAATGAACTATAAGGACTTAAATAACATACATTTAGGTGATCATATCCAACTCCACATTAAAAATATATATTTTTAGATTGCAGGAATCAAGTAGGCCCCCAATAAACTATAACGCAATGGGTAAACTTTTTAACATGGTTAGTGATGTTGGGGCAACACAAAAAAAAACAAGTTTTATAATAGCCATATATTTCCTTTTATTTAATGTTTGTAACTAGTAAAAAGACCATTTTGCACTATCCAAATCCCCTCATAAATACATAGTTTTTATAATACATTTAATATGGTAGAAGCTTGCTATTTTTTATAAATCGTTTTAAAAAAAAAAATGCAAAGCTCATACAGAGTAGATTGATAATCATAAATAGAATTGTTTTAAAATTCACCTTTCATGGTTGAATCAATCTACTATCTCATACTTCCAATTTAATAGCCTAATATTTTTTGGCATTAGTCTTTTAATCTTGTGTAGATTATGCTTCATCTTGTTACAATTAATAATATGCACCTAGTTTCATGTATGCCTCTTGTTTTATATTTGTCTGTCGCTTTCTTGTCATAGTTAGTTATGTGCCTTAATAGCTTTCTTAAATGTGAAGATTTAGTTGGTTGGATTTAATTAGTGGTCCTATATGTTTTATCAAGCTGTAATGTCCTTGTAAATTCATTTCTTTACCTAATCATGTCTTCACAAATTTATAAACTAGTTTGATTTTTATTTGGGTTTTGCTTTCTCTATCTTTACTTATGAGATTTGTAGTTATCTTTTCAGTGTACGCCACATGATTAAATCTCATTAGATCTCCCATTTTTCTCCTTATTCCATGTGTCTACATCATGACACTACCATCCTTTCATACAAAAATTTCTTATCTTTTTTCAGACTCTGGATTTATTAAATCATATTGAACTTCCAATCAAGACCATTCCCTGAATGAGATTCTTTTCAATGTGTTTCAAATTATTTTGTGTGTGATAGAATAAACATATAAAAAACCTTGGTTTGAGTCAACTATTTTAAAAATTAACCAAAATTAAATGTAAGTTATATTCAATTAAATATAAACAACGAGTTGAATGCACAACATGGAAGTGTAGATTAATGAGGTTTTTAGATAGGCACTCAAATGATGAGAAAGAAGGGCATAAAATGATAAAATTTTGGCAAACTCTACAAGACGCGTTCTTACTAATCATGGATCCAATAGCCTTATTAGTATATATTGGGCATCGATTCATCAGAAGCCATAAGAACAACCTAAGAGGGAAAAATCTAATTGAAACATTGCACAAATAGCCCCAAAATAAAATAAAATAAATGTTGTAAAGCACAAGAAAAACATAAGGCAACATATGAAAAAAAACTTGGAAGATAGCAAAAAGATAGAGTCATGCATTGTCTTAATGAGAATGTATAGTGTGCAACAACACTCATTTACAACAAATCTACTACTCCAATACGTACTTGGCTTGCAAATTAAACACAAAAACGTGCCTTAAGGTATATCTCATTGATTGGGATAGGTATTTATTAAGTGCCAAACTACCACAACTTGCCTCTATCAAAGACAAGTCTCCTCAAAGAGCTAATATCCCTTAAGAAAAATTTGCATTCACTACCTAACTACAAACAAATGATGTCTTTTTCCTACTTGAATCAAATCACAAATATAACCCATGTAGTGAAGATTCGCCTTATTATAAACTTTATTATTATAGGGAAGCCATAAAAAAGTCGCTACACCTATCTAATGACAAATAAGGTGCGCAAATAGCAACAAGGATTGAAAAATTAAAATTTTATTAGTATCAAAAGAAATACAACTTATGGAGAGACAAAAACCTTTTGCACAAAAGGATGCATCGTTGCTGTATCTGCTAACCTATCCACATGAAATGAAGTAAAAATAAAATGGTTCCAACTCACATTGCAATGAAAATATGCCACACTAAGCTATTGATATACACAAAGAAGCTCTTTCTCATGCACATAAAACAAAAAGATTTGAAGCTATGTCATATTATAAAGATGAGAAAAAAGTTTATTATCTTCTTGACCTACATGTTTCTACCCAATTTCTTCAATACTTGTATTTTAGACCCAAGTGAAAGACTGAAACTTATGCACACTATCAGATTGTCCACATAAGAGGTCACATCTTCGTCATTGATGGAAACCTCATATCCAACCTCGCTAATCTCAAGAAGAATAGGAAACTAACACAGTTCACTATTGCATGTACTGATGCACATATTTCATCAACACAAATATTAGAACCATGAAACACTTTAGGCGAATAACTAAACTCTTCAAATTGTTTCACTATTTCAATTCCTTCTTGGAAACTGACTATGACACATTTGCTACAAAAAACATGTACCTATGTCACAATTCTTCTTCCATGATCATTGTCGCAATAACATTCTTTTTTACAATTTTATCTTCATGTGCAGTTGTGTCTATCCTACCCTTGTACAAACAAACATCATTAGTAGACTTAAATTAAAAAAAAAGGAGACAAAAGAAGGTAAGATATCAAACAAGAAAAGTCTCTCTTGTTCACCACTTTTAGATCACAAATTGTGTATAGTAATTTTATAATTAATCCCATGAGCCAATTCATCTAAATATTTCATAGTGCATGTACTCTCTCCCTTGCAAATATTGCAATAACAAACAATGAGGTCATAATTCTCATTACCGACCTAGAAATCATCATTAATTTTATTATTATTATCATCCATAGATGATTGATCTAGATAAAGGTAGATGTGACACATCATCTTCATGTATACTTATATCATATATTGTAACAACACCTTCCTCCACCCACTCAGAAACACAACCATCATTGGGTATTATGCTCAAGTCACATGCTATATTCATACCCTCATTATCCATAATAGCCTATTCATTACCAAAAACCATATCATGAAAAATAATTTCATACTAATTCATTAGAAGGGATTCATCTTGCACTTGTTCCTACCTTAGTACCCCTTCTTGAGTTGATTCAATTTATTTTGAAAGTGCTAATACGCTTTGAAACATTAGATATTGATTGAGAACTTCATTATGTCATGAATTTTGGTTATGGGTCTAATTACATGGGTAGCACCATTCATGGTCATGAACTAAGTTGTTTTGTACTAGAACAATAGCTTTGGAAGATCTTGGAAATTAACTAGGTTTAAGGTACATTCCAAGACTTCATATAGCTCGTTTTCCTTGTCCTTGAATATTTATTTGATGTCTTTTATTAGACTTATATGCTTGATTAAAATTCTGATAAAATTTATTATTGGAGTTGAGGAAAAATCAACTCTACAGCTCCCAAAGATCACCTGCATGCAAACCTATCACAAAAGGAGAGAAGCAAAAAAGCTATGGAGGCCAGAATTTAGAGATCCATAAAAGAGGAGTCATATTGATTGCACAACAAGAATGAAATTCAATAATTACAGTTGTTATGAAAATACAAAGATAGAATCCTTATAAGAGGATACTCGAAACCCTAAAGGAGAAAAACCCTAAAGAATTATAAGATTCCTAAGTTTAGCTTAAGCATAGAGTATAATAGACTATTAATTAAATAAATAATTATTAACTAATAAAAGATTACTCTAACACCCCCCCTTAAGATGAACTTATGGAGTAGCTAAAAAATAACTAAGGACTTAAAAATCATGAAAAAAATGCAGGAAAGCAACAATGGGTCCCGACAACTAGGTCTGATGAGGTACCCAAGTACAATAAAATCTCTGTAAAGTGGAGAAAAAGGAGAAAACCTTGTGGGAGCAAAACTCCTCTCCAAGAAGAGATGAAAGCTCAAGTGAAGGACTAAGAAGCCTCCAAACAAGAGTGTTCCAGAAGATAGGAACAAAAAGAAGAGAATGAAGAACACCATTGAAGCATGAAATAGCTACAAACACTGTCGAAGAGTAACTGTTGATCTGAAGAACCTCCACTGAAATAGAACATGACTAGGTAGAGAAGACTGTAATATGCATGTGTGCCCTCAAATGACACTACTCGAATCAGATGGCAAACAAAAGAAAACAACTGAACTCGAAGATACAAATGGCATGAAACACCAAAGGCTGAAGAGTTGATCAATCGAACCAAGGAAACATTAGAACCAACAGGACAAACCTCCCCATAATTCTGAAAAGGGAGAGAGACAGGTACAATGAAAAGAATGAGCAACAAGTATTGCATCACGAAGAACCAGGAACATCAAAGGTGCAGAGAAAGTACATAGTGTCATGGAATAAACACTCACTTGACACACATCATCAGGCTAATGTCATGGAAGGAACACTCACTTGAGAAAGGTAGATGACAAACACAAGGCAAACATCAACCACACCATGACACTTTATAAGTAGTGCATGGACAATAAGGCACTGCAAGATCCCAAGTATACAATGCATTGTGGAACTTTATCTCAGTGTGTTTGCATAAATAAAATGCTACAATGATAAGAAGAGACAGAAGACAGGAAACATAAAGAACAACCAAAGACGAGACATTCTACTCAAAGAAAGAGATCTCAGGACCTGAAACATCCAAGATATTCACCAGAGTGCTAAAAAAACAAAAAACTGAATAAAATATACTTGGAGCAGGATCTAGAAGGAAAACTCATATGAATGGAAAGAACACAGAACACGCTTTTCAACTATATAAAGTTTTCAAAAAATGGAGTTCGGATGCTCAAGTTATGTCTCTCGGAGTGCAAAAAGAAACCTCTAACTTTGACAGAAAAAAACGCCATCAAAAAAGCAAAATCAAAAGTTCAAACCTCTAGATCTAGATAAAGCTCAGAAAAAGCTTTCCGACAATAGAAGGTTTTTGAAAAAGTGCCTCCGTATGACCAAATTATGACCAAAAGAAAAAAAAACCCCTCTTTTAGGGCATAAAGAGGGTTGATGAAAATTTCCTGATGCATTTGCAGGTACAACCATACGGATTTTTGTGCCTTGTAAAGTGTACCAATGAAAAAATCATGGCCCAGATGCCCTTGTCACCGAAATAGGTCGAATTATATATCAAAATTTGTGGAATCAACCTCTTGAATCCAACCTTTAGGTCCTTTTGGCACCAAAATGTACTAAAAAATCAGCTACCCCTTGAAATGGAAAAAAACAATTACACAAACCCCCGAATACTCAGATCTAAAGAACAAGGCCCAAAAAATCTCATGAAGAGAACATGGGCATGCATATTTGGAGCTTTGATACCATATTGGAGTTGAGGAAAAATCAACTCTACAGCTCCCAAAGATCACCTGTATGCAAACCTATCACAGAAGGAGAGAAGCAAAAAAACTATGGAGGCTAGAATTCAGAGATCTAGAAAAGAGGAGTCATATTGATTGTGCAATAATAATGCAATTCAATAATTATAGTTGTTATGAAAATACAAAGAGAGAATCCTTATAAGAGGATACTCCAAACCCTAAAGGAGAAAAATCCTAAAGAATTATAAGATTCCTAAGTTTAGCTTAAGCATAGAGTATAATAGACTAATAATTAAATAAATAACTATTAGCTAATAAAAGATTACTCTAACATTTATTATATTAGACTTGTTGCCTCATTAAATCCACCAATCTATTCCCAAAGGTTTGTAACAAGGTTTTTAATTTATACAACTCATTAGAAAGGAGTAACAAGAAGGGTTGGTTAGCTCTAGTTGCTATAGGAAGAGGCCCCAAGCTTGGGTGAGTAGGTTGAATCTTAGAAAATAGAGAGATTGGAGGTTTTGGAGCTCTTTTCTTAGCTTGTATTAGTTATTTTTTAACTCTTCTATCTATATCATTAGAATCAAGAAATTTTATCCCTCCCATTGATTTTATCATGATAGCCACATCATTGTTTAAAGTTGTTAAGTAATATAATAAAGCATGGTTTAGAGTAGGCTTAATTAAGAATAGAATTCTATCCCAATTTTTATAGAACCTAAAGTTGAAATATCCAATTAATTCACGAGGATCTTTCTCAATAGTAATGAGTTTCTCCACTAGAGATAAATGGTAAATCTTGTCTTCAATTTTCCCACAAAGCTTCTCACCTAGTTCATCCTAGAATATGTATTGAATTTGATAGCAATCCCCTATACCATTGTAACACCTTAACTTTTATGGAAGTGGCAAGGATCCTAACAACTAAATTTTCCTCTATAATATTTGGATTGAACATGTATTGACAATGCCTAGATGTGTTCTATGGGAGTAGTGATATTCTCACTAAAAAAATAAGGTATACTTTTCAAGGTTGTTGCTAGAATGTCATCACAGTTAACATGAATAAGAGGAATTTCTCCATGAAAGGTAATAAGGAATTGATTTCTTAAAATAGCTATAGAAGGGGTACGAAATAGTAATCTATTTGGCTAGGACAACCTACTAGAGACAAGTATGATTTTCATTCTCAGATTACTTCCTTGATTAAACTCTTAAATATGACAAGGGTTTCCTATTATTGGCTTTCTTACCGAATGAAGATAAAGGTGATTAAAATAAGCCATTACACTTACCTTTATAGGATTATCTTGTTTATATATTGGCACAAATAATTAGCATGGTCCTAAAACCAAGAGACTTTGGAATCATTGGGTGCTTGTAAAATGTATTTGATATCTAAACTTGCTAAGAATAACACCAATTTTCTCAACTAAATAATGTATAGATTACTAAACCAATCCCACCAAGCATTCCAAAAAAATGTCGTCACTTGAAAAAAAACCTTTTTTTATTTTGATCAACAATATTTCAAAGACACAATGGGAATGATCTCTCAAGTTTGGGACCTTGCTAAACTTGAGATTAGAACTTCAGAGAAGGGTGGTTCCTATCTAGGCCGAAGTGTGAGTGTTGATCCAACTTAGAATGGATTAAAGTTAATGCATATTCATTTTCTAATAATTCACAAGAAAAATGAAGAGGGAAAAACATCTAAAAAGAAATTATGGTGATGCAACAAGATTTAATTAGTTTCTTTCATTTAACATAATAAATCATGAAACCTATGAAATTGTGTAGGGGAAAAAGCGAGACTAGGACAATGTACCCTAATCCTAACTTTTGACACACATTGTGGAATACGAAAGAGCCTAGAGATATCGCACAATTGGCTACTTCTTTTGGTGAAAGAGAGAGCCACGGGATATCTATTAGGATTTCTATTCCCTTGTTGAAATTGAAAGCTAAAATGATACAAGTTCAAACCCTAACCTCAAAATGTAAGTATGAACTAGTAACAAGTTTGCAGAATTGAGATTAAACAATGAATAGCTGTAAATGTAAGGATAAAATAAGAATGCAGATATGTACCCGGAGTCGGAATCGGACTGAAAATGTTCGGGACGGGGGCACGGGCGCCACTATCCTGAAAACTGCACCGGAAACCACTGTTTTGTACCCTGAAACACTGTCTGGAAACTGTCGGAAAGCTGTCTGTCCGGAGGACCAGGGCGCCCAGCGCCTCTATCCCAGGGACCAGGGTGCCCAGTGCCCCTGTCCTGGCAGGACCAGGGCGCCCAGCGCCCCTGTCCCGATCTTCTGAGCTGCAATTGCACACAGAGTTCTGTCTCAGCTTTCTCTTTCCGGATCTGTGTCCTGCGGCGTCGTCCGAATCCCGAAACCTGCAATAATATCTGAAAAGGGGGAAGGGCGGCTATATAGGGTTTTGCCTTAGTCAAACCCCCGCTTTGGTGATTTCCACCTCCACGAATAGCCAAGTTGTTTTGTAGAATGTATTGTGTGTGCAGACCTAGTGTGTGTGCAAGGTCCAAAATGCAAGAAAGCAAACTAGAGCAACCTAGAAAGTAAACCCTAATTGCTTGTAAATGATAATGCAAATGCTCTAAATCAAGATGCAATGTGATCTAAAGCATGAATAAATGATATATCAAAGCTTATGTAAGGACCTGAAAACAATATGAAATCATACCCAACCCTCAAGGGAGGAGTACAAGCCAATCTTCAGTCGGTAATCTCCTATTGTTCTTCAATGTCTTCCAAGCCCTAATTGGATGAATGAATGAATTTGATAGATGCTTGGTAGAATGAATTTGATAGATGCTTGGTAGAATGATCTTGAGTGTTGTTGAAGTCTTCAAAGATCTACTCTTTCGCTGCATATGAAGTTCCTGGAAACAAAAAATCGGATCCCTTCAAATGAGGAAAGAGAGCTTTTATGTATGAAACCCTAGGTCGTAAATTCGTATTTTGGCCGACCTAGAGATTGAATATCCCGCCAATTTCTTGGGGTTAATCTTTATTTTATGATTGGATCGTGCTCCCAAAATTTCGGGAAAAATGTCCGGGACCATGTTGCATGGGCGCCATGGTCCCGACAACTTTTCACCAAATTTTCAGGGCCGTCGGATATGATGATTTTAGAGAGAATCCCGAAGTTACAGGTGATTTCGAGATGTTTTGACCCTGAAACCAAGCCCCCAAGTTCAAAATAGGACTTAATTAGGGTTTTTGATTAAGTGGTGTATTGGAGGAATAAAATGCGAAGGGCGCGCTTTAGTGAAAGGGCCCAACTTTATGATGTAGAGCATGATGAAGTAAGACCTTAGACCTAATTAATTTGATTAATTAAGTGCTTAAAGAGAAATGCAATGCAGAATGCAAAATGCACTAAGGCGGGTGCTAAACTAGGTGCGAAATTGTACCACCCTAGCGAGTGCGTACAATTTACGACGCTACATTTAGCCCCCACTTTAGCGGTCATATGAGTACTACGTGCATATGCAAGCTAAAGTACAGAAAAGTAAACATTATTTGAAAAGGATATATCCATAAGTCGTCGGACGAAGCCCCCAGCGGTATCTGCAGTACACAGTTAGGAACCGCACCCTACAAAACAAACGTTAGATCACAAAATCACCTAATGCTTACTAGGGAAAGTGATGAAATCTGTGAGTAGCTATATGCCCCCCCTGTTTCGACTTGCTTATTTAGGGAGGTGAAACAGGGTAGCATGTTTACTTGCGACAAATTGTGTAATAGAGTGTTGATGAGGGGTGTTCACTAAATAGGCTTCATCAGAGCACTTTTTGGAACATCCCGAGAGTAGGATAAGGAAAATACGATTCCAACGCAACAAACGGCTCGAAAATCGCATCTCCCAAACCCAAGTTATGATAAAATGAATGATAGGGGAAAAATTAGGGTTTCGAGAAGTAAGAATAAGGAAACGAGAGTATATACTTCGAAAGTGACACTTGTATTCGTCACTTTGTCGATTTCAGGATACTATTTAGTGCAGCGGAGCCCACCTAGTCATCATGCCTTCACGACGACCGGAGCGTCCCACGAGGATCGAGATCCTGCGCCAGGCCGTGATCGATGACGAGCCACTGGACGAGGTGAGTTGACTGAACGTTTGACTTTTGATTTCTCGCATGTTTGACTTTTCCGTGATCGAATGCGGACCCTGAACACCGACCGGGGCCCACCTAGGGCGCCCTGGTCCCTGACAGGCGCCCTGGTCCCTGACAGGGGCGCCATGGTCCCTGCAGGGCGCCATGGTCCCTGCAGGGCGCCATGGTCCCTGACAGGGCGCCATGGTCCCCTCAGGGCGCCATGGTCCCTGACAGGGCGCCATGGTCCCCAATCAGGGCCTGGCGAGGGGTTACAAGGCAAGCATTCAATGTTCAACAGTTTGCATTTGCGATTTCGATGATTAAGTACTGATTTTGGTCATGTTTTCGTTTTGCAGGGTCTCCCGTACATGAGAGAGCACACAGCGGGACACATTCTTCGCACTTTGCGAGACCAGATTCCATGGTTGACTCAGTCAGAGAGAGACACCTTATCGATAGTAGGATTGTGGTACATGATTCTTATGCCGGCCATTCGATTTCATCCTGTGATGCTGATGGCACTGATGGAGAGATGGGATCCTGACACCTGTACCTTTCATCTTCCGGTAGGAGAGCTGACGGTCACACTCGAGGATGTGTACCGTATACTGGGTCTTCCTATCAGAGGAGCGACAGTCACATATGCGACTGATCGGGTAGCAGAGGATCATCAGAGGGAGCAGATGTACTGCATAGGGAGAGTCATGCCGAGCGAGACGAGAGGTCGTATCATGGTCAGCTGGCTCTTACATCCTACAGGGGAGGTACCACTTCTAAGACGCCTCATGATAGCCATCATAGCACTAGCCGTCTGCCCTAATGGGCGAGGGACACACATGCATGGGGGCCTCACATGGTGTATCAGAGGGATGGAGAGACATAGGAGAGTTTATGCATGGGGTCGGAGTATGCTTGCACATCTCTATCACGACCTTGAGGAGTATGTATTCGAACAGGGTTGCAGTTTGATGACATGCACACTTCTGCAGGTGTGGATCTTAGAGCACTTCACATGCACCAGGCCCGTCGGCTATCCACTGAGTATAGTGAGCGAGCGACCTAGGGTGTTCGCTTATCCACTGACCAGCGAGTGGAGATTTGGGGATTTGTTGTATTGGAGAGTGACTATTGATAGACTGACAGCCGAGGTTATAGTGTGGAGACCTTACCTACGGATGCACAGATGGGATGGTATGGAGAGACAGTTAGCATGTCTACAGAGGAACCGCCTACTGCGAGGATGATATGCACACATCATAGTCCCTTTCTACTTTGACCGAGTACGGAGGCAGTTCGGACTAGAGCAATGTGTTCCAGCCGATGTGCCCATCTATACTCGACACTCACGGGTCCTTCCCAGACCTAGAGCAGTAGCGAGACCGATGGTGGATGATATCGAGACGACAGACTTGGAGGGATCAGATTAGGATGTAGTCACTGACTATTCTGCAGAGCCTGGAGCACATCGTAGATATGTTTCATGGTTCATGAGATCATATCCAGGTCCTATCTTTCCACCAGATCATCCGACAGGCTATCCAGGCCCATGGAGACATGGAGACCGAGACGAGGACGAGGGATCCAGGTCAGAGGAGCTAGATGAGGGAGAGGGTCATGAGGAGGTGGGAGATCCTGATCCACCTACATGCGATCAGCCCAGTGATGAGGAGGAGGAGGATGCAGATAGAGAGGAGGACGAGGAGGATGCAGGTGATGATGCGGATGAGGATGAGGATGATGAGGAGGACGACGAGGAGGATGATAGAGATGATGAGGAGGAGTCGGATGCAGCTCCCCACCATTCAGGAGACGATACCATAGCTCTGGATCCACCTTTTATTCCCCAACAGGGGGAACAAGAGGCGATACGGAGACCTGTCACCAGTATCGTCCAGCCTACACCCATCGTGAATAGAGTATTCGAGCGAGGGGAGCCTAGCGGTTCCCAGTCACAGATGCTACCATATCATGATCCCTACTGGCGCGAGGGAGATCCAGGTATAGTAGGTTTATATTGATTGATTAATGCTTTGATGATATAGAATGGTACTAACAAAGATCTATTCTACTGCCACAGCTAATGTGCAGGAATGGCGTTCCTTGATTCAGCAGGCAATGACAGACATCTCCATGATAGCACAGATCCCTAGTTCCTCACAGATTGCCTACAGGCCTCAGGGGAACATGGGTCGGCATGAGGATTTGTTTTTCCCATTCCGATTACAGGTAGATATATGGAGGGAGAGAGAGAGAATCCTATCAGAGGATCTCCGTCAGGCACGACAGAGAGAGGGAGTCCTATCGGAGGATCTCCATCAGGCGCGGCAAAGAGAGAGAGTCCTATCAGAGGATCTCCATCAGGCGGGGCAGAGAGAGAGAGTCCTATCAGAGGACCTCCAACAGGTGCGGCGAGATCTAGTAGCGGCCCAGACCGAGGCTACCACCTATCGTGCGATCCTCATGGATAGGGATCGTAGGAGTTCCTCTCGGAGTCACTCACGATCTGTATCACGCTACACACCCATGGGTCCACCTCCACGGCCAGATCAGGAGGGAGCATCCAGTCGACACTCTCCAGCCACTAGCCCTAGGGATAGGAGATGATTGTATGATGTAAGGGAGAGGTCACATTTTGGATATACAGTGACCCATGTTTGTACACGATCCACACATATATATGTATATATACATGCTTCTCGTTTTGTCTCAAATGTGTTATCTTTAATGCCTAAAACAATGTATATTTTGTTTTGATTAAATCTAATACATTTGGTAAATGTACATGTAGGTTCAGGATTTAATTTCTATGTGATTGATTTCTCAATGCTCCATGATTAAATTGATACATGTGTGACTTAATTAAAATATTTAATCAAGTACAACATTGATGATAAGGAAGAAATATGCATTAAGTCTAAGAATCATATAACTAATGTGATTTAATTTTGAACTTTAAACACAACATGATACGATTCTACTTAACACACATAAAGACACTGTATAATATGCTAGCATTATGAAAATGTAAACCTTTTACAATTTACATTAATGAATTCAAGACAAACTATAAAGTAAGAAGAAATGCTTGTCAGGAACGAAGCAATATAGATCAAACATCATAACATTTAATTCTATTTTGCTTTTAATTAAGAAACACTAACATATTATCCAATGTTGAAGAAGATAGATAAGAAGTGAAGAATTTAAGCATAATATCTACGCAAGTGCATAGCATTGATAGGTTCTTTAAGAGGCGTACCGTCTACATCCGCTATTTTGTAAGCACCTGATCCATAATCCTCAATGACGATATATGGTCCAAGCCAATTAGGACTAAATTTTCCCTTTTCGGCCGGCAAGGCATTCACATTGCGCTGATTCTCATAAAGGACTAAATCACCTACTGAGAAGGAACGTTGAATAACCTTATCATTATAGCTTCGCTGTAGAGTTTTGTGATACGCTTGAATATGCTCAAGAGCGTTTATACGCTGTTCATCAAGCACCTCAAGCTGTTGAAGTCGTTGTTCTCTACAGGAGTCATCATCTACTATACCTTTAAGAGAAACCCTAAGTGATGGAATTTCTAACTCTAAGGGCATAATAGCGTCAGCACCATAAACAAGATTATAAGGAGTAGTTCCCGTAGCAATTCGTACACTCGTTCGGTAGGCCCAAAGAGCATAGATTAGCTGGTTACTCCAATCCTTACCATGCTTATTTACGGTTTTACGAAGAATTTGCTCAATTATCTTATTGGATGATTCATCTTGACCATTTGACTGAGGGTAATACGGTGTAGAAAATCGATGTTTGATATGATACTTCTCGAGGAATTTCTTCACATCCTTGTTTTTAAACGATGTTCCATTATCTGAGATAATAGTGGAAGGTATCCCAAATCGAGAAATAATGTTTTCTAGAAGAAATTGACAAATCACTTCAGCAGTAGTAGAGCGAAGGGGAACAGCCTCTACCCACTTCGTAAAGTAATCTGTTGCGGTTATAATGAAGGTGTGTCCTTGAGATGAAGGAGGAGAGATTTTTCCAATAAGATCCAAACCCCATGCGGAGAAGGGCCAAGAAGCTACTTGAGAGCGAAGTTCTTGGGCAGGAGCATGAATCAGGTTATTGTGTTGTTGACATTGGTGACATTTCTTAACAAATGAGAAGGAATCCTTCTGCATAGTTTGCCAATAGTATCCCATACGAAGCAACCTATGAACCAGGGATTTGCCCCCAAAATGCCCCCCACAGGCACCCGAATGTGCCTCTTCAAGAGCAACAGGGATTTCTGACTTGTTAAGACAACGAAGAAGAAGACCATCATAACCCCTTCGATAAAGGACATTAGAAAGGATGATATACCTAGCAGACAGCTTGCGGATTCTAGCCCTAGTGTTCCTATTAGCAGAATCAGGGAAGGTACCATCGGTCAAATATCGTACAATATGCGAGAACCATTCATCCGAATCTACAAAGTCACAACATGTTACCAAGCTAGAATCATCTTCAATAGCTGGAGAAATAAGATTGTGAATAACGAAGTTAAGATCGACCAAAGGGTCCTCTAAAGATACTAACGAAGCCACACATGCCATTGCATCCACATGTCGATTATCTTTTCGAGGAACAGGTTCCATGGTATAAGAATCGAAATTTTGTAATAAAGATATAGCAAGGTCTTTATATTGTGATAATTTGTCTTGTTTTGCTTGATATATTCCTGTTACTTGTCTTATAATCAATTGCGAATCTCCATAGATATGTATGTGTTTTATATTAAGAGCTAAGGCTTCTTTTATTCCTGCTATAAGAGCCTCATACTCAGCAATGTTATTGGTACACAGGAAATTTAGACGATATGACAAGGGAATAGGTTTCTTTGTAGGAGAAATCAGAACAACACCTGCCCCCGATCCCGTACGACACTTAGAGCCATCAAAGAATAACTCCCAAGTTTCATCTTTCTCTATAGAAAGAATGAAGTCATCAGGAAAGGACTTAGGGTTAGGGAAGGAAAAAGGTGAAGGAGCCTCAACTAAGTGATCAGTCAACGCTTGTCCTTTAATTGCTCTTTGTGAAACAAATTTAAGGTCAAATTCAGTTAACATCATAACCCACTTAGCGAGACGTCCTGATAAATCAGTTTTAGAGAAAAGATGCTTCAACGGATCAAACTTAACCATGACGTGGACTTCTGAATTTAAAAGATAATGTCTCAATTTCTGAGTCGCAAACACCACGGCCAAGCATTGTCTTTCTATCACAGAATACCGGGTCTCATAATCGAGTAAAGTACGACTTATGTAATACACCGGACACTCCTTACCATCTTTATCATATTGTGCTAACAATGCTGCGAGAGCATGAGAAGAAGCAGCTGTATACAGGATAAAGGGTTTAGAAGGTTCAGCAGGCTGAAAAATAGGAGGACTAGCCAAATACACTTTTAAATCTTCAAATGCTTGCTGACAATCCTCATTCCACTGAAAAGTGATATCATTTTTAAGAAGTTGAGTAAAAGGAAAGGTACGATCCGCAAGTTGAGACACAAACCTACGAATAGCTTGAATCTTCCCTTGTAAGCTTTTAAGTTGAGAGACATTTCGAGGAGGTGGCATGTTAACAATAGCATCTATTTTCTTAGTGTCCACCTCAATCCCACGATGCGAAACTATGAATCCTAATAGTTTTCCACTATCCACACCAAAAACACATTTTCGGGGATTCAAGCGCATGTGATATTTACGAATTCTTTCAAAGATTTGACGAAGGACTTTAACATGATCCATGCGAAGAAAGGATTTAGCCAAAATATCATCAACATAATCCTCTAAAATCTTATGCATATAATCATGAAAGATAAGGGTCATCGCTCGTTGATAAGTTGCACCGGCGTTTTTTAGTCCAAAAGGCATCATTATCCAACAAAACGTACCCCAAGGAGTGGTGAAAGCGGTTTTGAATTGATCTTGAGGATTAATGAAAATTTGATTATAGCCTGAAAAACCATCCATGAAGGATAACAAGGCATGTCCTGCTGTAGAATCAACTATCATGTCAATGTTTGGAAGAGGGAAATCATCTTTTAAAGAAGCCTTATTTAGATCCCGAAAGTCGGTACACATTCTTATTTTGTTATCTGGTTTAGCCACAACGACAATGTTTGAAATCCAGGGGGAATAGTCAATAGGGCGGATAAATCCAGCCTCCAATAAATTTTCAATCTCAGCTTTAACAAGCAGAGCTATCTTAGGATTCATTTTTCGAATCTTTTGTTTCACGGGCTTAGCATCAGGTACTAAAACGATATTATGAGTAACAATCTTAGGATCTATACCAGGCATGTCAGAATATGCCCAAGCAAAGATCTCAGGGAATTCATGCAATAGTTCTTCATATTGTTTCTGTTCCTCTTCATCCAAACATTTTCCAATTTTAATGATTTTTTCTTTATTGCAAGGATCCATCTTAACCTCAAGGGTATCACTTATGAGGAGATTACTTTGTTGAGGAGTATCCTTTAACTGAGGGAATTCTTTCACAGTCTTATCATTATCAATCTCTTTTCCAAAATAAGCTTCAGTGTTCAAACAATAAGGGAGTCCCCTATTGTGATGATAACGAGGAAGAGTGTCATAGGCTCCCAAGAACTCAGCTAAAGCATCGTCGGTAGGGAAGATATCTAGAGCACAATCACCCGAAGAATCCTCATCAATATACTCAGGGTGTTGTATTGATAAAGATGTAGAGATGGCATTAACACTAATGCATGGTCTTTTAGAGGCTTTAGTACGTCTGCAGGGATTATAACCAAGTCCAAAGGCATAATTGTGAAAATTAGTCTCTAGAGGAACTCTAATCCCTTGTTCATTAGCACCACAACCTTTTCCATGATACCCATGCTTAGCAAAAATGCGAAAACTACGACCATAGCGATCAGCCATTTCAGGAAAAGAAGGTGGTTTTTCATAAGACAAAGAATCAAACTCTTCATACTTATAGATGTGAGAAGAGGAAGCTTGAGAAGCGGCCACAAAATTATTACTCATAGCTTCAGGCAGGGTCGATTGTCTTTTAGTTTCTTCTTTCTTTTCAACTTTGTGATTTTCAGCTTCTTCCTTCTTTTCAACTTTAAGTTCTCTAGAAGGAATCTTATATTCACCCACAAAGGTAGGATTAAAATCAAGAGATCCCCAATCATCTTCTACGAGAACCTTCTCAGGATCAAAATCCTTTTTATGTGTAGTTTCAAGCCGAGAAGGATCTTCCTTAGGAATTCCAGATTCATCCCAAGGATTTTGATCATCAGAAAGCGAAGACTCATCGATAGGTTTCTTGTTTAAAGAGTCATCACTAGACGAGGATGGCTTAGAAGAATCTCCTTTGGAATTAGATGTTTGTAGACAAGCTTGAAAATTAGTATCTCCCATCAAAGTATATGTCTTATTGTTATAGATGAATTTAACTTGTCTATGCAATGTAGAGGGGACAACTTGCATGCTGTGAATCCAAGGCCTCCCTAATAACAAGTTATATGTTAAATTTCCCGGCATAACATGGATAGGAGTAGGCAAAGTAACAGGTCCCACTGTGAGAGGTAAGGTGATGATACCCAATGAAGTCTTAGCCACATTGTCAAAGCCATGAATAGAACGAGAGTCAGGCTCCATAAGAGATGTATCCACATTCATCTTATGCAACAGATTGATGCTACACACATTAAGGCCAGAGCCATTATCTACTAGTGTTCGTCTTATAGCAGTGTCTTTCATGACAACCACAATCATCAAGGGATCATATTGTTGTTGGACTTCACTAGTAGGCAACTCATCTTGCGTAAACACAATTTGAGGTTTAGGATTCATCACAGAGTTAACAAAAGATGCTATATTACTAGATGTATTCGGTGGAGGAACATTCAAATCTTTCAAGGCATCTTGTAACATTCCATGATAAGCGGAAGAAGTTTGAATCAAATCCCAAAGGGATATCTTAGCAGGGGTAGCTTTAAGTTGTTCTATGAGATCATATTCCTTACCCATAACTTGCGAAATACGGGGAGCTTGCGGAAGAATTGGTTGAGGATTAGGAAGCGAAACTGGAATAACAGGAGGAGGATTAGGTTGCTTATTATTTCTGGTATGATAAGTATGGGCAACCGCATGATAACTCTCTCTAGTTATTTGCTTAGCATAATTGTAAGGACTTGTAGGTTGTCTTCCTTGTACGGTAATGATAGGTTTATTCGGAGTACAAAAGGAATCATGATCATACCTCCCTTGGACAGTAAGGAGAGGAGTCTTAGGATTTTGAAAGGTGGGAGAAGGATAAGCACCTTGGACTTCAAAGAGAGGCTTGTTATATTCATTCAAATTTATCATGTTAACCAACTTAGAGGTCTTGTTTTTGTTTATAGGTTTCGACAAAGCCACAAAGTCATCAAGGGCATCATCCAACAAAGCATAATCATATCGGTTAAAGGGTTTGTCTTTTGATTCAAAAGGAGACATCTCCTCATAGAGGGGATTATTGAAAACAACCATGTTACTAGATTCAGGGGAAGAGTGGATAGGAATGTATCCTTGAGAGGAATCATTCAACTTATCTTTCTCATCACACCTAAATGGCATAGTAACAAGGTTTATGAGTTTTTGGTAAAATGAAGGTTTAGCATCCTTAGGGTTTAAAAACTCATCTAAAGCTTCATCTAATTCATCTTGGCTATACTCATAATAACCATCAAATGCATGAACATTTTGCAAATAAAAATCTGACATTTTGAAAAGATTGCATACAATTGAAACACACAATGCAAAGAAACACAAGTTCTCTTTCTTTTTTTTTTCTTTTTCTCTTTTAATGAAAAACACACTAAATCTAGATCTAGATCTAACAAATGCAATGCAAGAGGAAGCAATGATAGATTCACGTCGGGTTCACCAAAATGTGTAGGGGAAAAAGCGAGACTAGGACAATGTACCCTAATCCTAACTTTTGACACACATTGCGGAATACGAAAGAGCCTAGAGATATCGCACAATTGGCTACTTCTTTTGGTGAAAGAGAGAGCCACGGGATATCTATTAGGATTTCTATTCCCTTGTTGAAATTGAAAGCTAAAATGATACAAGTTCAAACCCTAACCTCAAAATGTAAGTATGAACTAGTAACAAGTTTGCAGAATTGAGATTAAACAATGAACAGCTGTAAATGTAAGGATAAAATAAGAATGCATATATGTACCCGGAGTCGGAATCGGACTGAAAATGTTCGGGACGGGGGTGCGGGCGCCACTGTCCTGAAAACTGCACCGGAAACCACTGTTTTGCACCCTGAAACACTGTCTGGAAACTGTCGGAAAGCTATCTGTCCGGAGGACCAGGGCGCCCAGTGCCTCTGTCCCAGGGACCAGGGTGCCCAGCGCCCCTGTCCTGGCAGGACCAGGGCGCCCAGCGCCCCTGTCCTGGCAGGACCAGGGCGCCCAACGCCCCTGTCCCGATCTTCTGAGCTGCAATTGCACACAGAGTTCTGTCTCAGCTTTCTCTTTCCGGATCTGTGTCGTGCGGCGTCGTCCGAATCCCGAAACCTGCAATAATATCTGAAAAGGGGGAAGGGCGGCTATATAGGGTTTTGCCTTAGTCAAACCCCCGCTTTGGTGATTTCCACCTCCACGAATAGCCAAGTTGTTTTGTAGAATGTATTGTGTGTGCAGACCTAGTGTGTGTGCTAGGTCCAAAATGCAAGAAAGCAAACTAGAGCAACCTAGAAAGTAAACCCTAATTGCTTGTAAATGATAATGCAAATGCTCTAAATCAAGATGCAATGTGATCTAAAGCATGAATAAATGATATATCAAAGCTTATGTAAGGACCTGAAAACAATATGAAATCATACCCAACCCTCAAGGGAGGAGTACAAGCCAATCTTCAGTCGGTAATCTCCTATTGTTCTTCAATGTCTTCCAAGCCCTAATTGGATGAATGAATGAATTTGATAGATGCTTGGTAGAATGAATTTGATAGATGCTTGGTAGAATGATCTTGAGTGTTGTTGAAGTCTTCAAAGATCTACTCTTTCGCTGCATATGAAGTTCCTGGAAACAAAAAATCGGATCCCTTCAAATGAGGAAAGAGAGCTTTTATGTATGAAACCCTAGGTCGTAAATTCATATTTTGGCCGACCTAGAGATTGAATATCCCGCCAATTTCTTGGGGTTAAGCTTTATTTTATGATTGGATCGTGCTCCCAAAATTTCGGGAAAAATGTCCGGGACCATGTTGCATGGGCGCCATGGTCCCGACAACTTTTTACCAAATTTTCAGGGCCATCGGATATGATGATTTTAGAGAGAATCCCGAAGTTACAAGTGATTTCGAGATGTTTTGACCCTGAAACCAAGCCCCCAAGTTCGAAATAGGACTTAATTAGGGTTTTTGATTAAGTGGTGTATTGGAGGAATAAAATGCGAAGGGCGCGCTTTAGTGAAAGGGCCCAACTTTATGATGTAGAGCATGATGAAGTAAGACCTTAGACCTAATTAATTTGATTAATTAAGTGCTTAAAGAGAAATGCAATGCAGAATGCAAAATGCACTAAGGCGGGTGCTAAACTAGGTGCGAAATTGTACCACCCTAGCGAGTGCGTACAATTTACGACGCTACAGAAATGTTGCAAACTCACATAAATTTCTATTTTCTCCAAACTACAAGTATACATGAAGATAAAGAGTTTGAAAATCACTAAGTGGGAAAGAGATAGCTAGAATAAACCTTGAAACATGACTAAATATTATAATCCACAAATAGTTCTTGCAAATAAGACATACACAACATGCATCTCCTTGGAAATTGGAAATAAGACACACACACACACACAAACAAACACACGCACGCGCGGACACACACAACCTTGTAGATTGGGATGAGCAAAAGGGATATGGTAGAAGAGTTCTATAAAGATCACTTAGGCACTATTACAATCATTGCAATTAATTCCCATATGTGAGAGGGACACTGATAGTTTTGATCTTTATCACTTTATACAATGATTCAGGTGTTTGAGTATGCAATTCCAAAATGAATCTATAAATCCTTTATAAAATAAAAAACATAATACAAATGCATCAAGTTTTTAAAACCCTAGTAGCCAAATTAACTCAGCTGTGATTTTATTCCTCTTTTTCCTTTTCAAATCTTGACATGTAATACAAAAACTATCATGGAAGAATAAAAAATAATTATAGTTTAACATACTCTAAGTAGCTAATAGTGAGAAGGAAGAGTGGGGATATGAGAAAAAGTAGGAGCAAAGGTTTTGAAACCTTTGCGAGTGAGAGTAGGGCTTCAAAAGATGATAAGGATGATGATGGTGGGGATTTTAAGAGAGGAAAAGTATGGGAGGATTGTTGGCATATGGGAAAGGATGAGGATGAGATACTCTTGGAAATATTGCTGGAAGCCAAGTTGCAAGATTTGTTTTCCCACTACATGTCTATTGTTCGTATTGATTCTTCAAAGGGGCAGTCAATGGTTGGCTTGTGTAAAGGTTTTCTCTTCTAGGAATAAAATTATTTAATTAAAATTTTAAGAAAGGAAGTTGTATGCGGTAGGGTCCATGTTTCTAATGGGCCAATTTATGAGGAAGCATCTCTTCTTAATGCTAAGGTGGGTTTTACCTCTAAAAAAGGGCCATTTGATATGTTCCCTAGTTCTCATCTTGTCTTCCCAAATGTTGTTGTAGAATGTTGTTTCCTTATAATTAGTGACGTCATTTAAGGATCCTTTGGCTGATCCTAAGATGGATGGTTTCCTTTTGTGGAGCCTTTAGTTGGTGTGCTTGTTCCTAACCAAGATGCCCCTTGTTGGTTCCTGCCTTTCAATTCATATTCCAGATGCCTAAGTTGACAAATTTTTTGCTTAAATGGAGAATATTGTTATTGGGATATTTTTAGTCTCCCATTTGCATATAGACTCTATTCATAGCTGGGTTTAGAAGTGATAAAGTGATGTTGGTTGATTGTAGGTGACCACTATACCTAATAGGTTTTATCCTTTTAGAACCCTAAGGAGGGAAATGGTGTTGCGTTTGGTGGGACTTGATTCTTTGGAAAATCTATCCTCTTTTTGAGAAGATGGACTTATAGATTTGATGCATCCAAGTAAAAGTTCTTTTAAGTCCCTAACTGGGTAAGGCTCCTAACACTTCCATTGGAATGGAATTATGAATAGATATTGAAAGGTGTTGCTAATACTATTGGATCTTTTTTAATCATAGATAAGGTTATGAAAGGTATGAGACACTTATCTTTAGCTAGATTTTGTGTTTGTGTTGAGTTTGGTAAGCTTTTACCAAACACGGTTAACTTACATTGCAAGATGGGTGTTTGGGAGCATATTATTCAATTTGAATCTTCCTCTTTGGTTTGGTCTCACTACCATAGAGTTGGAAATTTCTTCTACTCATGATAGGTTTAGAAAATTTCCCTTCTTTCAAGAAGACATATCTTGAATAGAATGATTTAGGCTTCTTTAGTGCAAGCCTCATAAATAATTTTATGAGGTTCCCCCTAAGGGACAAGAAAGATGTTGTGGCTCATGATTCCTCCTTGACTTGTAGAAAGGGTTTGGATATTGAGGAATCATTTGAGATCTTGAGGGGAGCCCCTCTTAAGGATAAAAGTATTCCAAATTTGGTGGATGCGATTGATTCTTCTAAGAATCTTAGACTAGCCCATCAGGGTCAACCTTCATTTTAGAACTCAATAGTTAGTCTCAACTTCAAACCTCCTTGATTGGTGTGGTTTGTTGTTGTTTAGATGTTTGGTCTTGTAGGGGCCTCTCTTGTCTTAAGGTTAGTTCCATCATGTTTCATTCCTTGTTGTTGTAGCCTTTTTGGTGGTTTAATATAGGCTTTTGGTTTGCTATTGTTTTGCTATGATTATTAGGTTGGAGAATATTTTGTAAAGGGTTTAGAGTGCTCTTCAATTTTAAATAGAAAATATCATGAAATAATCAATTGTAAATATTCTCATGGGATAAAACATGAATTCTTGGGCTTAATGGACATCTCTACAATAAAGTATAACATGTTAAGCATCACTTTTCTTCTTTGGATACGTGTCAACTTGAATAAAGAAGGATTTGTGGGTGCCACCAGATTTGATTTGGTTGTTGGTAAGATGCATTAATGACATTTTTGAGTCATCTTGAGGGTAGGTGGGAGGTTTTCCACTCAAATGATGAATTTTTAATATTTGGCATATTGGAGAAGGAAGGTTTTCCAAGCGTGTCAAGGAAACCAAGCTTGAAATCTCGAAAAGGAACAAGGCATTAGGATGTCGTGGTAAGGGATTCTGGGATAATAGGGAAGGATTAATGTTAGGTGATATGTTAGATGGGAAGGTTGACAAAGGAACAATGACAATGGAAAAACTTTCTATATGTTGGGATCAAAGTTTCAAATGGGTCTTAACTTGGTACCAATTTAAGGAAATTTCAAAACTTTAGCTCCAATAAGATAAATAAGGAAGCGCACAAGATAACTTATTTTTTGAAGGACAAGTTATTAAGGATGAATAAGTGGGGATGCAATAGAATGAGTACCAATGGAAGAGATAGATGAGAAAGTCTAAAAGTTTGATGGATGCAAATGAATTAGATCGTTTATTAATTTCAGGCTTCAAGGATCAAGAATGCTTGCTATCAAGGTATGAGAAACTCCAAAACTTTAACAAAAGGTACCAAGAGGGGAAATCAAATTTTCAAAGAAAAGCATACCAAGGACAAGTTCTACAAGGGCAATCAGATGAAAATATTTGAAACTTGGGAACCCTTAAATAAATTTGATAGAGTCTTAAGTGGCTTGCCAATATCAATAAGGAAGAGGATGGTATGAAGGTATGAGAAACCTCAAAATTCCAAAAGGTTGAAACAACACTTGACATTAGGAAAACACTAGAAACAATCCAAACTTGATTTTTAACGATTTATTTTTTATTTTTTGACACCTAAGTGACCCTATAGATGCCTATCATATTTAATTGATAGATGAATACTTGAATATACAATGAATGAACACTTAATATATTAATAAAAAATTAATAACAAAAAAATTCAATTAATATTTTAGTGTATTATGAAAGGGTTATTATAGAGGAGATACCATTTTACTTCACACAAGGAGAAATTAATCCAAAATATTTCTCTCCCAAGTGTAGCAATCCTATGACCAATCCAACTTCTCCTCCAATTCAAGCCCAACAAACAAAAAGGGAAAGAGAGATAATTTTTAAGAAAAAAGAATGGATAATGAAAAAAATGAGATCTTTTCTTTCTTTCTACTTTTCAATAATTCTTAAATTTTTTTGTCATTTTCTTTCACCTTTCACTAAATAGTTATTGGCACAAGTAAATATTTCAAATAGACATTTTTCAAAATAGAAATTTACCTTAAGAATTTTTTTAACATTATTAATATTTCCAATTAAATATAAATAGGCAAATTGCTTCAGTAAATAATCAATACATTATATTTTCACCAAATGACTACAAAATTAACGCCAAATAATATTTTAATGTACAAATATAATTTTGAAATATCATTCATTAAAATAAATAAGACCATTCCATAATAGCAATTAAATTAAATCAATTTCACATTACTTTAATTCATACCATGGCATGGGGAGATCAAGAAGATTAATGAAAAATAATAGAAGTGGATATAAGCATGGAGAGGGTACAAAATTCTTATTCTTTATTTCCCTTTCAGCCTTTTCCTATACAACTTTGTGTTAGAAAAAAATATACTAATCTCTATACTTGGTCTTTTATTCTTAGATTCATAAGAAACAAAACTTTTTATAGCTGCATGAATTAGTTTGGTATCTTATGACAATACTTTTTAAAGGATTACCTCTTTAGTTTAAATATTTTCACATTCAATGAGAGGTGAAGTACTAAATACCTTTACTTTCTTGTATACCAGGAAACCCTAAATATGCACATTTATTTGGAAATAAAGTATCAATATATGTAAAACTTCTATGATCAAATATGATTCTCATACCAATACTATTAGATGTTCAGGGTTATAAAACGATTACTTGCTATTATCCTAATGTTGAAAAATATCAATGTTATATATCCATTGACCTAAAAATGTACATATATATAATTTATAAAAATTAATGTTTGACATATTTTGAAGTTATATGAAAGGTGCTATTCTAGTGGATATAGTAATAGTATCTTGTGTCAATAAGCTAATCTTGACATTATTTTAAATTGTTATGTGGTTTCTATTTTTTTATGAATCAATTTTAGAATATTCATTATGGGTGAGTTAATCTATTAACTTATTCATTGTTGATGGTTTCATTTTGATTGAAGGTCTCAAGTGGTTTAGTTACAAGTTTTATTCCTTGTTGAAGTATTGAGCTTGATTTGTGTTGAAACCACGAGGTGAAAACATATGTGTGTTACATTATTGGTCCTAAATGAAAAATGCCAAAAATAACATTCCCAACATTACATAGTTTGACCAAACCATCTTCTATTGAACTTAGTCAATGCATACATGACACCAAATCAATATGTAGGTTGAATTGCACATAATTTGACTGGATTGAAGGGGGTTCAAGTATAAAATGAGGTTTTTTTCCACTTCATGCCTCATTCAAACCATTATTTATAAAATATATAAGACAACCTAAATGGGTCCCCTAAGTGTCGAAGAATGCAAAAATCCATAAAACTCTAGGTCTAGGATCTTCTTGAATCAAATTTTGGGGTTACTCATACCTTCTTTAATCCTCCCAAAATTGACTAAGTGTTGAGTGTGTTAGACTTTAAGGTTTTCAGGGTTTCCTATACATTCATACCTCATTTGACATCCTTCTTTCTGAAGTCCAAAGGTCATAAAGAGTCTAAATACTTTGCATCAACTTCAAATTTTTGAAAATTCTCTATTCAAGTACCCCCTTCCATCAAACCTCAAAGTCTCAACACCCAACTTTATTCCTTATTGAAATTCACCCAAGTGTTGTTGGCATTTTAGAGTGTTTATTAAATTTCCTCTATCTTTCAAGCTTTAATAGTTTTCCATCCCTTCCAACCCTGACATCCTGAAAGTCCACCTTTTCTCTAAGTCTTTTTTATCAAATATTTTTAGAGTTTCCTATTCTTCAATATCTTCATTTCATAGGATTTATCTGGATGATGTTATTTTGATATCAACACCCAATGATGTCAAGTTGATATCGACAATCCTAATGACTTCATGTTAATGTAATCAATTTTTAGGCTTTCAAATTTTCCCATCCATCCCATCTTTCATTATCCATTCCTCTTCATATTTGATTCCCCAATTGTCTAAAACTCCATCGAATGCTTCTAAATATAAGTTTGTATCTTTTGGGGTTAGACTATTTGACATTTTCTACTTAAGTACCTCTTTCCCTCCAACCCAAAAACCATGAAAGTCCACTAGTTCCTATGTAAAATCCTTGAAATTTTGACTTTGATTGCCCCCTATTTTGGTACCATGTTAAGCCTTTCCCAAATCTTTGATCATAATAAATAAATACCTTTCGTATTTGGGATTTTAGATCCAATCTTCCTATCATGCATTGACTCTCCCTCCCTAGCATGCCAAGTTCAAATGTAAAATCCCTACCTACCTATGAGACAACACAAGAATGCCATTAATGCATCTCAAATTTTCACCAAACACCAAACACTATATTTCTATACAATTTAGAAATGAAGCATAAATCTTTGCATTTGTCCTTTATTCAAAAAATCTCTTTAATTTCCTTAGAAACTAGACTCCAACTTCATGTTAGTGGGCCATCCCGCATATGTGGGTTGCGCTTTTAGTCACGAACAAAAATTGTTAGTTGTCAAAAAAAAATTGTAAGGCCCTTTGAATGACTTAATCTAATAAGTTTTTAATGAATATATAAACTTTTATTAATTTTGAAAGTGTACGCATCCTGAAAAATGAAAACTTTAGCATGCTCCTCCCTATTTTTTTGAAAATTGATTGAAAGCTAATTACTTTTTAATGTGCATAAAATATAATGTGATACAAAATAATAATTTGTTTCAAATTGGATAAATGGATTAAAAATGACATGAAAAATACTATCCATAGGTTTTGAACAAAAAAGAAAGACAATAAAAAAAGAAATTGAAGATCAAATCCTTAATGTATTTGAATTATAGAAAAAAAAACATGATTGAAAAGGTAAGATAGAGCTTGACATTATTGTGTCATTTTTTAAGATCAACATTGAAAGACTTGTTAACATGATGGAGAGCATACTCAATAATTAGTTATTTTTTTATAGTTTCTAAAATACACATCTTTGGGCATTGTCATGCAAGTCCAACCCTTTGGGTTGGATGCCCAAGAAAAATATAACCCTAAGGGTTGATAACTTGCAAAGAAAGTCATAATACACTTGCATTATAAAAAATTTAAAAAATAGTCTTAAAAGCATGCTCATTTTTCTTTTATGGAAGAATAGTACAAATGATGAGATATCTTACAACCACATGATCTATAAATGCAAAATATTAAATGTGTTCCATGATAGTGACACATCCTTCTCAAATCTACTCCATTGTGTTCTCTTAGAAACATAATAAACACCCAACAACAAACAATTCTACTTGACTACAAGTAATGACTCCTCAAAAATATTATATAAGTGTTCCACAAATACAATCCCTACACTCAATCTCTAGTTCTAGGAAAAAAACTAAAAGTCAACCATTTATACCCTCTTTGTAGTTTTAATCTGTTTGCCAAGCAATCAACATACCAATAAACATTTATCATTGGAAACAACACCAAAGTTTAATCTCACTTGAGGTGCATGTAAATTTTGGACACAATTCTCTTCCTACCATGGATGTTAAACGCGTAGATCTACAGTTACAAATATTATTCACCATAATAATTAAATAACACAAATGAATGAATAACACACATAGACTCCTCATAGTTATTCTCACAATAGATAGATTTCTTAAACATATCTCCCTTACCCAAAGGGTTTGGGGCTAGCTAAAACACTCTTCTTTCCTTTTCCCTAACTTGTAGATTCAATCCTCTATCTCTCAAATTCACTCTTACTATGCTTAGGAGGTATGCATATAAATATACAAATCTTTCATATTTACAATAACATGCACATTGCCTATTATAGTTTTATTGTCACATGCATATTATAGATTTCTTTTCTTTACATGCAAAATCACTTGCACCTGATCCTCCTTTAGTTAATTACATGTCTATTATTATTCTCAAATCTAAATAATAAATTGTTTTCCCATTTGTCTTATATTAGGTGCCAACAATCATAGTGAGAAGTGTATAATTGGAAGGTGATCCGTATTAGGGAACCAATCAAGAGGGGAGGTGGTAGGAGTAATAATAATAGTAGGGGCTATAGTAGGGATGAGAGTGGTGGTCATAGGATTAGTAGAGGCATATATAAGATTGGGATATGAAGGAAAAATGGATGGGGGTAAACCATTAGAGGAATCCAATAAACAATCAAAGACCATTCAATATATTTATGCCATAGGAACACCTTTCCATGTTCCTATAAACATGAATGTTTTGGTTGACTAGGAGACCTTGCTTGAGGAAATGCATCATTTAAGGCTTGCCTAATAAAGTGTAAGATCTTGTTCAACAAAATGAGCTTCATGATTATAGGATTTTTGATCCTCCAAGTGGTTCTCTACATGAGCATTAGAAGATATAATAGTGTTGTTATTTTGGGTGGCCATATTGTGATTTACATGATCACGCCTCATTGAAATATTAGAATCATACATAGTTCATGACATAAAAAAGCTCAAGCTAAGCTTTAAAAATCACTTTCAAAATTTAAATTTAAGAAATAATTAGAACTATATTGTATACAAAAATGAAACCCTAATGGGGCCCTACTGCGGCAATCAATGTTGGACAAAAGAGAAATCACAAAATATAGATTAAACCTTAAATTGAGAGGCATAAAAATTGAAAAATGCATGTATAGGAACACAAAACCCTTTAAAAATCTAAAATGATGATGCAATAATAAATCCTAGATCAAAATACTAATATCTAGTGAAATCATTAGACCCTAAAACAAAACCCTAGGGAGTGTATGATATGACATTTTCACTAAAAATTTAAAGTAAAATGACAATTCTCTAAGCCTAATTTGTGTTAACCCAATAAGATACATTTAAATATTTTAATGTGGGAAATTGAAAATTATTAACTTGTTTGCCACCTAGAATCTTTTGTAGAACTCTAGTTGTTCTTGGGTTAATTCTATGGGTTTGGATTGATTGTGATAGAACTTATATTTTGATGTCTAGCTAAATCGTGTGCCTCTATTTCTCAGTTGGCCTCAAAGTCTACTTGATGTTGAAGGTCAAGGGATAAATGCATTTATAAATACCAAGTTAGAAGGTTGCCAAAATGCTAGTGTCAAGTTCTCATATGTCAACCACTCAGAAAGATTGGTTTGATGATCGTGAAAATGATTGAAAAATAATAAGTAGGCATGTGTATACATTATAATGATGGTTCTAGAGTAAATATTGTTCCTTTTTAAGTGCGCCATTTGAAGTTTTTCACTAATAAGTGCTCCTTAAACACTCTGGGAAATCAAAATGAAATGATACTAGGATAATGAAATTGTTGAATTAATGTCCAAATGAACATCTTTAAATAATATCACATAATAATAATCACACAAAATGTGTAACAAGTAGGTTCATGGTAGGAATGAAATGAGAGAGAGTTGACAAAGTTTGAATTTGAATTTTTAGAATTCAAGGGTTAGTGTAGCACACACTTTCACACACTTGAATGATCTTACATTTATAGAATTGACTTGGGATAAAGAGATAACAATTCAAAGAATGAACGTTTGAATATGAGATATACAATCAATATACAAAAGATGGAAAAATATATAAAAATAAACAAACATTGTGAAACATATGATAATATGTATAAATAAAGATAGATGTAGATTCGAAAAATGAATCCATTTTTAACAAAAGTATATCATTTATCAATTATAATTACATTAAAATATTTTTAAATAGATATAAAATTAAATAAAAAATAACATAAATATACCAATTTCACCCTTATATAAATATTTCTAACTCAAATAACCAGACATCACTTTACATTCATTGAAAATTCAAACGTTTCACCCTTTTTAGAACTTGACCATGTTGGTTCTTTTGGATTGATAGAGAGAAACTATTTTGTTGATGTTGATGTTGATGTAGCTGAGTCTTCTTCAATGAGATGGCTTCTTATCATTTGTGTGTCTTCTTATAAGGTACTGTCCAATTTAAATGATTATTCTGCTTTGAACTATTTGTGTACACCATTTGTCATTGCTTCTTCATTTGCAAGCCAATATGACTCATCATAAACAATACAAGCAATAATAAACACTAAGGCTTTACTCTGACATATTCTTTCAGGTGGCCTTTCTTTTCTCACAGATCCGAACTTTATGTAAGAAGAATGCTAGGGTTAAGCAAAGATCAAATTATGAAGTTTCGACATGAGAGTAAGCTTAGTTTACATAAACATGTTATGCATCTTATGTAATCATTGTCACTTTTTTGTTGCCTAGTGGCTCGACTGGTGGTGTTTCAACTATGTTTATTAGCTACTTTTGTAGCTTCAATTTTGTAATCCTTATTTGCCTTGTTCAATATTGGAAAAAAAAAGAGACTCGACATTGTCTTAAAAGGGGAAAAAGCAAAAAAAACGTTTCAAGAAAGGAAAAATCTCTTAGAGAGAGCTTGTTCTAAATATGCTTTTCATTAAGAGCTATTCTTAAATATAATCTACTATAAAAATCAAAAGTTCATGAAAAATAAACTAATGAGTGTGATCGAAATGGATAATGTTCTAAGTAGAGCGCTTTCCTAAAAATAACAATTCCTAAATATGCTTTCTTGTCTTATACATAATCATAAATCATAATTAATTGATTTTTTGATTTCTTATAGAGAATAACTAAAAAAAATATTCAAATTCAATTTCAAACAAAAAAATCTACTGTAGCTGTTTTAGATATTTAATATTTTTTATCAGTACAAAATAATAGTAATAAAGAATTCATGTTTTCTATGTTTATATTAGATGACAAAAAGAAGAATCCTCTGATTAAATGACAAAATAGAAAGAAAAAGTATTCATGGCTTATTTTTATTGACCTTATATTGTCTTAAAGTGAATAAGATATTAGAGATTAGAGACGTGCATACACAGACAAAAGAACAGTAAAAAACATACACCATTGCTAACAAGAACAAGAATAAGTGTTACAATTCAATTACTCCATTGCTTTCACTGTATATTATTATTTTTTTGTGTTCGCTAGTCAATTAAAAAAGTCATCTGCTGATTATAGGTAAATGCTACTTCTGTTCGTAGCAGTGTTCCACGGGACACATTTCCCTTCCTTTTGGGCCGTGTCTCGGAGACGGAGACGGGGATATTTCCGGGATGGGGATGTGACGTCTCCCGCTGTTTCGCCACCATCATCGGAGCTCCGTCGAAGACAAGGAAACGTCTCCGTGTCTTCGTTTCTGTGGGAGACATCGAGACGTCTCCAAGTCTCTTTGGGAGACTCCCAGCGTCTCTTGAGGGGCAAGGAGATTTGCAAGAATCTCCCATCCGACGTCTCCAAGACTCCTTGGGAGACTCCCAGATGTCTCTTGAGAGGCAAGGAGACTTGAAAGAGTCTCCCGTTCGAACATGTCAGACTCAAAAAACAATTGAAATTCTTTTTTATTTTTAAATTTTGAGCGGTTTGAGCATTTTGCCATTTTGTCTTTTGAAATGCTTTGCTATTTGCTACTCATTGTAATGATGTATCATGTAATCATCATTATAGACTTTGTGATCTATCAGAAATTAATATGATATTTTAATAATAGAAATTTCCAATTTGACAATTTCATTTGTCAAATTTGAAATTTTATTTAGCAATTAGCATTCAAGAAATCTTTCTATTTAGATTTAATATTTCAAATTTTGCTATTTTGTAATTTTACTAATTTCCTATAGTTTATTTAAAATGTAATTCTTATACTTATACTTCTTTTCACAACTAGTTTTTCAAGTACTATAAGTATATGTATAATTATATCAACACCACCACCCTGCCACCCCCCGTCGCCGTCCCCAAACTTAGGCCCTTTGTCCCCCGTCCCCAATAGCCGTGGAACACTGGTTCATAGTAATATCTATAAACATGGTTTGCATTGTGGAAGAGGATTGAATTCTTAGAACTTATGATAAAGAGTTTTAGAGAGTCTTGAATGTGTAAGTGAGGTTGGTTTGAGATTCTATTATTCTGTTTGTATTTATTGTGGTAGTTTTAGGTTTTTTTCAGTTTTAGGGCAGTCTTTTTTAATGGTATTTAAATTTTTCAGTTGTTAGTAATTAGAAAAAGCAATAGTGTTAGTGAAAAAATTTCATAAGTTTGTTGTCCAAGTATTTCATGAGATATTTATTTTGCTAACTTTTCATATTTTTTTTTTTCTTCTTGATTTGAACAGTTTATACTTATTCATTATTTGTCCACCATGTGCCCTTAAAAGTATGTTTTACAATTGGATAGATATTGCATGGGTCTCCTATAGGATCAAACTAGATGCCAAATCATCATCCAAGTCAAGTATTGAGGCTAGGAAAATTGAAGATGGGTGGACTATTGTTGGAAATCATAAAATGGTCATAATGAGGTCTAGAAGAACTCTCAATCTAACTTTGGACCTAATAATGGTGTAATAGATAAGTTACGACCTTAGGCCAATAGAAAACCATCAAAATCCATGGGGCCCTCTTGATCACAAATGAGTGATAAAGCCAAGTGCAATTGAGTTATAACAAAGTGTTTTTCGGCCTACAAATGAGTATGTCAACGGGGACTCCTTGACCCTTGATTTTTTAGAACTCCTCTTCTAATAAGTGTTCTTTCCTCATACATTTTGAGAATTCCTACGACATCACCATGACAAGGAGGAAGACAATCTTGTAGCTCTCCCTAGGATTCAAAAGGAGAATATGTTCCTTAGAAAAGGTAGATACAATTTGGTATCTTTTGCCTTGAATGTCATAGTAGCTTTGAACATAATAGATTTTTTTGCATTGTAATGTTGAACTCCAAGGAAATATAATGCCCCAAGCCTTTTCAAGATATCAATGACAAACAAAAGATTTTTTTATGTGATCTACAAAAATGATAACAAATAAACCATGCTATATAATCTTATGTATCTGAAGTACCACAAAACCATACAACAAAACACATGAATGCAAGATACGACATGAAATAAGTGAAAGAATCAAAACACCACAAACCAAACACCATAATTAACTCAACAATGAAAAATAGAAGAAAATAGGGTTCCCAATCGAAAATAATTTTGAACCAAACCATTCTACATTAACTCAGACTTCAAGATCCAACCCATAAGAATTTTGCACGTCTAATTTAAATTTCTCAAAATGTTAGTTTACAATAGCTCAAACTTTGAGATTTATGATTTATGTTGCATTTTGCAACACCTACAAAATCCAAAGTTTAAGCTAAAGAATTCAACCTACAAGATGGTCACCCAACACTGATCCCTAACACATGGGTAAATCAAGATATGAACATCAATTTACAAACAAAAACATGCAAGTTCTGATTCCAATTTCATGTGGAGTGTCATAATTATCTTGTACTATCTTGCACTTGATTCTATATAGGTCTTAAGTGCAACTAACCCTACCAGTACTATATTGCATGATTCTACATCAACTAAAGACTTTAAATTTCCACAATTCATGTAATTGGAATCAGCAGCTTCTAAATTAGATTGTATTGTTTTTTTGCATCGATGTTTTGGATCACACTCCGTGATCCATCATCACGATATTAGAATGCAAGAAGAGATGAAAAATAAACAAGTAATATACCTAAATGACTAAAAAGAAAGGAAGAAAGAGACAAAAAAACAAAAAAAAAAAAAGAAATTAATAACCAACAATCTTTATGAAAAAAAATAATACAATAAAAAATACAAATATTAAATATATATATATATATATATATATATATATATATATATATATATATATATATATATATATATATATATATATATATATATATATATATATATAACTTTTATTTATATTTAATTTATCAATTTTTTGTTCCATAAATTCCATTCTAAAAAAAAAATTTGCCCCCATTGAAGTTCGCATCAATGCATTCTCACTACTTTAGTAAATCTAAAGTTCATACAAGAGAATGCTAATGATCTTAAATATAACTAATTGAAAACTCAACTACTGTGGTTTGATTAGTCTGCTATCTTATCCTTTTGATTTAATGTCCTTAGTTTTTGAGTAAAGGTCTTTGAATCAGATGTTTTACACTTGGTCTTGTATATGCCTCAGCCTCCATTCCGTCTTCTACTTTTCTTCTGACAGTCAGTCAGGTGTCTTATCTTTCAACTCCCCCAGATGCCCTAAAGATTGAAGTGGGTTGAATGTTATTCATCACACCCCTTTCTTGATTGGACTCTTTTCTAAAAAAAAATAAAAATCGTACAATCAACCTTATTTTGGATCAGTAAGGAATTGTTGTTTTTGGTTTGTCAATCATATTTTGAATCAATCATGAAACCAATCTTACATTTATTGAAGAAGTAACAAGATCAATCATGAAACCAATCTTACATTTATTGGAGAAGTAACAAATTATAAGAATGGCAGATTACTTGGTCAAGACTCAAAGTTCACAACAGAAGAAACTTGATCAACAAGAAGTAGTGATCGTTATTTGTTTACTTCTGGTTTGGTCTATTGATATTTTAACAATCTTTGTGATGTTCTCCATAGTATATCCCATAAAATGTCTGACCTTATGAATGCCATAAATAAAATTCATTCATTCATTATTGTTCTCAAAGACAAACCACCTCAACCTAAGGTCATATAAGTTGCATATAAGTACATTAGTTCTCAGAACCAGTTTATACCTAACATTCAAAAGGGTTTAGTTCTCTTTTCCAATCTGTTTCTTAACTGGTGCCTCTCTTTTCCCAGTGAAGTACTTGGATCTGATTTGAGTCCCCAGATGTGACTGTCAATGAATTGGAACCCCAAAAGCCTTAAAATCAGGGACATATGGGCTAAATTAGTTTTTAAATAATGTTGGGTCCATGATCTTGTTGGGAGAAAAGTTTAAGTCAAAAAGCTAAAATTTTCTAACAGAAGACCTGTCAGTACCTGGCATTAACCAGGCATTCAGATGCACAAAGTATCTAAGTACTAAAAGGTTTTTAAATTTATCCTCAGTGATGAACTCAATAGGATTGTAATAATGAGATGGGTCCATCCATTGATCTGTGAAAAGTACACTAAATGACTCTAAAGTTGGCTGATTGAGTTCTGGATATGCCATGAATATCAATAGTTGTTTAATGGCCAACAAAGTTTGGAATATGCAAATGATAAAGTGAAGTGAAAGCCATGGGAGTGAACATCGATGTGACAAAAATATAAGATGAAATGCAAAACTAAAAGTAAAAGCCACCTGGATTTGGTAGGAATGTGAAACATAAGTCTTAGTCAATGAAGAATCTAGTTTACCAAGATGATGAAACTGTTTGAGTAGAAGTAGAAATTGGGTGGATGTTGTGGTCACAATGATAATAATTTTTACTTGTTTTCTGGTTTATCTATTAGAAATACGATAATATTTATAATGATAATTATGACGATTAATTTAAAATTTAAAATTATTTTTCAAAAATATTGTAAATTAATTGAATCATTTTTATAAATATTTATCCAGATTTAAACTAATCATATATTGTCTTTGAGTGTCTCATTTTGATCAGATTGTATATGTAAAATAGTACATATTCATTTAACCTTTCAAATTTTATAAAGCTCAACAATATAGAAAAGAAGCATAAACAATACGTACAGATAGACATGGTGCTTGCTATCAAGTATTGTTTCACTAAATTAGCTAGGAATGATAGTCCCAATAGAGATACTTTTTGCTCCGACTTAGTCATCACTTACTATTATCTAGGTGCCCGTAGTCCTAATAGAGATACATGAATCACCTTAGATTGAGATTTTGAATTTGTTTTTCCTCGTTTTTTTTAAAAATTTCAAGTTAAAATATTAATATTCCATTAGTTTGTTTCAACATGTAGACATGAAAGATTACCTAAGGTTGGGATAAGGATATAAAATATAGGGTCACACCTAAAAAATGGTTGTGATTCTCCATACTATAATAAATCATTTCTATAAACTAAAGTAACAAATCACGAGTACCACCAAGAATTGTAAAATTGTTCAATTGAAATAAAACTAGTACAAAGTCAAAATGATTTTTGACTAAATTAATTTAAATTCACATTTACTAGAAACTATTTCAACCTATTTGACATCTCTTTAAACCCAAAATTTTAATTCTATAATTCAAGGATTATCAAATATAAGGCAACCTCTATCATAGTCATATATGAGAGTTAAATTATGAATAAAAACAATTGATGAAGAGGTGGGAGCTTGAAAATTTGACATTGGAACTACTACTAACAAATCATAACCATAATAACTTTTTTGAAATGCTCGTCTCTTTTGCTCTGCCCACGGCTCCCTTGCTTTGTGAGGATCTGCCTTGCGTTCATTTGGGGCCTCTTCTATTCCGGTGTCTTCTCCCTCCTCAGCGGCATCAGTGGCCCCTTTGCCTTGGTTTGATATTGGGGAGGTGGATGTTCTGGCCAGTGGTTCTCACGTTGTGGGTGAGTTTCCTCCACTCGTGGATGCTGCTATGCATGCTGGAGCTGTGGTTGCTTCGTTTGCTGCAAAGAGAATTTCTACTGATGTGGACGGTCCTTCTACTGTTGTGGGTGTTGACGTCGTGGGTCTGGTTGCTTCTGGTGTTTCTGGTGCCAAGATCCCTATTGTTGATGATCTTGTTCTTCCCAAACTTCTTTCTTTTGCTTTTGGGCGAAGCTTTGTCCGTGTGGTCAAATCTGCTGCTTTTTTTCACAAGGGAATTTCTCCTCTTCCTTGTGCCAAAACCTCCCTTGTTGTGGTCTGTGGTCAGGAGGTGGTGGAAAATGTTGAGTTTTACCAATGCTGCGCTTTGGTTTGTAGATTTGTTGGGTTCTAGCTTTCTCTTCCGGACCTTCACCGCGGGGTGAGTGATTCCTAGAAGCCTTTAGTTGCTCATGGCATTGAGCTTTTTCCTTGTGCTAAAGGGTTCTTCGTTGCTTCCTTTACTTCTACTCTTGATCACGATTTGGTTTTGGGTAAGTTGTGGGCTTGGGGAGATCACTCTCTCTCTCTATTAAGCCCTGGACAACTTCCTTCAACCCCTTACTGAACGTCTGGTTTGGGTCCGTCTTCCTAATCTTCCCCTCCATTTCTGGGAGCCTTCTTGCTTCGAGGCCATCGGTAACTCCATTGGCAACTTCTTGAAGGTTGGTGATGCCACAACTTTTATGGGTCATTTTACCTTTGCCCGCCTGTTAATTGATACTGACATATCTCTACCGCTTCCTAGGGATGTGGTTCTAATGGTTGGGGATAGGCCATGGACTCAATCGTCGGATCATGAGGGTCTCCCCTTTCACTATAGAAGATGCTTCTCAATGGGTCACTTGGATTTGAACTGTTCTCTCTCCAACCGCAAAGGTGCTGCTACTTGGTGGAAGGATGCTACTGAAGTCACTTGACAATCAATGCTTTTGGGTCTGATTCTATCGACTCCTCTATGGAGGATGATGTCTCCTCCTGTAATGAGGTGCCCCTTACTGTTGATGAAGCCTTTGTCGATGTTACTATTGTCGTGGACTCTTCTGCCCTTTTGGATCCTATATCTGTTGCTCCTGCTCCACAATTCCACTCTACTCTTGGTGATTTTTCTCTTGTTGTTTTGCAACAACAATCTACTATTGTTCTGTAGCTGCAGTCTGGTAGTAACTCAACAAGGTCCTCCCCACCTGATTTTTCTTTGAATGTTCCTAATGACAGTGGAGCCTGGACGACTGTTTGTCATAGACAAAAGGAGAAATCTGCCCCCCCTTTCCCAATCCCCCCTTTGTCAAGTTTTGGGTGTTTCTCCCCACTCTTGAGTTGGGTTTTGGGTTGTTGCAGGCTTGACAGGTTTGATTGGCTTGTCTGACCTTACTTGTTTGGGGTTTGTACCCCTGCTTGATCTGTTTGCCGCCTTTTGGATATGTAAAGGGTCAATGCCCTAGTTGACACTTCTTTTTTAATAAAAAATAAATCATAACCACTATAAAACAAAAAATAATAATAATTTTTTTAATTTTTAAAAACATAGTAAAAATCAAAACCAACCACAACCCTAGTCTACCTGTAACAATATACACAATTCTTAGGAAGGAATTGTTGAACACCGCTTATTTTTATTCTTTTAAAGGCATGTAATAACAATATATCATCTATTAAATACCTAAACCTAGAAAAGACATTCTTAAATTCACTATTGAAAAGATTGTTCATTTTATCCTCAAATTGTGTATGCATTTTAGATCAATCCAAATGCATGTTTTATTATCTATTCAACATAATTTGAAGA
The DNA here is from genome assembly GCF_030272615.1 of Cryptomeria japonica. NCBI lineage: Eukaryota > Viridiplantae > Streptophyta > Pinopsida > Cupressales > Cupressaceae > Cryptomeria > Cryptomeria japonica. Next base: position 534,798,198 of record NC_081413.1, read on the forward strand.
CAAGCTATTAGATTTAGGCCAGGAAGAAAACTCTTGTTAAAATATACCAATTGAGTGTAGATTCTTATAAACCGTGTCATCATCTATGACCAATATATCCTTGAACATAACACATGGAGCCTCATTTTCTTTTGATGCATCTACCACTTGAATTAAATTTATATCACAAATGAGGAAAGTAACTTGCTTAGATATGAATTTCCAAATTTAAATTGATAAAAGGCCAACTTAAAATAATCATTTTCCAACTTTGAAGATAGATTTGGAAATGTCAAGGTCAATATATTCTCCCAGAATTTCAGCCAAAAAGCATTGGACATTGTGTGGCGATTGCCATAGTCCCAACAAAATAGGTTCAAATTTTTAGGGAAGTGAGATAATAAGGCCTTGATATTGGATTTGTAGTTTATATATAAAATGATGAAATTTAAGTGGGGGAAAAAGTGTTTTAAAGTTTAAAATGGGTTATGACCCATATAGAATTAAAATGATATAAGATAGGGCACACTTAAAACAAGGGCCTTAATAAGAGTGTGTTGATGTTTTAAAATAAGAAAGGACTCATATTCTTGAGTTAAATATCAATTTAATGCTATAAAAGGTCCTATAATGCACATAGGAGTGGGAAACACCAAAATTAGTGTTAGGAGAGTATGAAATTGGACTCGTTAACTAAACTAGTACAATGTGTGACACTACATGACTATTAGATTTGATGCATCCAAGGAAAAATTCAATTGGGTCCATATTTGGGTAAGGCTCCTATGGGCTCCTAGTGCTTCCTCTATAATATAGACATGAAGAGATATTTAAAGGTATTACTAATGCTTTTCTATTTTTAAAGCATAGATAAGGTCATGGAAGAATTAAATGCTTAGTTTTTTTCCAACTTTTGTGTTTGTGTTGAGTTCGGTAAACTTCTACTAAACATGATTAATTTATATTCTAAGTTGGGTATTTGGGAGTAGATATTCACTTCAAATATTCTTCTTTGGTGTTATCTTATTGCCATAGAGTTGGATATTTCTCCCACTCATGTTAGGTTTAGAAAGATTCCCTTCTTTTGATAAGAATTATTTTTGAAGGGAATGGTTTGGGCTTCTATAGTGTAAGCCTCATAGATAATTATAAGGGGTCCTCTCAAGGGACTTGCAAGATGTTGTGGTTCATGATCTCTCTTTGACTCTTGGTAAGGGTTTGGATGTTGAGGAATTGGTTGAGGTCCCGAGGGGAGCCCCTCCCCCCCACCTCATAGATAAAATAATTCCAAATTTGGAGGATGAGATTGATTCTTCTAAAAATCTTCAAATATCCATTTGGGTCAAGCTTCATTTAAAAACTTGATAATCAGGCTTAGCTTCAATCCTCCTAAACTGGTGTGGCTTGTTATTGTTTTGATGTTTGGTTCTATTGGGGCCTCTCCTGTATTAAGGCCAATTCCATTGTGTTTGGCTCCTTGTTGATATAGCTTTTTTATGGCTTGTTGTTTTTCTATGATTATCATGTTAGATGGCAAATTGTCAAGGGCTTCCAAGTGGCCTTCAATTTTTTTACCTTAAATAAAAAACTATCATGAAAAAAATATTGAAAACCTTCATGGGATAAGACATGAATTATTGGACTCAATGACCACCACTTCAACAAATCATGACATGGATAAACACTACTTTTCTTCTTTAGATCTATGCCAACTTGCATAAGAAGGATTTTTAGGTGTTATTAGATCCTATTCGGTAGTTGGTGAGTATTGAAAATGCATTAATGATAATTTTAAGTTATCATGAGGATAGGAGGGAGGTTTTGTGCTCAAATGAAAAAGTTTCAATATATGGCATATCAAGGAAGGAAGCTCTTACAAGCTAAAGAGTCGTAAATTGTCATTGGGCCAATTTACACCTCATGTTTGTGTCCCTACTTTAGCGTCTCTCCCCCTCATCTCCTATCCGAGTCCGTTTACTGATTTAACTCCATTTATGATGCCATGTATACTTGCCAAATTATTTCATGGAGGGGCATCCTTCTCCCCGGGGCTTATTGAGGTCCTTGATTGAGGAAGATCAGAGCGCTAGCGCCCTAGTCCTAGGACCAGAGTGTTGGGTGAATTCACAAAGCTGGTTCCCACTTTTTTCAACGAAGGAATTTGGTGAAAGTGGGAACTTCGATTTTCTAGGTGTTCAAGCGAAATAGAGGTATTCGCTTGAACTACCCCTGGTAGTTCGAGCGAACCATGTTGCGGACCTGGGTTCGCTCAAACCGCGGGTGACTTTGTACGGGCCGAAATCAAGCCTATTGGTTCGAGTGAATGGGGGTTCACTCGAACCATAATGGATTCGAGCGAACCCCATTCGCTCGAAGTACTATTCATTTGAACCCTCTAATTTGAGGTTTCTCCCAAAAATTTTCAGAATTCTGAAGAATTAATGACTTCGGAGCTCTGGTTCAAAGCATGAATGAAATAATCTTGATAACCCAAAAATATTAGATTGTAGTACTCGAAGCAAGCTTTCCAACGAGTATAATTTTGTTATATTTTGAATTTATTATGTTCTTGTTTTTTTAATTTTATGAAAAATTGGTTTTTCATTGAACATGAACTTCTCTGTTCAACGCATTGGGAAAAATAAGAAACTAATTCAAAAAAATTCTGAAAAATATCTATGCCCCTGGTATTGATGTCTTCTTTCTAACAAAAAAAATAAAATTGAATTTTGATTTATATAGAACAAGTTATGTGTTCAAACGTAAACCTATGTCTAAATTATGACTAGTCGGACTTCAAAAATTTATAAAATGAAAAATATTGAACATATCACTATAAAACCAAATGCAAGCCCTGGATATTGATGTTACAAACCAAAATTTGAAATAATTGAGTTTTTATCATTTATAGAGAAAAAGTTATACGTTTCGGGAGGCACCTCACTCTTAAAAAATTTAGTTTGTTGTAAAAAACTACTTTTCGAGGGAGATGGAAATATTTTTAAAAAATCCTTCAAAAAAATTTGAAAAAAATGTATATAGAATCTACAAACAAAATGCTAGAAATCACTAATTTACATCATCTTCAAATTTTTAATAGTTTAAAAGTTATAGTTCTCGGAAGTTGAAGATTATTTTAAAAATGTACATCTCAGTGTCAAAAGTGGCAAAAAAGTGGGAACCATTATTGTGAATTCACCCTGTCCAAAGCCCTAGTCTCCCTTGATCAGGCCCTATTTTGAAACATGAGTTGGGTCCTATCTCTCCGGTGGGAAATGAAATCAGTAGCTCAACATGATCGTTGGAGGTTGCCATAATCAGTAAATTAACCTAAGATCCCCTACATAAAGATATTTGATCAACCTAATTTCATCAATCCATTCAACTATTCGACCTAAAGCATTCAATCATTGAAGTATTCATCATCAAGCATTTTCAGAGGTCTTCAAGGCTGCATATTCTTCATTCATCCATTGTGGAGCAAAATTACATCATTCATAGCAAGTGTGTGTGTGTGATTAGGGTTTTGTTATGTTTGTTGGTTCCCCAAAACACACTTGGCGGGTTTTTTGCACTACCCTTGAGATAGAAACCAAGTCGAGCTCTCGAATCATGCATGGAGGGGCCAACCTCCAGACCGTTTAGGATACTCAGGGACTTGGACCAACAATATAACAACGATTTTCTAATTATCCTTCTACACTTCGGGCTCTGCAAAACCAGAGAGAGTGTTCCCTTAATGCTTCTGCAATCTCTACACCACACTTGTAGGGGACATTAAAACAAAGCAGATGATCTCACTCCTATAAAGGGGGGTCAACAAAGAGGGAGAATTCTACAGAGTGGCTAGCTCTCAATGATCTTCTACCTTCTTTGGAGTGTGAGATGATTTTTCGACAAACAACATCATACACAGAAAATGAAAAGATATTTTAATATTTTCAAAGCTATAGCAAGTTGTCGATGAGTTATGAGTAAAGAAATGCCACAGAAAAATTATTGTAAGCAACGATCAGTGTCTTATCCATTGGGAAAGTAAAATTGCAGAATGCAAGATAAAAATGCAACATAAACCTCAATCTAATAGCTAAAGATCTCAAGATAACACTGCCTTACAATGTATCTCATATGTCTATCCCAACCCAGAATACTTATCAGAATCCCTGTATAAGCCCCATTAGTTTGGAAATCCTATCTAAGCAATTTAACCGACCCCTTAGGTCAGAGCGTAAGATAGAAGAAACTTGCATCACAACAATGCAACGAATGAGAAAAACCTTTGATCTTATTCATTCAAGAACATAACAGAGTCACGCATTGGAGAAAATGACTCAGATGATACTTTCATTCATTTCATAAGCTATTTTCTGTTACAAATTATATTACATATAACTCCTTCAAGAACCTGCAACAAACTAAGACACAAAACCCATTTTATTTGCTTTGCAAATTCCTATTACAGCTTACTCATTTCACCTAGACCTACTATATATGACCAAGGATTTGGATCCAAACTTTTGGACCAAATTTCTCGACCTATGTCTCATGGCCCTGATTTCCCTTTTATAGAAACAAGGGAGAAAAGCTTCAAGCCAGAGGAGACACTTGTCACAAGCTTATAGGATCACTTTTTACTTTGTAACAAAATATTCCTCACAGTCTCCCAAAAGATTGTCCATGCTGGTGGTCATGATGAAGTAGAACCAAAATTCTCAACTGCATTTTGGTAGAAACAAAAACCTTTGAGCCATGCCACTATCACCCCTAATGGACCGTGAGATGCGCTTTGATGTTTTATAGAGTACTTCCCCCTTCTCGAAGAGGGTTTAGATCCCGACAAGAAGTAAAATCGCCCCTCCACTAAAAGAGGAGTTCAAGCCTTTATGCCCAGGATCAGAGAAAGTGGAAAGAGAAGCTTGTAGAAGAACATAGAAGGAGGAGAAGGGGTTGCAACTTGCATGTCATTGCAGAAATGATTGGCTGCCAGCTCCTTCCCAACCATATTTTGCTCCCATTCCTTCATGAGGCTTCTTCTTTAATTATCTGCCAAGGAGTGACAGGGAGGAGGCAGAGGATGTGCCATGCAGGGCTTTCTCTAGAAAGAAGCAAATTCCAAGCCTCCATCGACTATCCTCCCCACTTCCAAGACTCCATCGACTCTAAGCATACTCATTCCCATAGGAAATCCATCCAGTATCACAAAGCTCGATGTAACTTCTAGCACTGTACTGCTCAAAGATCATTTTCATTTTATTTAAAACCTTTTGAGAAGATAATGAATTCTCTGTTCTTTCTACCAATTAAAAACACCACACGACCGTATTTATAATGAAAATACCTCTCTTGGTGGTGTTCATGCATGGGAAAATCATCATTCCAATTCTTTTCTACTCATCCTGCCAACAAATGGATTTAGAAAATCATACATCGAATCAAGAACATTGTCAGACTCAAACTGCCAATTCACTACCTTCTAACCAAGTTTACCTTACGTGAATGATTTTGTTCTTGATTTCTTGATTTTCTGCCTCACTGCAAGAATCTCTGACAATACACATCCTATGATTTTGTTGACAGGTCCTTGATCACCTCGCTTCCAGATCATAAATCATCCTCCTCCCTTTCATCTCTCTAAGGATCTTGATTTCTTTCTATGGTGGCAATGAAAACTTGCAGATGTTGCCACCTTAGGTACTGCTAGCTTTGTCCTGCTAATACGACTCGACCCAAGAAAACACCTCTCAAATCGACATTTTGAGAGTCGGTCGGTATCCTCTTGTCTCTGTTTATTCCATGCCGACAGACCTATTTCCTTCTGCCTTTTCTTTCTCGCATGAACAACAATGAAACATTTCGAATCACTCCTTTTGAAAACTTTTTCTACTTCCACCATTGATTTGTCTAGCATGACATATCACACGATCACCATCGGTCAATACTGATATTGACCTTCCAATGTAGCAAGTGGTCTCATTAAAACTTGATAAAGCAATGCCAAATCATCCTTGAGTATCCGCTCTGTCAGTTGCCCTGCTATCAGACTTGTTTGATCCACTTGGGACATGTGAGATCATCTCGTGATGTCGTGATCCTTAATCTCCTTGCATATTTCATCGTGGTACTGTGAGGGCCGTCAGATCTTCTCCTTCATTATGTGCAGCTTACAAAGTCCACCCAATACTTGTCGTTATTCTTTGAGCATCTTTTTCGCTTGAGTCATAACATCTTCATCTATTTGAAACACGTGCAAATTCATGGGACCTTTAGTTGCTCGGTATTTAATCATGGAAATATAAGCCAAAATATCAAAGTCGGATTTAGGGAAAATGAAAACCCACAGGAACATAAAAAGGGGGCCCCGATCATAATACAAAAGGCATATAATGGCCGGTAGAAGATAACACCTAGGAAAAGAATGCAGTCCCCTTTTGATGATGGAAAAGACCCTCATGCTTAAAATAAAAAGGTAACACAAGATTATAACAGGTTTGGGTTTTTTAAAACAAAAAGCTCACCCAGGAATATAAAACCCGAAAACACTAAACCTCAAGAGCAAAAACAGAGAGCAATAGTGATTCAAAATGACCAAACTCATGTCAAGAATACCACATGTTTGCATAGTCATTTTTAGGATTATGAATGTTCATGTCATTTCATACAACATATGTGATTACATTCAAGAAGCAAAGCATCATCATTAACAATTGCAGTTTTGAGGTATACCTTTCCATTATTTATTTCAGTATTTGCAATATTTCATTCAAGGTTAATTCTTAAACCGATGTTTGACTTAGGCAAACCATTATTCCCAACCTATTTCCCTTCTCTACTTGTGTGTAGGAATAGGTACGGAGTTGCGATCTTTAGAATTGTCTTTATTCATAGAGATGAACATGTTCCCCTTTGGACGATGAAAAGTGTGGAGGACCAGAGCAACGGGCATTCAGGTCGCGACATTTTAGGAGCTCCTTTTGGGAACAAATCCGAACATCTTACATTGCCTATATTTAGGTTTGTGGCTCAATCCAATGACTGTAGCTCTCGATTTGTGCATAATTACTTCAATTCTAGCACACTTACCCTAATTTCAACATTTCAACAATTCAACTCAAAAGAAGGAAATCAATTCAAATCCAGCGAATTTAATAAAAATTCTTAGCTCTATCCTTGTTGGTTTCAGACTAGATCTATTAGGTTCACCCCTCTTTAATTTAGTGGTACCTAAGCCTAAAAATGAGTGGTTTTCACCCTTCTTGTGGTGGAAGTGTGGTGGAAACCCTAATTTTCACCATTACACAAGCATGTTAGGATAACCAAACTTGAAGTCTTAAAAGGGAACATGGCATTGGTATTTCATGGTTGGGGAGTGAGGGATGATAAGGGAGTAATGTTAGGGGAGATGTGAGATGGGAAGTTCAAAAAGGGACAAGCTTTTAGTATGTTGAGATCAAAGTTTTAGATTGGGCTTAACTTGATACCAATTTAAGGAACTTAGGTCAAAACTTTAATTCTAATAAGATAAATGAGGAAGTGCACAAGAAAAAATAAATTTTAAAGTGAAAGTTATCGAGGATCAAGTAGTGGAGATATAAGAGATTGAGTACCAATGAAAGGGATAGGTGAGGAAGCCTAAAAGTCTAGTGAATTAAAATGACATAGACTTTTTTTTATAAATTTCATCCTTCAAGGATTAGGGATGTTAAATACCACATGCCAATGGAATAGTATTGAGGTATGGAAAACCCTAAAAGTTTAACAAAATGAGCATGTAAGGGAAATCAAACTTTCAAAGAAAAATACACCAAGGATGGCAATTCCAACAAGGACATAGAGATGCAAAACTTTGAAACACTTAATAAAAATTTGTTTAGTACTTAAGTGACATGTTGAGATCAATAAGGAAGAGGACAATATAAAGGTACGGGCAACCTTAAAAGGTCAAAACAACACTTAACATTGGGGAAAACACTAGAAACAACTCAAACTGAATTTTTTATGAATTTTTTTATTATCTTTTGACACCTAAGGAACCCATTCAAGATATCTTTAATTGGTTATAAACAATGGGTTAAATTCACAATATAGAAGCATATACTTGTGATGTTTTTAAATACACTTAGATGATGACAAGGAAGGGCACAAAATGACAATGGGAACCTACTAGCATTTCATCCAAGTTGCCTCATCTCAAGCTTTAAGAACTAATATTTTCAAAGGGGAACCAATGTTATGAACCATAGTATGCTATATGGTAGTTAGTAAAGTAATGAGGTGCATATGTTTTACAAGTCACCCATACATAATATTGAATAAAGATTAATGCTTATGCTTTGAAAGTCATTTCACTACTTAGTTATAATAATGTGACTCTGGCCGACCTGCATAGTAATCTTGAACTATCTTTGGTTTGTGTGTTCAGTGTGACTCTGGCCGATGATCGAATAGAGCTTACTATCAGGCTGACTTAGATTATCGATATGTATCCTATCGACTGAGCATGTCTAGGCGATGGTGGGTCGAAATAGTCTGATCAGAGTGAGTCTTGTCAATGAGGTTGTGTTTTCTTTCCATTAGTGTGACTCTAATTGATGTTGGAAGTCATTGGTGTGTCTAGAGCTCTCCGTAAGAGTCTTAGTGATATGGAAAGCTATCGACATAACTCATTGCAACGGATTGAGTATAGAGGAGCTTCGGGGTGACATTGGTCTTCAGAATGACCTGTCAAATGTCAGACCGACTTTTATTGTTTGGTAGATGGGGTTTTGTTCGGTGAGAGTCTGGCCGGTGAACTTGTGGAGCCGGGGTCACCAGGGTGACATGATGTTTCAAGATGAATTTCAGATTGTGACTTCGATGGACGTTGTGTGACCAATGAACTTGTTTGGTTGTACATTGGTGTGAGTTGGCCGATAAGTGTTGGTCAAGTTTTTTTAGCCTTGGAACTATCGATGTAACTCATGGCAACAAATTGAGTATAGAGGAGCTTCGGGGTGACATTGGTCTTCGGAATGACCTGTCGAATGTCAGATCAACGTTTATTGTCTGGCCGATGGGGTTTTGTTCAGTGAGAGTCTGGTCGATGAAATTTTGGAGCTGGGGTTATCTGCGTGACATGATGTTTCAGGAGGACTTTCAGATTGTGACTTCGATGGACGCTATGTGACCGATGAGCCTGTTTGGTTGTACATCAGCATGACTTGGCCGATAAGTGTTGGTCGATTTGTTTTGGCTCTGGAACAGTAAACATCGGGATGACTCTTGCCAATGTGGTCTTGTTGGTATTGTATTATGATATTGGCCAATGTCTAGCTTAGATAGGTGATAGTTTTATGATTTTTTTTTTTGAGATATATTATGTATCTTGATAACATTTGTAATTCATATCGAGCTATAATCAAAGGTTTTCTTGTTGGTTCTTTCCTCTTGGTATGCTCTTTGAACCAGTTTTTGTAATCCTTATTGTATTAATATATATTAGTGGTTTACCACTTTTGCCAAAAAAAAAAAAGTTGTCCCACATACATGAGATTGTAGGTGTCATCTTTGGCAAGACTCTATATGTTGTAATGACTTACCAAATAAAAGGTATGTTGTATAGTTGTAACTAGAATGTATGTTCTATTAGAAGATTGCCCCTTCAAAATGGGCACTATGAAAATACATTAAAATATTTAATACATGAAGCCAAGTTACAAGATTTTTCCTCCCACTGCATGTCTATCATTTGTAACGATTCTTTGAAGGGGTAGTGAATTCTTGGATTGTGTAAGGTTTTCTCTCCTAGGATTGGAATTTTTCAATTAAAATTTTGAGCAAGGAAGTTGCATGTGGTAGGTCCCATGTTTCTAATGGGCCAATTCACGAGGAAGCATCTCCTCTCAATGCTAAGGTGGGTTTTTCCTCTACAAAGGGGCCATTTGATGTGTCTCCTATTTCTCCTTTTGTCTTTCCATTGTTATAGGATGTTGTTTCCTCACAATTAGTTAGGTCATTCAAGGATCCTTTGGCTGATTCTAAGATGGATGGTTTCCTTTTGTGGAGCTTTTAGTTGGTATTCTTGTTCCTAACTAAGATGCCCCTTGTTGGTTCTTGCATTTTGGTTCATATTATAGATGTCTAGGTTGACAAAATTGTTTCTTACATGGAGAATGTTGTTATTGGGAGATATTTAGGCCCCCATTTGAATATAGATTGTTTGTAGCTAGGTTTAGAAGTGATAAAGTGATTTTGGTCAGTTGTAGGTGACCACTATGTTGGAAGTATGTGTTTCTATGGTTGTCGTTGATGTCAAACTCATTGTTCTGGATAGATGTTGGTCTGGAAATCTATGTTGTAGAGATATCTTGATGTATTGGTATTGTAGTTATTCTATTTATTTGTTTTGGAAGTGTTTGGGTTCAAAAATTGTTATTAATGTTGTTTGGTGTTGTTATCTTCATTGGCTATGTTTTCGTATTATGGATATGTTAGTTTTGTGGTCCATAAATATCTTTTTGTTCTCTGGATGTTTTGGTATGTTTCATATCCAAATGTGATTTTCTATGTTAATTCTACCTTTTGGTCCAGGTATGATTTGTGGAAGGTAATTTGATGTGTTATGGGTCTCACCGTAGTGTGTGGAGATTTGAATAAGAGTAATTTGCATTGGAGAATATGTTCTGGCCCGTTAATTGTCTATATGGACACATTATGTTGTGGGTAATGATCCGGTATTTGCGGATCGATGTATTGAACTTAGGAAGATGTATTTTGGTCCCCTCCTTCTCCTAGAGTGGATCAACGTGTGTTTTTTTAGTCCATAAGGTTTATTTTTGCTTTTGGTTTATTTGGTTCAAGCCATGATGATCTATTTTGTATATAAAGAATGTATGTGATTGAGTTGTGTGGATGACAAAGTGTGTGGTGTGGATATAAATAATGAAATTCAATGAAGAACATAGAGGAAGGGTTGTGTTTGAATGATATGCAAGTTGTTTGGGACTGTGGCAAAAATATGAGATAGTGTGTTAATAGATGAGGTCTGAATTGTGTGTGTGTTGATGTTGGTCCTTGATGTTGAGTTCAAGGACAACTTCATGATTAGGAGATCCTTCTGTTCAAAACAATTTGTTGTATCCTTCCCACATCTTGCTCTGTTATAGTCAACATCAAGTTTACAAGTCATTTTTGTATTTTTCCCAAGAGCAATTAGCCTTGGTCAACAAGTCTAGAGCAGTGAGCTCTTTTATTGTAATATAATATACACAGTGAATATATTTTGTGAGCAAGTGCTCACCGTGGTTTTTCATAGTTTGGGTTCTCCACGTACAAAATTATGGTGTTGATGTGTTGATTATGTATTATTGTTGTGTTACTGCATTTATATTTATTTAGATTGATTCACCCCCCTCTCAGTCTCGCCTTGGGTTCAACACACTATGCCTAATGGGTTCTTCATTTTCTCCTTTTAGAACCTTAAGGAGAGCAAGGGTGTTGTTTTTGGTGGGACTTGATTCTTTAGAAAATCTATCCTCTTTTTGAGAAGATGGACTACTAGATTTGATCCATCCATGGGAATGTTCAATTGAGCCCCTAATTGGGTAAGGATCCCAACACTTCTAGTGTAATACTATTGTGAATACATATTTAAAGGTATTACTAATTCTATTGGTTATCTTTGAACCATAGATAAGGTCATGAAAGACATGAGACACTTAGATTTATCTAGATTTTGTGTTTGTGTTGAGTTTGGTAAGCTTCTACCAAACACTATTAAGTTACATTCCAAGATGGGTGTTTGGGAGTAGATTACTCAGTCTGAATCTTCCTCTTTGGTTCAGTATCACTACCATAGAGTTTGACATTTCTTCCACTCATGCTTGGTTTAGAAATATTCCCTTCTTTCAAGACAACATATTTTGAATAGATTGATTTGGGCTTCTTTAGTGTAAGCCTCACAAATAATTTTAAGGGTTTCCCCCCAAAGGATAATATAGATGTTGTGGTTCATGATTCCTCCTTGAATCATAGAAAGGGTTTGGATATTGAGGAATTGTTTGAGGTCTTGAGGGGAGCCCCTCTCAAGGATAACAATGTTCCAAATGTGGTGGATGAGATTGATTCTTCTAAGAATCTTAGACTGGCCCATTAGGGTCAATATTCATTCCACAACTCAATAGTTAGGCTCAAATTCAAACCTCCTTGATTGGTGTGGTTTTTTGTTGTTTTGATGTTTGGTTTTGTAGGGGCCTCTCATGTCTTAAGTTTAGTTCCATCATATTTCATTCCTTGTTGTTGTAGCCTTTTTTGTGGTTTGATATATGCTTTTGGTTTGCTATTGTTTTGCTATGATTATCATGTTGGAGAATATTTTGTAAAGGGTTTGGAGTGCCCTTCAAAATTTGTTTTACCTTTAATAAGAAACTATCACGAAAGAATCAATTGTAAATAGTGTCATGGGATAAGACATGAATTCTTGGGCTTAATGACCATATCTACAATAAAGTATGACATGGCTAAGAATTTCTTTTCTTATTTGGATATGTGTCAACTTGCATAAAGAAGGATTTGTTGGTGCCATTGGATTTTAATGGGTAGTTGGTGAGCATTCAAGATGCATTAATGGTATTTTTGAGTCATCTTGAAGGTAGGTGGGAGTTTTTACACTCAAATGATGAAGTTTTGATATTTGGCATAATGGAGAAGGAAGGTTCGATAAGTGTGTCAAGAAAATCAAGCTTGAAATCTTGAAAAGGAGTAGGGAATTGGGATGTTGTGGTAAGGGAGTTATGGATGATGGGGAAGTAATGTTAGGCGAGATGTTAGATGGGAAGGTCAACAAAGGAACAATGACAAGGGAAAAAATTTCTATATGTTGGGATAAAAGTTTAAAATGAGGCTTAACTTGGTACCAATTTAAGTAAAGACCAAAATTTCAGCTCCAATTAGATAAATGAGGAAGTGCACAAGATAGCTTATTTTATGAAGGGTGAGTTATTAAGGATCAACAAGTGGGGATGCAATAGAATGAACAACGATGTAAGAGATGGATGAGGAAGTATAAAAATTTTATGGATGTAAATGACTTAGATCTTTTATGACTTTTAGGCTTCAAGGATTGAGGATGCCTAATACCACATACCAATGGAATTCTATCAAGGTATGAGAAACTCCAAATCTTTAATATAAGGTACATAGAGGGGAAATCAAACTTTTAGAGAAAAACATACCAAGGACAATGAGATGCAAAACTTTGAAACTCAACAAAACTTAAATAATTTTGATAAAGTCTTAAGTGGCTTGTCAATACCAATAAGGAAGAGGATGATATGAAGGTATGGGAACCTCAAAAGTCCAAAAGGTTGAAACAACACTTAACATTAGGAACACACTAGAAACAACCCAAACTTGATTTTTTTTCATTTTTTGACACCTAAGGGACCCTATATATGCCTATCATGTTTAATTGATAGGTGAACATTTGATTATACAATAAATGAATGTAAAAGTTATTGCAATTTCCAATTCAATGAACAAGTTATATGCTAGATTGTGTATTTTCAATTTTGGTATTATTACTATGACAATAATATTATTGTATTTCTTTTCTGTAGGTCTGAAGGATGAACATGTATCAATTTCAATATTCTTCCTTTTCTTTTGAATGATGCATATATAGCAAGGAAGTCACGATCAAGTGGCACCTTGATCGGACATGTCTTTTAGACATGTCCGACCAAGATGTCACTTGGTCGTGACTGTCTACCAATTCACTTCGATGTTTATGATAACAACTCGATGCCATTTATATATGTTAATAGTTCGATATAAACATACCCGATAATGAATCGGTGTCAAAGCAGAGTATGATATAAACACACCCGATAATGAATAGGTGTCAAAGCAAATTATGATATAAGCACACACGATAATGAATCGGTGTTAAAGTAAACAATAAGAATAACTAATAGCATTATATGCTATCGGGTTAATACCCTGATAGTATATTAATGTTGATTCATAAATGAATCGACATTAATATGCTATCGGGTTGCTAGCCCGATAGCATTTAGATCGACGCTTAACTATGCTAAGTAGGTCGTCGATCTAATCCATCTTTATCCAATATCAATATCATAATCAAGATCAAAGTTATTGTCTGATAAACATATTCAGTTCAGATAATCTAATAGCATAGATGAGTAAACCAAAAACAGAATATAGGAGATTAATGAGTTTAGGAAAATCTTATCTTGCAGAAGCTACTAATGCATTAACACTCCCTCTTAGCTTTGGAAGATAGATAAAGTAACATGCATCACATTTCTTTTTCCATAATGTCAATCTCCAAGAATATATATCATCAATACATATGATATGAAGTATTATCAAGACATAATATACAAATATAACACATCACTCTAAGCATGTGACATAGAGTATCACCTAACCATGTGATATAAAAGATTCATCATTTCATTATGACAAGATATCACCTAAACATGTGATATCAGTATTGCCTAAACACGCAATACTAAAGATAAACATATGAGGATGTTTAGATTCTCATCATATCCAGGTTGTGACATGTGCACAAACATTTTATACAAATATTTTATCACAACACCATCATGGCACATCCATGACATACCAGAGATCCAACATGATAACTGGTTTAGAGAATCATAAGATCATCACCTTATGATGTCTACATACGAGTGTTCATAATTTGAGAGATCGTCACCTCTTAGATATGAACACGGGGGGTAAAACCTAGAATGTCCCAACATGACAAAAGAAGTTTACACATTAAACATCTTATTTACAAAGTAGATTACCTTTCTATCATACCTAAACCTTTTCTAAAGTGATCAACCTTCAATCTGGAAAGTGGTTTGGTCAGAATATCTGCAGTCTGATCTCCTGTGCTAACACATTCCAATTTGATCACATTTTTGTCTACCATGTCTCGCACATAATGGTATGGAATCTCAATATGCTTGGATCTGTCATGAAATACTGGATTTATAGAAAGCTTTGTGCAGCTCTGGTTATCACAATGGATGACAATGGGTTTCATAGGTTCACCAAATAGTCCCACAAGCAACTTCCTAAGCCATACTGATTCTCGGGCAGCCATGGAGGCTGCAATGTATTCGGCCTCAGTGGAACTTTGCGCTACAGAAGATTGCTTTCTACTGATCCAGGATATCATGGCTGATCCCAAACTGAAGCAGCACCCAGAGGTACTTTTCCGGTTAGTCACACTTCTAGCCCAATCTGAATCTATGAATCCGTGTAGATTAAGATCAACTTTCTCATACTTGAGACCAAGACTTAAGGTGCCTTTTAAATATCTCATAATGTGTTTTACTGCAACCAGGTGTATCTCCTTTGGTTCACACATAAACTGACTCAAAGCATTTACTGCATAGCAGATATTTGGCCTTGTATTTACCAGGTACATAAGAGACCCAATCATCTGCCTGTATAGAGTGGGGTCAGTAGAAGGTGATTCTGTTGCTGCTTCTTTAGGTTTATGAAGATTGGTTTCCATGGGAGCAGTCATGGGTCTGCAGTTTAGTATTCCAAATCTCTTCAGGATGTCCAAGGTATACTTGCCTTGGTTTAGAACAATGTTATCAGAATTCTGCCATACTTCCAACCCTAGGAAATAATGAAGGAATCCCAAGTCCTTCATATCAAATTCTTTGGATAGCTCTTTCTTGCATTGATCTATAAGGTGATCTTCTCCTGTGATTAATAAGTCATCAACCTATAAAATCAATATAAGCATATCACCTTTATTCTGTTTGTAGTAGAGATTAGGATCTGCATCATTTTTAGAGAAGTCCAGTTCTGATAGATATGTGTCAATTCTTTCATACCAGGCCCTGGGGGCCTGTTTAAGCCCATATAGAGCTTTCTTGAGTCTACACACATGAGACTCTGCATGATGAATCTCAAACCCTTCAGGTTGCTCTAGGTATACTTCTTCAGATATCTCTCCATTAAGAAACATTGTCTTTACATCCATTTGATGTACCTTCCATCCCTTTGCTGCTGCAATGGCTAGCATAGTCCTTACTGAGGTATATCTGGCTACTGGAGCAAATGTTTCTTCATAGTCTATTCCTTCCTTTTGAGAGAACCCTCTGGCTACAAATCTTGCCTTATGTTTTTCAATACTGCCATCTGTAGCATGTTTGATCTTAAAAAGCCATTTAGAAGAAACAACAGATTTCTTAGTTGGCCTAGGAACAATCTCCCATACATCATTTTTCATTATGGATTGATACTCTTTAGGCATAGCATCCTTCCATACTTGATGTTTAAGGGCATATGTTACATTGTTAGGTTTGTTTTTAGATAGATCATTCATAAGAGAAACATAGCTAGTGAATTTATTAGGCCTTTTGCTTTCTCTGAAGGTTCCTGAAGGAGCAGCAAACCTCTGAGCTTCTTCTACTATTTTGGTGGCCCATAGTGGTATTTTCTTGAGATTTATAGGTGAGTGTTCATTTTCATTTTCATTTTCATCTAGATTCTCCCTCTGAAACTCAGGAGTAGGATCTTCATCTAAGTTAGAAATAGGGACATAGATTTCAAGTTCTATGAAGCTCTGAGCTCTTTCGAAGGCTAATTCCTCCTCAAAGATTACATCCCTACTTAGTTCAATACTTCTTTGGCCAGGTACATAGATTCTATAGGCTTTGGAGGTTTCACTATATCCTACAAGCAATCCTCTTTTTCCAGAAGGCTCTAGTTTTAGTCTTTTTTCTTTAGGTACATGGATATAGACAGGACACCCAAATATCCGAAGGTGGCTGATATTTGGTTTAATTTTAGTGAATACTTCCTCAGGAGTTGTGTCTTCAAGATGGGAGTGAGGGCATCTGTTCTGTATATATATATACAATGGTGCTGGATGCTTCTGCCCAGAGATTTGAGTTAAGTTTTTGATCTAGAATCATGGCCTTGGCAGGGTCGACTATAGTCCTATTTTTCCTTTTAGCTACCCCATTTTGTTGAGGGTTATAAGGTATAGTAAGCTCCCTCTTAATCCCATTATCTCTACAAAATTCTTTAAACAAATCTGATGTGTATTCTCCCCCATTGTCAGTTCTTAGGGTTTTAACTTTGTTTCCTGAGTGGTTTTCAGTTAGTGATTTAAATTCTTTAAACCTAGAGAGGATCTCTTCTGATTCTTTACTCTTCAGAAAGTAGATCCAAGTCTTCCTAGAGTAGTCATCAACAAGTATTACATTATACAAGAATCCCCCTAGAGAGGATACGGACATAGGCCCGCATACATCAGAATGAACTAACTCTAGAATTTTACTAGTTTTCCTAGTACTATTTTGGAATGTACCCTTGGTATTTTTACCTAGGGCACATCCTTTGCATGCCCCTGAATGATCTTGCTTTAACTTGGGTAGACCTGTGACAAGGTTTCCCATTGAAGGTAAAGCCCTAAAGTTTAGATGGCCTAATCTTCTATGCCAAACTTCATTTGTATTAGTGGCTTCATGGATTAGGGCTAGGTTGGGTTCTGTGCACAGCTCATACAAATAGCCCTGTCTCTGTCCAATGGTTTTTGCCTTCTTGATGGAAGAGTTCTTTGGCCAAGGCAATACTCTGTTGTCCATGAATGTCACTCTGTATCCGTTATCTTCCAGTGCCGATATAGAGACTAGATTCCTTTTGATGTCGGGGACATATAGTACTCCTTCGAGCCACAAGGATATGCCTGTCTTCAATTTGATGGTGCAGGTTCCCATTCCTTTGACTGGATGTGTGGATTCATCTCCGATGGTTACTTCCTCATTACCCTCCTTTATCATGGAGTCAAGTACTTCTCTAAACCCTGTGATGTGCTTGGATGAGCCACTGTCAATCACCCATGAGTTGATCTTGTTAGAAGCTTGGCTTGTGAGTGCTGAGTAGAATACATATTTTTCGAAGTCATCTTCCCCTTTAGTCTTTCCTGCTTTGGCAAATGTAGCACGTTTCTTGGTTCTTTCTGGGCGCTTTGCGACATAGTGTCCGTACTGATCACATCTGTAACATTGGATGTGAGATAAGTCCTTCTTTGAAGTATTCTTGCCTTGATGACCTTTTCTCTTTCTAAACTGCCTTTTCTTGTTTTGCTTGGTGGAGTTAGTGTCTAGGACTTGTAGGTCTTCATTTATATTCTTATGTTTCATTCCTGTTTTGTTCAATCTTGATTCTTCTTGGAGACAATCGTCCCTTAATCTTTCAAACTTAGGATATTTGGACCTTGCACTGATGCCTTGGATGAATGTACTCCATCCACTAGGCAACCCATCTAGAGCAATGAGTGTTAACTCTTTGCTTTTGATCTCGTAATCTAGAGTAGCTAGTTCATCTCTTAGAGTTGATATCCGCATTAAGTAGGCGTTGATTGTCTCCCCCTTGTTCATTGTGATATGATTTATTTCTCGTTTTAATGCCAGAGTTCGACTTGCATTCGAAATCTCAAATGTGCTTTCAAGTGCTTTGAACATTTTATAGGTTGTCTAATGTTTTCTTATGATGGGCATTATGTTGTTTCTCACCCCATCAACTATTATTTTGATGGCTTTTTCGTTTCCTTCAGTCCATGTCATTTTGTCAGGTTCATTTTCAGGTTGGTCATTTTTAGTTTGAACAAATGAATCCACTTTGTACTTCTCCTTTAAGATCATGTGGATTCTGAACTTCCAGGCTGAAAAATCATCGCCACCTTCGAGTTTGTCTTCGAATCTGATAGCGCTGGCCATTGGAGAAATGTGATGTAGTATATAACCTTGTTCTTAAATTGTTCACGAAATTGAATAGCCTCAAGTTCGATCAACTTGGCTCTGATACCATGTAAAAGTTATTGCAATTTCCAATTCAATGAACAAGTTATATGCTAGATTGTGTATTTTCAATTTTGGTATTATTACTATGACAATAATATTATTGTATTTCTTTTCTGCAGGTTTGAAGGATGAACATGTATCAATTTCAATATTCTTCCTTTTCTTTTGAATGATGTATATATAGCAAGGCAGTCACGATCAAGTGGCACCTTGATCGGACATGTCTTTCAGACATGTCTGACCAAGATGTCACTTGGTCGTGACTATCTACCGATTCACTTCGGTGTTTATGATAACAGCTCGGTGCCATTTGTATATGTTAACAGTTCGATATAAACATACCCGATAATGAATCGATGTCAAAGCATAGTATGATATAAATGCACCCGATAATGAATCGGTGTCAAAGCAAATTATGATATAAGCACACTCGACAATGAATCAGTGTTAAAGTAAACAATAACAATAACTAATAGCATTATATGCTATCGGGTTAATACCCCGATAGTATATTAATGTCAATTCATAAATGAATCGATATTAATATGCTATCGGGTTACTAGCTCGATAGTATTTAGATCAATGGTTAACTATGTTAAGCAGGTCGTCGATCTAATCCATCTTTATCCAATATCAATATCATAATCAAGATCAAAGTTACAGTCTGATAAACATATTCAATTCAGATAATCTAATAGCATAGATGAGTAAACCAAAAACAAAATATAGGAGATTAATGAGTTTAGGAAAATCTTATCTTGCAGAAGCTACTAATGCATTAACAATGAACACTTAATATATTAAGAAACATTTATTAACAAAAAAAATTAGTTGGAATTTTGGTGTATTATAGAAGGGTTATTACAAAATTTAAGGAAAGACCAAAATTTCAGCTCTAATTAGATAAATGAGGAAGTGCTCAAGATAGCTTATTTTTTGAAGGGCGGGTTATTAAGGATCAACAAGTGGGGATGCAATAGAATGAGTAACAATGTAAGAGATAGATGAGGAAGTCTAAAAGTTTGATGGATGCAAATGACTTAGATCTTTAGTAAATTCTAGGCTTCAAGGATCGAGGATGCCTAATACCACATACCAATGGAATGCTATCAAGGTATGAGAAACTCCAAAAATTTAACATAAGGTGCATATCTCGGGGAAATCAAACTTTTAGAGAGAAACATACAAAGGACAAGTTCGATAAGGACAATGAGATGCAAAACTTTGAAACTCAACTTAAACAAATTTGATAAAGTCTTAAGTGGCTTGTCAATACCAATAAGGAAGAGGATGATATGAAGGTATGAGAACCTCAAAAGTCCAAAAGGTTGAAACAACACTTGACATTAGGAACACACTAGAAACAACCCAAACTTGATTTTTTTATGATTTTTTTTCATTTTTTGACACCTAAGGGACCCTAGAGATGCCTATCATGTTTAATTGAAAGATGAATACTTGAATATACAATAAATGAACACTTAATACATTAAGAAAAATTAATAACAAAAAAAATTAGTTGGAATTTTGGTGTATTATAGAAGGGTTATTACAAAAGATACCGTTTTACTTCACAGACACAAGGAGAAATCATTCTCTTTCTCCCAAGTGTAGCAATCCTTAGAGCAATCCTACTTCTCCTCCAATTGAAGCCCAACAAACAAGTAGGGAAAGAGAGACAAGTTTTTTAAAAAAGAAATGGATAATGAAAAAAATTAGATCTTTTCTTTCTTTCTACTTTTCAAAAATCCCTAATACTTTGTTTGTCATTTTCTTTTACTTTTCACGAGCACAAGTGGATATTTCAAATATATACTGGCATTATTAATATTTGCAATTAAACCTAAATAGACATTTCTTCAATAAATGATCAATATATTATATTTTCACCAAATGACTACTGAATTAAATCGAAATAATATTTTAATTTACAAATACAATTTTTAAATATCACCTCATTTAAATAGTTATGACCATTCCATAATAACAATTATTTTAAATCAATTTCACATCACTTTAATTCATACCATGGAATGGAAAGATCAAGAAGATTATTGAAAAATGATATAAATGGATATAAGCATGGAGAGGGTACAAATTTCTTATTTTTTATTTCCCATGTAGCCTTTTCCCTTCTTTTATTCATAAGAAATAAAACTTTTTATAGCTGCATGAATTAGTTTGGTATATTATAACAAAGCTTTTTAAAGGATTATCTCTTTGGATTAAATTTTTTTACATTCAATGAGAGGTGAAATATTAAATGTCATACAAGCGTTAAATGTATATTTTTTTAGAAATAAAGTATCGATATATGCAAATCTTCTATGATGAGGGTTATAAGATTTTGTCAACTATTATGAAAGATTGGTTTGAAATTGATGAATTAATGTCCAAATGAACATCTTTAAATACGATCACATAATAATAATCACACAAAATGTTTAATGAGTAGATTAATGGTAGAAATGAAACTGGAGAGAGTTGACAAAGTTTGAATTTGAATTTTTAGAATTCAAGGGTTAGTGTAGCACATACAAGAATGATCTTACACTTATGAAATTGACTTGGGATGAGGGGATAACAATGTGAAGAATGAATGTTTGAATATGGGATGTACAATAAATATAAAAAAGATAGAAAAAATAAATAGAAATAAATAAAACATTGTGAAACATATAAGCAAGCGTATAAATAAAGATAGATGTAGATTCAAAAAATAAATTCAATTTTTTACAAAACTATATGATTGATCAATTCTAATTATATTAAAATATCTTTTAAATACTTATAAAACTAAATAAAAATTAACATAAATATACCAATTTTGTTCTTATATAAATATTTCTAACTCAAATAACGAGACAATATAGGCATTCATTGTTGCTGTACCCTATAATACTTATTTAGACCCTCTAAGCAAATTCAAATTTTTCATTTTTTTTGAACTTGACCAGACTGGTTCTTGTGCTGTAGCTGAGTCTTCTTCAGCAAGATGGCTGCTGTTGAGTTTTATTTTGGTTTATGTTGTTACTGTTTTTACCATATTTATCTACTTACAAATTGTAACAATCATTTGTATGTCTTTTTATAAAGTACTGTCTAATTTAAACTATTATTCTCCTTTAAACTGTTTGTTAAATCTAATTAAAAAAAACCTTCTATCACAGGAAAATATTGGTGATATGGAAACTTGTAGATGTTGTTAATTGCTTGAGAAGCAAATGTATCTAGTCATGTTTACATATTCACTAGTTTTTGGACTCAATAAGAGAATGGGAATAAAAGGTACAACCTTAAAAGTCATTTTCAAGTTGTTTATTAGTTTCTGTCATGGAATTATATGGAGGTAGCAATTATAAATTGTGATTAATCTCTCTTTGTTTAGCAAATTATAGGAGGATTTTTTCCATATATTTGTATTGGCTATGTGTTATTAACAACTTATTTTTCTGCAAAGTATTTTGCCGGCCTGTGATTGGTGTTGCAGAAGGCTGGCAGATGCATTCCCAGAAACGAACACAAGAGAACACACACTTCATAGTAGAGGGTTGGCAAAACAGGTGCTTAGTTCTGGAGATCACCAGGTTGCAGGTCAAGAATGATTGAGAGGAACAATTAGCGATTTCTTTTGTATGTTTTTTATTAAAAAAACAGCATTAACTAGGGTGCTGACCCTTTACATAGCCAAAAGACTATAAAAAATTTAAAACAGCCCAAAGGCGGCATAGAGACCAAGTAGGGGTACAAACCCCAAACTAACAAGTCAGACAACCAAACACCTGTCAAACCTACAACAACCCACCCCAAATCAAGAGTGGGGAGAAACACCCAAAACTTGACAAAGGGGGGGTTGGGAAAGGGAGGTAGATTTTCCGCCTGGGACAAACAACCGTCCATGGAACACTGTCATTAGGAACATTCAAAGAAAAATCAGGCGGGGGGGACCTTGTAGAGTCACTCCAAACTGCTGTTGCTGCTAAACAACAACATACTGTTGTTGTAGAACAACAACAAGAGCAGAATCACCAAGAGAAGAGCAAGGTAGAGGAGTAGGACCAACAGAAGTTGGAGCCAAAGGGGCAGAAGAGTCCACGTCAGCAGTAACATCAACAAAGGCTTCATCAGCAGTAAGGGGAACCTTGTCTCGGGAGGAGACATCATCCTCCAGAGAGGAGTCAACAGAAGCAAACTCAGAAGCATAAATTGTCAAATGATCTTTAGTAGCATCCTTCCACCAAGTTGCAGCACCTCTGCGGTGTGAGAGAGAACAGTTTGAAGCTAAGTGACCTGTTGAGAAGCATCTTCGGCAGCGAAAGGGGAGACCCTCATAATCCATTGATTGGGTCCAAGGCCTATCCCCAACCATCAGAACCACATCCCTAGGGAGGGGCTGAGATATGTCAATATCGATTAATAGACGGACAAAGGTTGAATGACCCATGGAGGTCGTGACATCATCAACTTTCAAGAAGCTACCAATGGAGCTACCGATGGCCTCAAAACAAGAAGGCTCTAGAAATGGAGGGGGAGATTAGGGAGGCGAACCCAAACTGGACGAACAGTAAGAGGTTCGGTAAGGGGGTTGAAGGAAGTTGTCTAGGGCTTAATAGAAAGAGAGTGATCTCCCCAAGCCCACAATTTACCCAAAACCAAATCTCGATCCAAAGTAGAATTAAAAGAAGCAATGAAAAATCCTTTAGCACAAGGAAAAAGCTCAAAGCCACGAGCAGCTAAAGGTTTCTAGGAGTCACTCACCCAGCTATGAAGGTCTGGAAGAGAAGGCCAGAACCCAGTAAATCTACAAACCAAAGCACTGCGTTGATAAAACTCAACATTTTCCACAACCTCTTGGCCACAAACCACAACAGGGGAAGCCTTGGCATAGGGAAGAGGACAAAATGACTTGTAGAGATGAGCAACAGTTTTGGCCACATCGGCAAAGCTACACCAGGAGCAAATGGAGGAGGTTTGGGATGAACAGATCACCAACAATAAGAATCTTGGTACCAATAGCCCCATCCCCGACAACAACACCCACAACAGAAGAAGGACCATCCACAGCAGCAGAGGAAGGATCTTTTCCAGCCAAACCCTTGGCAGCAGCAGGTCCCCCAACATCGGTTGTAGGGGAAACCATAGCCTCAACAACACAGGCACCTCCAACCAAACCGCCAGCCACAACAGGGGGGCGTAGAGAGGGAGCTGAGACAGAAGCATTCAAAACCTGGGCGGGAGAGAAGTGACTGTTATGCGGAGAGATAGTCATCTGACTACAAATCTTGATATGTTATTCTTTCTAATGGGATCCGGTGCACTAACGTTGGTATGATCGCACCCCTTTGTATGTTGCTAAGAGGTAGCCAAGACCCTTCGGTTCATCCGATCTCTATTTGTGGGACAGCTCCGGAACCTGGTGCATAGCAGCTGCAGACCTGCTTGAAAGGGGCTATAGCCGGGGTCATGGTAATAGTTTAGTCTAGTAGTGCCCCACCCCATATATAGATAGGGGCTCTCCAGTCAAGATCCATATATGGGGTGGGGTTTCTAGGTTTCTAGGGGGGGGTGCCCCAGATATAGATAAGATAGGGGGGCCCTTCGGGTCCTTCGGATCCTCGATCTATCTATCCGAACATAGTCTATATTCCTCCCCGCCCCATTATTTATGCATGCGTTTGGAGTGACACGGGGTAGGATAAATATGGAGTCTGCCTCTAATCAGCAGTTTGCTATGATCCAATTTTTGGGTGAGCCTGGCATGCTCCTACCAAGTATGAAAGAATATGGGATGGGCCTTCTCATGAATCTGCTATGCTTCATGTCGTCCAACCCCTGCCCAACAAGCAAGTGACTCATGCACAGTCACCGGTATCTAGTACACCGGCAAGATATAATGATCACTGACACTTGGAATGATATGGAAAACACTTGGTTATGTCGAAGACATCGTGTGGACACTTTGTCTTGGAGTTTTGTTTATTGGTATATTAGCATTTGCATATTTGCTGTTACCGACAAATAGGTCCAGGTTACACCGACAGGTTTATCTTTTCCAGATCAGCATGGCACGCTATGGAGATGACTTATTATTGTTGTAAATGCATTAAGCCGACATATTAAATTGGTTATTGCATCGGGTATTAATTGATATGTAAATTAATTTTATTGTAATATCTTGTAGAGCCAACCTACTAAAATTGGTCCTAGGTTATGGTATAAATGAAAGATCTTATTTGTAAGATCGGATGTGGAATGCGAAAAAGGATTGTGTGAAGGTATATGCGAGAATAAGCAGAGCTATACACGCAGACATCATTTGAAGATTGAAGGAGGGTTTTTGATAAGACAATCAAAACTACACCAGTACTGAATCCAACATATGAAGATGCTATTTTGAGCAGTACATTCTTATTGGATTTAACCATCCAACTGTAGTCAGTGTGACTCTCATTTTGTGATTGAGTGGTGAGCTCTAGACGCTTGGCCTTTCTGCATGTGCAGACCCCATTTGTATATACTTACTATCTGCAGTAGTATCATCTGATTGTGGGTAAGGTTTCCCACCGTGGTTTTTCCCCTTACAGGGTTTCCACGTACAAATATTGGTGTTATGTGTTGTGGATGACTTTGTCTCTTTGTTTCATGCATTAATCCTTACCAGTACTGCAATTAACTGTTAAAACTGTCTACCAACATATTAGACTAGTTTACCGGTATTAAGCATTAAGTTGGTTAAGTTGTTTTTGGTTTGATTTATTTGACAACTGATTCACCCCCCCTCCCCCTCTTAGTTGTCTCCGAGACCTAACAATTGGTATCAGAGCCTAGTCCTCTTTTGCAGAAGTTTAACAGCTTGAGGAGATCCATGTCTACTAACTATTTCAGGAAGGACAGTCCTAAACTTGATGGAACCAACTATGGCATATGGAAGATCAGAATGGAGACACATTTAAATTGCATTGGAAAGGACATCTGAGATGTTACAAAGAATGGTTATACTGCTCCTACTCAGAGTCAGCCCAATCCACCCAACTTGACTAAAGATGAGGAAAATGATTGCAAAGCAAGAGAAACACTTTTGAGTGCATTATCTGATTAGCAAATCATGGTACTATCAGATAGGTCTACTGCAAAAGCTATTTGGGATCATTTGGAAACAATGAATGAAGGAGATTCCACAGTCAAAATTGCAAAACTTGAAAGCTTCTAGGTCAGGTATGAACATCTGAAAATGGAAGAAGATGAAAGGATTTCTGCTTTTATGGAAAGAGTAAATGAGATTGTTTTGGGTATTAAATGTTGTGGAGGAACCTTAAGTGAGGATGAAATTGTTTCAAAAGTTTTAAGAGGATTGCCACCGGCATATAAAATGAAGGTTACTGCTATAAATGAGTTAAGAACAATGCCTAGTAGATCGACTGTAGGGCATATATTTGAGTGGCATTGGTAATAAAAAAGAGAAAGAACTTAAAAGAAAGTTACATTTGCATTTTTTGTTTTTATTAAGGAGCAAGTTGGTGGCGAGCTGTGGCATTTTGCAGATCCGTGCCGTAAGATTGCTTGCATAAATTGGTGCATATCTTTTTTAAATGCAGAGAGCTTGTTCTAAATATGCTTTTCATTAAGAACTATTCTTAAACATAATCCACTTTAAAAATCGAAGATTCCATAAAAATAAACTAATGAGTGCGATCAAAATGGATAATGTTCTAAGTAGATTGCTTTCTTAAGAATAACAATTCCTAAATATGCTTCCTTGTCTTATACATTATCATAGATAATAACTAATCAATTTTTTAATTTTTCATGTAGAATTTTCATTAACTTTGTTTTCCCTATACATATTCATTGAATCTTGAAAATCCATCAGATTTAGAAGTAACTCCATGAACAGGCTTCAGATTCAAACAAAGAATCTAATGTTGTCGTATCGGTACCAAAATAATAATAATAAAGAATTCATTTTTTTCTATGTTGATGGAATCTCTGCCTATATTAAATCAAAAGAAGAATCCTCTGATTAGATGACAAAATAGAGGTATAAGAATCCATGACTCGTTTTTATTGACCAAAGAAAAGCTAAAATTTAATCAAGAGTAAATGTATTTTAGATCCATCAGATTTAGAAGTAACTCCATGAACAGGCTTCAGATTCAAACAAAGAATCTAATGTTGTCGTGTCGGTACCAAAATAATAATAATAAAGAATTCATTTTTTTCTATGTTGATGGAATCTCTGCCTATATTAAATCAAAAGAAGAATCCTCTGATTAGATGACAAAATAGAGGTATAAGAATCCATGACTCGTTTTTATTGACCAAAGAAAAGCTAAAATTTAATCAAGAGTAAATGTATTTTAGATCCATCAGATTTAGAAGTAACTCCATGAACAGGCTTCAGATTCAAACAAAGAATCTAATGTTGTCGTATCGGTACCAAAATAATAATAATAAAGAATTCATTTTTTTCTATATTGATGGAATCTCTGCCTATATTAAATCAAAAGAAAAATCCTCTGATTAGATGACAAAATAGAGGTAGAAGAATCCATGACTCGTTTTTATTGACCAAAGAAAAGCTAAAATTTAATCTAGAGTAAATGTATTTTATGGTCTGAAAGTGAATAAGAGATTAGAGATCAGAGACGTGCAGACACAGACAAACAGACTACTGAAGAACAGTCAAAAGCATACATCATTGCTAAAAAGAAAAAGAATAAGTGTTACAATTCGATTACTCCATTGCTTTCACTGTTTACTATTATTTTTGTGTCGTGTTCGTTAGTCAATTGGAAAAGTTCATGTGCTGATTATAAGTAAATGCTACTTCTGCATGTTGCAATGTATTTAAACATGATTTGTGTTGTGGAAGAGGATTGAATATCTGAAATCATATGAGAGAGAGTTTTGGAGTTCTCAATGTGTAAGCAAGGTTGGTTTTGGTTTATATGTTTATTGATCGATTTTATTATTTTGTTTGTAGTTATTGTGATAAATTTTTAAAAAAGTATATTTAGAACAGTCTTTTTTAATGGCATTTAAGTTTTTGTTTCTGTTGTTAGCAATTAGAGAAAGCAATGATGTTATTGGAGAAATTTCATAACTTTGTTCTCAAAACATTTTATGAGGTATGTCTTTTGCTAATTGTCTAGATGGTTTTTTTGGTGCTTAATTTTGATAATACATTTAAATGACTTTGATCATTTTACACTTGTTTGTTATTTTTTGGTCACATGCCATCTAAAAGTATGCTTTGCAATTGGATAAATACTGCATGGGTTTCCCATAGGATAAAATTGGGTGTCAAACCATCCTCCAAGCTAACCATTGAGACAAGTAAAATTGAAGATGGGTGGCCTGTTGTTGGAAATCATAAATTGTCATAATGGGGCTTAGAAGAACTCTCAATCCAACTTTAAACCCAATAATGGTGCAACGGACATGGCACGACCTTAGGCCAATGGAAAGTCATCCAATTTCATGAGGTCCTCTCAACGACAAATGAGTGATAAAACCTATCAATCGAGTTAGAACTACTTGTGTTGTTTTGGCCTGCCACTGAGTATGTCAAAGGAGCCCCTAACCCTTGATTTTCTAGAATTCCTCTTCTAACAAGTGTTCTTTTCTCATAGATTTTGAAAATTCCTACTGTGCATCATCAAGAAGGAGGATAATCTTGTAGCCCTCCCATGGATTTTAAAAAAGAAGACTATTAAATTAGATACACTTTGGTATCTTTTCTCTTGAATGCAATAATTTTTTTATTATTTTTTTAAGTTGTAGGGTTCGCCCCCCTAGACCCCTAGTACTGGTCTGGTCCGGTCCTGGTCCGGTTCGCTTGTGGTCCGGACAGGGTCCGTGATACATAGGCCTATTTCGGACCAGGTTGAACCCAGGTCGAACCCAGGGGTTTGATGGCCCAAAAATAGTGTTTTTTTTGCAATTTTTTTTTTTTTGAAATCCACCACATAAAAAATTAAAATATAACCCTAAAAGTGAGTTTTAAAACATTAACTTGGCTCATTTCACACAAGCAACATGTCTATAAGCAAAGGGAAATGAAGATGTGGGATACAGAGCCAGAGCATACTGATTTGGATGCTTTCACTTCTCGCTTGTTGCATTTGATGACTCGGATAGCGAGCAAACTTATAGTGCAAGTGTAAGTGGCATTGGAATTGGTTCATCTAATGTCAATGTCAATGATGAGGAGGATGAGGAGGAGGAGAATGAGGATGATGAATTAGAGAATCCATTTGATGATTAAACATTAAATTATTGAAAGTTGAAACAATGATACTTGAATATTTTGTCATTTTGATATTAAACTTGATGTATATGATGCTATGTGACATGCTAATCTTAATTCATGCTTATAGGCTGCATAACTCACTCTCTCTCTCTATATATATAATTTACATGTTTTTGTACTAACAAACCCAAACCCCTTTTCAAAATTTTACCGTACCAGCGTACTGGTTCTTCGAACTCGAACCGACAACCTAATTGTTTTTCATTACAAGGGTTGAACTCCAAAAAAATGTAATGATGCAACACTATTTCCAAGATATTAATGACAGTAAAAGATGATTTTTTGGAGTGATTTATATAATGACAACAAAATGCTGCACTATAATCCTTTGTGCCCAGGATGACACACTCGGCGCACACACAAATACATAACACAAGGTGACATAAGCGAAAGAAACAGAACACCATAATAAACTCAACAATGAGAGGTGGAGGAGGCTTAGAATTCTGAAATCATGTATCTTGTCTACCAAGCCACTCCCTTGACATCTTGAGGATCACATCAAACAAAAACAAATCTTAGTAGCTCATGCTTCAAGGTCCAACCCATAAGAATTTTGGGCTTCAAAGTCTAATTTACATTAGCTCAAACTTTGAGGTTTAGGATTTGTGTTGCATTTTGCAACACCTAGGACTTCAGAGTTTAAGATTTGTGTTGCATTTTGCAACACCTAGGACTTCAGAGTTTAAGCTGCAGAATTCAACCTACAAGATGACCACCCAACACTGATCCCTGACACATGGGTAAATCAAGATTCTAGCATCAGTTTACAAACTACAGCATGCGAGTTTTGATTCCAATTCAAGACTCATCGATCGATCACTTTCAACCTTGGAGTTCAATTTCCACTGTGCATTTCAGACTTTGGGGTCTGATTTACACTTCACAAAACATGAAAATTTTCGGGCCAATTCTAATTCTATGAAGATCTCGCCTCAGACATTAGAGGCCAACAAGCAACATACTTTTCAAACTTTGGAGTCTAATCAACATTTGAGAGCATGTACAAGCTCATTCTTGGACCAAATTTCGACCACCATGAAATTCAAAGTTTAGAGTTTGATATGTATTTTACAACTTACAAAATATGGATGAAACTCTGAACTACAATGCCTTACAATTTGAACTCCACGGTTTGATTTGTATTTTGCAATTTTAAAAAATGATTTTGTAAAGTCAAACTATGAATTCCTTCCCCTCTGCAATTTAGGTTGTGGACTCTGAGTTGCAACTAGTAGCCCATAGAAAATTTACAATTTGGAAATCAGCAAGCTCTGTTTTCTGTAACAATGAGGTACAACTTCCTCATTTTTCATGCTCTATGAAAATGAATTAGACCATGCATTAAAGCACTTATGGGCTCTCCATTGGTTAGATAAGAGCTCCCAAAAGGCATGGTTCTCAAGAGCAATGTAGAGTATAAACTGATATTTTAATAATAAGCAACACACTGAAACAATAAGACATCAACATGGAAGTAAAAATACATTTACATAGTATATCAAGATGAGGAAAACGATATCTAAATATCATATATTGATATCTGAAAGAATGCAAGTGAAAGTTCAATATCAAGATGAGCAAAACAATATCTAAATATCATATATTGATATAAGTGAAAGTTCAATATCAAGAGTGAATTATTTACGGTGAATTATAAGATTAATTATGACTCCAATAAAAATAGAATCAATGAGTGATGAAAGTCTTAATTACACATTTCTTAATAAAATGGTACACGAAGGTCTATGCCACAGCCAATAATGAAATTTGCATACTCTCTAAGAATATCCATAAGTCTAGTTAGTGAATTCTCTGTTAGTTCTGGTTTTGGTGAATTCTCTGTCCTCTCAAAGAGCAGGGATTTTTGAATGACTGAGAATTTTGTTACAAACATATGTATTTAAACTTATTAATACAAATCTGGCTCTGCCTTTACCAATCTAAAAAAAAAAGAAGAATATCCATAAGTCTAGTTAGTTCTAATAGTAGAACAATGCCATCCAACCATGTGGAATCCTTATGCCCACCCCTCAAAACTGAGAGTTGATTTATTAAGCAATCTCTCACACACAATACAATGTAGAGTAGAATACAAATCATGACATCACACATATCAATGACATAAATATTTCCACCAAGAACACAATGAGATGATACAAGGGTTATAACCTCCATTGAGTGACACACACTAAGACATTACAACAAATGCCAAGCTAAGCACTGATTTAGGCACAACATTGCATTCATGCAAACATCACATTGATATATTAAGAAATAACATCTTGATGAAAATAGGAGGGGGAATACTAAGCATTAGATGTAGAGTGTCATCATTATCTTGCACTTGATTCTATATAAGCCTTTAATGCAAGTAAACCCATTAGTACTATCTTGCATGATTATACATCATTAAAGACTTCAAATTTCTACAATCCATAATCAGCAGCTTCTGGATTAGATTGTGTGTTGTCAACATTTTGGATCACAACACTCCATGGTCCATCATCAGAGTGATAAAGTACAAGAAGAAATAAAAAATGGACAAGTAGCATACCTGAATGGCTAAAAAGAGAGGGAGGGAAGAAACACAAAGAACAAAAAAACTAAAAGAAATCAATAACCAACAATTTTTATGAAAAAACAAAAACAAGAATTATATATATATTCCTCTTACATTTAATTTTTCATTTTTTTGTTTACCATTTACATAATCTATAAAGAAAAAGTATTCTCTATTGAAGTTCGCATCAATGCAACCTCACTACCTTAAATAAAAATCTATTTCTAAAATCTAAATTAGATACAAGAGAATACTAATGATCTTTAATATAACTAATTGAAAACTCAACTACTGTGGTTTGATTAGTTTGCTATCTTATCCTTTTCATTTGATGTCCCTAGTTTTTGAATAACGGTCTTTGAATCAGATGTTTTACACTTGGTCTTGTATATGCCTCACCCTCCAATCTGTCTTTTACTTTTCTTCTGACAGTCAGTCAGGTATCTTATCTTTCAACTCCCCCAGATACCATAAAGACTAAAGTGGGTTGAATGTTACTGATCACATTCTTATCTTGATTGGACACCTTACCAATCCATAAACCAAACCAAAAATAAATAAAAAATTCATGCTTTTGTGCACAATAATATCAATCACTTTGAATAAGTAAGGATTAATGGTAGTTTTTAATTTCTCAATCTTATTTTAGATTAATCATGTAATCAACTTTACTTTTGTTCGAGAAGGAATGAATTGTAAGGATGATAGCTTACTTCAACAAAATTCACAGCAGAAGAAACTTGATCAGCAAGAATTAATAGTTGCTATTGATTTGCTTCTGAGTTTGGTCGATTGATTCTTTGATGATCTTTATGCCATTTTCAATTTTGAATCTCATAAACTATCTGATTTCATGAACATCATTAAAAATCTTCACTCATTCATCACTTTTATGAAGACAAACCAGCTTAATCTAAGACCAAATAAATTGTGTATAAGTACATTGGTCCTTAGAACCAGCTTATACCCAACATTCAAATGGGTTTAGATCTCTTCCAATCTGATTCTTAACTGGTGCCTTTCTCTTTTCTCAGTGGACTACTTGGATCTGATTTGAGTCCCCAGATGTGACTGTCAATGAATTGGAACCCCAAAAGCCTTAAAATCGGGGACATATGGGCTAAATTAGATTTTAAATAGTGTTGGGTCCATGAGCTTGTTGGGAGAAAAAAGCAAGTCAAAAAGCTAAAATTTTCTAACAGGAGACCTGTCAGTACCTAACATTAACCAGACATTCAGATGCACAAAGTATCTAAGTACTAAAAGGTTTTTAAATTTATCCTCAGTGATGAACTCAATAGGATTGTAATAATGGGATGGGTCCATCCATTGATCTATGAAAAAGACACTCAAAGACTCCAAAGTCGGCCGACTGAATTCTGGATATGCCATGAATATCAAAAGTTGTTTAATGGCCAACAAAGTTCGGAATATGCAAATGATAAAGTGAAATATAAGCCATGGGAATGAACCTTGATGTGACAAAAAAAAAAAGAGAGATGAAAAGCAAAACTAACATTAAAAGCCACCTGGATCTGACAGGAATGTGAAACATTACTCATAGTCAATGAAGAATCTAGTTTAACAAGGTGATGAAACACATTTAAATATGAAGCTGTTTGAATAAAAGTAGAAAAATACACTTACAAACTCTCAAATGAAAACATTTTGGTGCCTGATAATTAACAAATTTGATCAGGATACAGATGCAATTTAAGTAAAATCAGAAATAAATAAGATGAGTCTGCTTTAAAAAAAATTGGGGCTTTTATTTCAAAACTGGGTAGGTGTTGTGGTTACAGTAATAGTGTTTTCAGGTTTATCTATTATAAATAACGGTAATATTTGTAATGATAATTATCATAACTAATTTAACATGTATAATTTTTATTTAAATATATTATAAATTAATTAAATCATTTTTTATAAATATATATCTAGATTTAAACTAATCATATATTGTCTTTGAGTGTCACATTTTGATCAGATTGTATACATAGTTCCAATACCGCACATACAAATATTTTTGTCAATATATAATTATAAAAATACCAATAAATATTTAATTGAATACCAATACATTTCACAACTGAATGTGTAGTTGACCACAAAAAGTTAAAAAAAACAAATACTGGTACATTTCCAATTTTAATACAAATCAACACAAAATATATACATATATTTAAAAAAAACAAAAAAACTTTATGTTTACATTTACCACTCTATGCAAGTGGCTAAAAAGTACAAATGTACTCAAATTATATTTACATATGCATAGTTATTTGGTGTATTACATGACATAAAAACAATCAAATATTGACTTCATAGACACTCATGTGTACATTCTCCCAAATATCACTTCACTTGCATTTGCAACAATTGGTGTAAGGCTCCTCAGTAACCAAGAATTTGCATAAAATTAATTAAAAAAATCAAATTTCATTCAAGCTAGCAAAGAAAACATAAGGGAACGGAACAATGAAGGACTGCATATTTAATATGAGATGACTGATTGTTTCCCACAAAAATTCAAATTTGAAAATCAGCTACCACAAACAAATGCATTCATATTCCACATTCGAATTATTTTATAAGACATAATTTATCATGTCACTTTCATTACAATCCAGTTCACTGCATATTCCTGAGATTATTAAGCTCTGCAAATTCCCTTTGCACATTCCTTATTCAAGGACGCTCATTCAGATTGGTACACATAGAATAACTAAATTCCCTCTGCAGTCAATGTTTAATGTTATAAATCTTTCAATTTAATTTATACCATTTTCAATAAACCAACATTTCTTTCATATATTTCTTTCAATATCTCAGAATTGTATTTCATTCCAAGTTTTCCTTTCAATGTAGTCACTGTAAATAATATTAACAAACATATTGGATGTCCAATGATGGTTTAGCTCCTTCATAGCTGCATTATGTTTTGTATATTGATGATTTATTTGTATGTGGTTTAGAGTTTCATTTCAATGCTTTGTTACAGTTTAATAATGTTGAAATCCTCACAGAGAATGACAAAAAAATTGATTATCTCTTTGTTTTCTTTGAAACCCCTTCATTATTTATCATTTCATTTAATGGGTGTGTTGTTAAATGGTGTATCTCTGTTTATAATACCAAAATCATTACAGAGAATGCAAAATTATTGATTATTATTAATAATTATTTGAAACCCCTGCATTATTTATCATTTTATTTAATGGGTGCATTGTTAAATGGTGTATCTTTGTTTATAATGCCAAAATAATTACAAAGAATGCAAAAAAAATTGATTATTGTTTATAATTATTTGAAACTCCATCATTAGTTTTCATTTCATTAATATTAATATGTATACCTGATAGTATTATTTAGAGTGAGTAGATATTGGCTATATGGTTATTGTCCACACACACACACACATGGTTATTGTCCATCTATATATATGTGTGTGTGTGTGTGTGTGTGTGTGTGTGTGTGTGTGTGTGTGTGTGTGTGCCAAACATATTTCTAATATTATAAAGTTTAAAATGGGTGGTCAAAAAATATGTTGAATACCCATAACAGCCTTCCTGCATACACGCTATGGGCCCGCTTGGCAGGAATTACGGCCAACTACATTGCCCTTACAACTTTGGGAAATGAAGATATTTTGGGGGCATTTTTATTGTTTGCTCTACAAAAAAACTTATTCTCCGTCATTTCTCCTTCAATTTGTTAATATTTTTATTTCAATAATATGTATGCCTGATTATATTAATTACAGTGAGTATATACTCACTATAAATAATATTATCAGGCATACATATCATATTGATTTCAGACAACTTTATAATATTATCAGGCATACATATTATGTTGTTTTCAAACAATTTTAATCTTTCAGGAACTATTTATTACTTCCAATAAATTTCATATGAGAAATACATCAACCTCATTCAGTTATTAATCATATGAGAAATGAATCTGTATCTAATAGAATATCAACAATATCCAATTTTTAATCACATCACAGTTACATCTTTCACTCCTACATCTCGTGCTTTTATTTTTTGTCCTTGTGATATAAAGTTTCAAGTTTTGTGCCTATATGGTTATTGTCCACACACACACACACACACACACACAGTAGCATTTTATTTTGTTCAAAGATGGATTTGTACTCATTGGTACTTGTAGAAATTGATTTGTTTTTTTTATCAGTTATCTCAATGGCATTGAGGGTCTCATTTCAATGACTTGTCTCTATCTTTGTTTACTGTATGGTTGTAGGTTAATTGAACATAATGGCATGAGGTAGAAAG
This sequence comes from Cryptomeria japonica, assembly GCF_030272615.1. Classification (NCBI taxonomy): domain Eukaryota; kingdom Viridiplantae; phylum Streptophyta; class Pinopsida; order Cupressales; family Cupressaceae; genus Cryptomeria; species Cryptomeria japonica. The sequence goes on from NC_081413.1 coordinate 534,834,198, forward strand.
GAAAACATATTTGTTAGACGTCGAACAATTAGAGTCACTCGTGGGGTGCACTTCACTGACGAAGATAGTATGGTTCAAAATGAAGACAATGACTCCTGATTTGCCCCATGCAGCGAACAATGCAACTGATGTGGAACCTATTGTTGTAGATGAGCCTTCTAGTGGATGTTGTAATCCTATTCCTGAAACACCGAATGTACAGTTGTCGTCAAAGGTGCCAAAAAAATGGAGCATATCCAACATGAAAGCAACAATAGCATGTATAGAAGACAAAAATATGTCTAATAGAGCCGCATCAATCAAGTATGGTATCCCCATAACCTTTGTGAGGGCATTGCTGATAGGAGTTACAAGCATGACTGTGAGGGGTCCACACACCATTTTATCAGAAGAGAAGGAGGACGAAGTTGTCTAATGGTGCAAGGACATGGCTGAAATTGGCCACAGTCTACAAATCAATCAACTACAATCAACCATTGCCCAAATTAGTGGGAATAGGCCCAATCCATTCAAAAATAGGATTTGAGGGAGGTCATGGTGGGCAGGTTTTATACAGAGGCACCTAGATTTGATAATGAGAACAACAGAAGGAGTGGACTCCGATAGAGCCATTATGCTTTGACCTTGAATTATTGCCTCTTTCTATGACAACTTGGAGAAGATGTATAACTTGAATCACTATGGATCCAATCGAATTTGGAACTGTGATGAGATTGGTGTGCAAGCTAGGAGGAATTGTGGAATGAGAATGATAGCCAAATTGGGGCAAAGGTGTGTACCGCACCTTATTTCAAAAAGTAGAGAGGATTATTGTTTTGGCATGTGTTAATGCATGTGGGTTTAGTATTCCTAGTTTTTACTTGTTCAAATCTAAGAGGCATATCTGAAACTACATTGCAAACTATGATCCAGGAGCATGCATGGCAGTCCAAGAACATGCATGGATGACAAAGGAGTTATTCCTGAATTGGCTGGAACATTTGTAGGTTTAGTCCCTAGTGGGGTTTCACCATCGAATAGGGCCCTTCTGATCTTTGACAGTCATTGCAACCATGCGACATTCAAGACAACTGAGGAAGCAACGCAGATAGGTATAGACTTGGTAACCCTACCTGCTCATATGAGCCACAAACTACAACCACTTGATGTCTTTGTATTTTCTCCATTCAAGAATTATTTCAAACAACAGAGGACTATATGGATGTCAAAGCACCCACAAATTAAAATCAGAAGGGAAGAGTTGGAAACTCTTGCGAGCAAGTCCCTTTCCCAAGCATTAACACCAACTAATATAATGAGTGGCTTCTGTAGGACTGGAATTTGGCCACTTAATCAGACTGCATTACAGAATGATATGAGGCCAAGTGAGGCATTTGATGTTGAACAACAAACTGTTGGAACAGAACATGATGCCACTACAATGGAAGAATAACCAGAGCACATTGCAGTGGAGGCTTGCTTGCGGTTGTATGGTTATAGTGAGGAACATATTGAATAATTTGTGGAACAATATAGTGGAACACAAGCAACGGTTGATGGTATAAGTTTGCCACCACAAACTAGCGAACCAAGTTTGCCCCCACAAACTAGCCAACCAAATGAGGGTGTGGAAAGTACATCAACAGACATCTCTTTGCCAACACAAGTTGTCATACTAGAGTGGATTCAAGAAGCAACCAACTCTGATGATGTAACCCTTTCCATGCCAACTGCCAGAAATTGATCCAACAAATGTGATCCATTACCTCACCAATGCAACCAACTGGGAGCAGCAAAATGGTGTTGATTGTCAAGAAGAAATTCACATAAGTGAAGAAGAACCTGACTTTGTGTCATGCACCCAAGAGGATGGGCAACAAGGGCCAAGGCAAATCAACAGATTCTTGAGACTTCCAGTGTAGAGAATGAATCAATTTGCATGGGGAGGTAGGAGAGGGGTGCTACGCCTTAGTAGGCAGTCACAAATCTTGACATCTGATGAGTACATTCAAATGGAACAAGACAAAGAGGCAGAAAGGAAAAGAGATGAGGAATTGGCAGAATGAAAAAAAGAACAGATGAAGCAAAGGAAGGTAGAATTTGAAGCACATGTGATAGAAAGGGAGGCCATTAGGGAGGAAAAAGAAGCAAAATAATTGCAGGGATCCCAACAAAGGTTCATTCAAAGACAAGAGAAGGCAAATAAAGATGAGGAAGCGAAGCTTGAGAAGGTGAGGAAGGCAGCTGAAAAGAAAGGTAAACAAGCAAAAAAAAGAAAAAATGTTTCCACAACCGTAGATCCTCTACCCCCCAACACCCAATTCTGATCGATATGATGAACCTCTTGTCCCATGCCTTTGCAACTATTAGTAATATGCAAGTTGGGACTGCACTTAGTGTTGGCATTATGATGCATCTTGTATGATCGATGAAATGGTTTTCATTGTTGGCAACATCATCTTCTAAGTCTCCACAATCCATCGGTAAAGGAGTAAAGGGTAATCAGTGAAGAACAAGAGTCCTTATTCCTATCGACAATGAGTAGACCGGTATATAGGGGTTAACCGACTAAGTAGTGACTAGACTGGTATACAGAGGTTAACTGGCTAAGCAGTGAGTGAACCGTTATACAGGAGGTAACTGACTAAGCAGTGAGTAGACCAGTATATAGGAGGTAACTGTTTAAGCACAATTGAACCGATACATAGGCAACAATCGGCAATAAAGGAGTCTCAACCGACAGACCTAGATAACATCCAGTTGAACTGGCAGTATTCTCTTTTCAACCAGCAAACTTATCTGCATGAACGACTGTCTTAACCGATATTCCCAGAATGATTTTTGGATAGTAATTTAAGGCGCGGTAACAGAATTTTGAATCTAATTTTTGGAGAGAAAGTTGGCACCATAACTAAAGGCTAATATATTCACATAATTCATTTTGATTATGTTGTTGTCAATGTGAAAAGATCTATGTGAATGTAAACAGGGGGAGCAGAATAGAGTGCAGCAGAGAGGTATGAGTTGGTGAAGCCGACAACGATCAGAAGAACAGAGCATGCAAAGTGGATCTATGAGATAGAGGTAGTGTCATTAGACAGATCGATCATCTTTGTTGCCTTCTAACAATTGCAGTATTGTAAATCCCTTAATAGGGTGAACCTTAACCGGTTCTTTATGTAAAATCTCTTAACCGAGTCACTTCAGATATGAAGTTGTAAAATCCTCTAGCAAGGTGAACTTTAACAGGTTCTAAGGTATTCTTAACCCGATACTAGTCACTTCTAATAGGGTGATGTTCATAGAAAGAACTACTTGCAAGCTCTTAACAGGGCACTCTTTTTCACTACAGTAAAAGAGATTGTGGGTTATCCCCACCGTGGTTTTCTCCCTCTAATCGAGGGTTTCCATGTATAATTGCTAGTGTTATGTGATTCTTATTTGTGCATGCAAATCTCTTTTATTTGATGTTCTCTATTTTCATGATTTATGCAATGTTTAAGTAGATTTGGTAGGATAGTTGTAGACTGGTTAGTTTGAATGTTTGAATTGTGTATAAACTATTTTGACTTATTCACCCCCCTCATAGTCACTGGTAAATACTAACAATTGGTATCAGAGCCTTGGTCCTCTGAAGAAAAGCTTGACAACTTGAGGAAAAGATCATGGAGGAATACTGGTATTAGAAGAAGATTGATGAAGCCAATGAAATTATTGCTCAGCTAAAAGAGAGACTGAGAAAATATCTTGCTAAAAGAAAGGAACTAGCTCTACAACTAAATGAGAGTCGAGATATCATAGATCAACTCTCTGAACAGAGTGGATCTGAAGAAGTAGAAGAAACAATCTCAGAAATGATGGAAAAGAACAAGAAGTTGACTGAAGAAATCACATGTCTAAAGAGAGAACATGAAAGTTAGGCACTAAGAATGACTGAAATACTAGAAGCTAGCAGAAATGCAGATGAAAGAAAAAGAGATGCAAAAGAAGGTTTGTCAAAAGCTGAAAAAGCTAAAAGGTTTGCAGAAGAATCTCTAAGAGAAAATGATGCAATCATCATTGAAAAAGATGAAGAAATCCAAATTCTCACTCAGGGGAATGAATACATACATGAGCATCTGCATGACAACACAGAGGAAAAGGAGAAGATGATGAAAGAGATTGAACAACTCAAAAATAAGTTGAAAATTGCAAATGAGAGAAATGAAAAGTTGAGGAAATTTAATGAAAGCTCTGAGAAGATAGATGAACAATTAAAATCTCGGAGGAGAACAAAGGAGACAGCTGGTCTTGGTTACTTCGGGACAGGTCCTATGGAAACTGGAGAATCATCTAAATCCAAAAGGATGAAGGATGATAAAAGGAACAATTCAGAAATGAAAGGTATGCATTTTTCTAAATCTTCTTGCAATCATTGTGGTAAACCGGTTCATAAGTCTAATGTTTTTCGAAATAAATCGGTTAGTCATAAGAAGTCTTTCACCTTTGATGGTTATTGCCATAATTGTCATAAGTATGGTCACACTGCTTATGAGTGTAGATCTCGATCTAGTAGCATGTCAAATAGAAGAAGCTTTAATGGATATTGCTTTACATGCAATAAATATGGACACAAAGCTATAGAATGCATGTTCAAGTCAAATGTTTTAAGATCACCATTCAAACCAGTTAGCCCTAGTAAAAGGAGTAATCAATTCAATGCCACATGTTCCACTTGTGGTAATTTTGGTCATGGTGCAACAAATTGCAGAATGAGAATGGGTCAGCGAAATAATGCAGGACCATGGAGGACAACTGGTATGGCATGTTTCAATTGCCATAAGATCAGTCACTTAGCCAGAGAATGTAGGAACCAATCCTATAACCAATTTGAAGACATGAACCAGTTTGGCAAGAAGAAAGGGAAAAATAACCTGAAAGGAAAGAAGAAAATTGAATAAGTGAGGAATGAAATGGAAAAAACATGGATTAAGAAGGAAGAAAGAAAAGAAGGAGAAAGTCATTCTGAAAGTAAGCCATCATCCATCAGTGATGACAGTTCCTCTTCAAACTAGGCATACCGATGCTCAGGAGGGGCACATATGGTAAGATCATTATTGAATCCCCTCGACCGATATGAGGTTATGTCTATCTGCATAGTTTAGGTGCATAAAAGTTTTTTTAAAGCTCTTATTTGGTAAATAGTTTGAGGGTTAGTGTAAATGTTGTTTGTGTACCGGTATCGGTAACAAGCAACCAGTAAAAAGTAAATCGGTGTACCTTAAGTTGTACATTGTCAAAATTACACTAACTAGTCGTTGCATTGAAGCACCAATAAACCTTAATGGATAAATAAAGAAATGTCAATGCATTTCATTTATCTTGCTTTATTGTGAACATTCTTGAGCTCTCGTGCGGACTAAGGCGATCAAAATCTTGCTAGTGCTATTTGTGCGAAGTGATCAAGCAGCATTATAGTGGTGATTGGCAACCCTAGAGAAGAAGGTATTCTAGGTATTCAAACCCTATTTAAAATAATTTGTTTGAAGTTAATCATGGTAGCTTCTGTATCGACTCCTGTATTGGTTGAAGCACTTAAGGAACCACAACCTAAGTTCAAATTGCATCCTATGAAGGCTAGAGAGATCGACATGACCGGTGCCCTATCATTTGTACCCTCTAGTGTGTTACTGGTTGAAGATATTTGCTCCTTCATCCATTGCAAGCTTGAAGAACTTGGAGACAAATTTATTCAAAGTGAATTCAAAGGGTTCTATAATCATGATCTGTTGAAGGTAGAATATTTGCATATGAAGACCAAGGGTTTGTCAAATGTTGTTGACTTTCCCAAACATTTTCATGTCGATTGGGTTAGGTATGTATTAAGAAGAGTACATGATCAATTTTTATGGCTGGAAGCTGAAGCACCGATCAAGATTACAAAGGATGTAATTCAAAGAGTAACAGGGTTTAGCGCAACCAGTGAAGCACTAACCCTAAGAACAATTTCATCCACTGAAGTCACTCGGTTGACTCAATCCAAATGTGACAAGAGAGCAATGATAATTGCTCATATTGAGGATGCAAAAGTGAGGTTTGCTTCTGCAGTGCTGGGTTATAGGGTCTATCAATCATGATGCATGAATAGTGTGTCGAGCGGTGCTATTCATGAGACTTTCAAATCATCAAGGAGGATGCAACATATGATATTTGTGAGATGATCAGAATGAACATGGAGCGAATTAAGAAGGACAAGAAGCAATCATTCAAATATGGCTCATTACTAGTATGTATATTTTTCTATGTGAAAAACTTCTTTCTTGGTAAACAACCAGGAAAGAAGTTTACCAGTAACTTCTTTCCTGGTTGTTTGAGTGGTAAGATGATTAGGGATTTAGGAGATAGGTTTGGAGAAACCATGTGGGGATATTTTAAGGAATTTCAAATCAGAATGCACAAAAGAGAAAGAATCCCAACTATATAGTTAAGAAGTACAAAGATAACATTTTCTTTCTTGTAGACACTGAATGTTGCATTATTCAAGCGGTCCAACCCAGAACTTTTTGGGTACCTGATATGAGTTATGAGGTCGAAGAAGACATTATTAAGGTCTATGCAAACATGTTACTATCTAAATCGGTAGACAGAAAAGAAAAGAAATTTGGAACTTATGAGGAGGCAAGCTCCAAAATAAAACAAAAACTTAAGGAGCCAATCATACAAAGGAAAGTAAGAAAGATGATTGATACACTAGACAAAAAGTATGGAGGTGAAGCATCTAGTGCCACTACTTCCACCAGTACTAGTGAACAAACAGGGGCCAAATCAACCAAAGTTAAAGATCAAACAGGGGAAATGAAGAAAATGTCAAAGGCAAAACCCAAGGGTACTGCAACCAGCAAGTCGACATCATACACAAAAGAAAAGGAAATAGATACTCCTGCATCTTCACCAGGTAAAGATAGACCTGTAGGAGTAACATATGCAAGGAAGAAAAAGCATGAAGGGACAGTTGACACAAAGGCTAATAAGAAGCCAAAGAAAGATGAAAAGGAGGGTGATAACACTGACACCCAATCTGATGTGGAAATAAAAGAAGTCAGAAGAAGTGTTAGAAATGTACTTCCAACTGTTGATGAATTGGTCCATGGGATCAAAGAGTTTGGAGGTCTATCTGGTGTTGGGAGAAAATATCCCCTCTGCAATTAGGAGGACAAAAGAAAAATTGAAGATGCACTTATGTGGAACATGCATAAGTTTTGTAGAACTTCCAGTGAACTATATGGAATACGTCCATCAGATTTGAAAGATCAAATTGAAGGGAAATGGAAATTATCTTTAGCTATTGAGAAAGAGCACAAGATAAAAGCACTCATGGAAGTGCAACATGAGCTTGATTGTAATCAAGCATCTATACTGGTAGAAGCATGTATTCAACACTTTAAAATAAGGAACAAGATAGGGAGAGTAGCAATAGGAGATGTCCAAGGTGTGCATGATGAAGGTGTTGCCTTGTGGAAGAAAATCTTGAGCTAGCAAAAGGAAGTTGAAGAAGAAATAGCAAAGGGAACAAAATAGGACCAAGGTACAGCTGCCCTTGACAAAGGGAAAGGTAAAGACAAAGACTCTACTAAAGGTTTTGATGTTTTCTCAGTTGATGATATCATCGGTAATTTTGTGTCAGATATTCCTAATCTGACTAAGGATGTAGAGCAACCGGTTGAACACAAATCAACCGTTGAAACTATTGATATTGGTGTTTCACCGATAAAGGGAACCATTCAAGCCAAGCATCCTGGTGTAGATGAAGTTATAGTTGACGATAAACCTTATGAAGATACACCTCACAAAACTTTAGTAACAATAAATCCTACTGACAATGAACCCCTTTTATCAAAGAAAAAGGAAACAGAGGAGAAGGAAGTAAAACAAAAGAAAGTAGAAAAGAAGAAAGAAGAGATGACAGAAACAAAGGAGACCAAGAAAACAATGGTGGACACTCCTTCGGTAAAGAGGAAGTTAGATTTAGAAAAGGAGAGTGAAAAGAAGAAAGTTAAATTCACCACCGTAGACAGCTCTGAGGTTAAGGATGAAGAAAAGGATGAAGAAATAGAGGAGGAAGAAGAGGAAGACTTTGTAATCGACATAAAGAAGATGAACCCCAAACAATTAATGAAAGTTTCTGAAAAAATGAAACTTCAAGCTGAAAAGGCAAAACTTAGAGCAAAGAAAAAGAAGACCAAAATTCTTAATACTGCAAAAACCATTTTGTCTGATCTCATTCCCAACATTGTTGTTGATGACAATGCACCCATCATTGATCAGTTGGGAACTCTTGTCAAAGCAATCGGTTCAGAGGCAATCGATCTGGAGAAGGTTGCAGTTAGACAGTATGAAACAAAGAGAGGTGACAATTTAATGGAACACATATCTGTTGGTAAAGTTTCTCTCTCCACCAGCACTGAAGAGGTCATATCCATTCTACATGAAGTTGGCCAATTATTGGTCAAGTCATCAAGCTTCACCGATTTAATTAAAGATCTTGAAGATAAAAGAGCTCAGATTCAAAGGGAAATCCAAGATCTAATAGGTTCTTTTGATCCTCTAACAAGCTTTGCAACGACCTTTAGTGGAAAGGTCAAACTGTTAATTCATGAAATCAAAGAGTTAAAAGAGGAAGAGGATAAACGAGCTCTTAGTCTGCTATAGCTACAGTGCTACCTTGCACTGATCATTGATTTCATGCAAAGAAATGTCAAAGAAGCAGAAGGCCTGATAAGTGCACCTGACTGTAAGTCAGTCGATGAAATGGATGATTTTGTTACATTTTTGCATGGACACTTCAACACCATGAAACAACTGAAGTCTTCATGGCAATCCTCTTTGCAAGCTGCAAAAGAAAATTTCAAAGACATTTTTGCTTTACTTTCATGAATCCTTTTGTATATTCTTTGCCATTGATGTCAAAAGGGGGAGTTTGTATATGTACATGAGGTAGATGAAGTAGGGGTCAAAACCGGCACATACATAACTACTTTGCAGTGTTTGCCACCAATGCCAAAGGGGGAGTTTGTTGGCATTATGATGCATTTTGTATGACCGGTGAAATGGTTGTCATTGTTGGCAACATCATCTTCTAAGTCTCCACAATCCATCAGTAAAGGAGTAAAGGGTAACTAGTGAAGAACAAGAGTCCCTATTCCTATCGGCAATGAGTAGACCAGTATACAAGGGTTAACCGGCTAAGTAGTGACTAGTCCAGTATACAGAGGTTAACTAGCTAAGAAGTGAGTGAATCGGTGTATAGGAGGTAACTGGCTTAGCAATGATAGACCGGTATACAGGAGGTAACCGGTTAAGTAGAATTGAACTGGTACATAGGCAACAACTGGCAATAAAGGAGTCTCAACCGATAGACCCCGATAACATCCAGTTGAACCGACAATCTTCCCTTTTCAACCGACAAACTTATCGGCATGAATGACTGTCTTAACCGATATTCTTAGAATGATTTTTGGAGAGTAATTTAAGGCGCGATAACAAAATTTTGAATCTGATTTTTGGAGGGAAAGTTGGCACCAGAACTAAAGGCTAATATATTCATATAATTCATTATGATTATATTGTTGCCAATGTGAAAAATATCTGTGTGAATGTAAACAGGGGGAGAATAATAGAGTGCAATAGGGAGAGGTATGAATCGTGAAGCCAACACCGATCAGAAGAACAGAGCATGCAATGTGGATCTATGAGACAGAGGTAGTGTCATCAGACAAATCAATCATCTTTGTTGCCTTCTAACAATTACATCATTGTAAATCACTTAACTGGGTGAACCTTAACCGGTTCTTTATGTAAAATCTCTTAACCGAGTCACTTCAGATATGAAGTTGTAAAATCCTCTAGCAAGGTGAACTTTAATAGGTTCTAAGGTATTCTTAATCGGGTACTAGTCACTTCTAACAGGGTGATATTCTCATAAAGAACTGGTTGTAAGCTCTTAACAAGGCACTCGTTTTTGCTGCAGTAAAAGAGATTGTGGGTTATCCCCACCGTGGTTTTCTCCCTCTAACCGAGGGTTTCCACGTATAATTGCTAGTGTTATGTGATGCTTATTTTTGCATGCAAATCTCTTTTATTTGATGTTCTCTACTTTCATGATTTATGCAATGTTTAAGTAGATTTGGAAGGATAGTTGCAGACCAGTCAGTTTGAATGTTTGAATTGTGTATAAACTGTTTTGACTGATTCACCCCCCCCCCCCTCTTAGTCACCGGTGAATACTAACACTTAAATGTTTAGACATTATGCAAATTAATTCCAATGTAAAATAGGAGTTGCTTGCTAGTATATCCAGTTGCTTACAAGCCCCTCCAAACCAAGAAAATACCTTTGCTGGGCGAGACTCTGTTGGGCCACAGCCTGCTAGGCTTGGATATGTGACACCTCCATTTAATACCCATATGGATAATTGATCTAGTCTGTGATCAATTATATTTTTTGAGAACTCTGAAGAGAAGATTTTGAGTTTAGATATAACTGTGATATGTTTATAAAATGACATATTGCCATATTTTGTAATGTTTTCAAAACTCTGTTGTCGTTTTTCAGATATGTCATAAAATTATACCAATGAATTGATGTTGTTGTTATATCTCATATGATTTTTTTTTTGTCTTCAACTAAGTGTGTTGCTTGTAGCTATATGTATATATATTAGATATATACATATATGCATGATTTTTTTCTAATGTTAACCAACTGTGTTGTTCTGTCATTGTTTTTAAAAAATCTCATATGATTGTACCAATGAATTGATATTGTTGTTATAAATCTCATTTGATTTTTTTCTAATGTCAACTAAGTGTGTTGCTTGCAGCCATATGATTTTTGTCTAATGATTATACCAATGAATCTCATATAATTTTTTTCTAATGTCAACTAAGTGTGTTGCTCACTATCAAAAGAGGCCACATAAGTGTTGAAATTAACAAGATATGACATAACAATAACATAAGAATATAAGAAGAATAACAAAACGAGATATGATAATCTTTTCTTCAGAGCCTTTTTTGTGTTATGTCTCCAATCTTCTCTTGTGACAGGTATTTTGCTTGAAGATGCTCTTGGGATCTCAGAAGTTGTACTTTCTCAACTTCTTCATGGTATCAAAGCCTTTTTTGTGTTTTGTCTTCAATCTTCTCTTGTGACAAGTATTTTGCTTGCAGATGCTCTTGGGATCTCAGAAGTTGTACTTTCTCAACTTCTTCATGGTATCAGAGCATTACAGATTGAGGCCGAGCTCTCTTCCTTGTTACCAGAGTCTTTTCCTCACATTGAGGACTTTCTAAACAAGTTCAAAACCAACAAATATATCTTACACAGTTGTGGTAAGAATAAGACAGACCCATAGTGTATCTACCTAATTCTCTCTAAGCTTCGAGGTCCCTGTCAGATATTTGCTTCCACATTTTATTCTACTATGGATGCGTTGGGTACATGCTTCACCATGCCTACTTTTGATGTATTATGTGATTGCTTGACTCATGAGCAGGTTCACCTATCTCAATTGGACACTCTAACAAGATCACAACCGAAAGCATTGGTTGCTCAGACATCTAAAGAGAGCAAGAAGCAGAAACTGAAGCCTAAGAAGGATTTAGCTGGAAGTGAGCATTCCTCCAAGCCACCACCTAAGTCTGATTACAAACCAAAGTGTTATCCCAAACAGGAGCACTCTTCTAAGTCTAGTGAGTCTTCCTCCAATACTAAGAAGAAGTCATATAAACTTTGTAGTTTCTGTGGCAAAGAAGGTCATCCAGTTTCTCATTGTTGGAAACGATTAGAGGCCTTGGAGGCATCCATGCAATAACATCATATTTCTCCTCCTCAACCTCCATCTTCCTCTTCTACTGGGAAATGACATGCTCTTTTTGCACGAGCTATTCTTTCTGCATCCACTTGGATTATTGATTTTGGGGCTTCTCACCACATGACACACTCACTGCAGCTTGTTACCTCACTTGCTCACTGTAATACTTTACAAATTGCAGTTGGTGACTCAACACAACTTTCAGTTTCAGGTTCAAGTTTTGTTCCGTTGACAGGTGGTTGTTTTCAGGATGTTCTTTTGGTTCTTGACATTTCTATGAACCTCCTATCTATTTATCAGATTTTTCATTTTGGCTCTAGTAAAACGGTTGAGTTCTCACCACATGATGTGGTTATTCGAGAGCTCCATGATCCTGATTTGGTTGTGGCTACTGGTAGTGTTGATCTTGATGCTCGGTTATATCGGTTTGATGGATTTGAGAGTCCAAATGGTTCAGGTGTTTCTCATATAGCATATGTAGATTCAGTGAGCAGACTATGGCATGAGTATTTTGGCCATGTCAACTATAGATACTTACAGCAAATGAGCACACAGGCACTTGTTATTGGGATCCCTCAGATATCCTGTACTGATGGTGTATGTCGAGGTTGTGCACTTGGCAAGCATCACCATGATCCTTTTCCTACAGGTAGAGCCACCCATGCTAAGTCACCCTTGGATTTGATCCACAGTGATCTTATGTCATTTCCGACTCCATCTTTTTCAAGGTCCAAGTATGTGCTCACTTTCATTGATGACTTCTCCAGACGCACATGGGTGTACTTTCTTAAGTACAAGTCTGATGTCTTTGATTCATTTCGAGTCTTTAAGACATTTGTAGAGAAGTAGTCTAGTCTTTCTATAAAGAGGATACACACAGATAATGGGAGAGAATATGTGAATCAGGCTTTTACAAATTTTTGCACAGAGCATGGTTTGCAGCATTAGTTATCAGTTCCTCACACCCCTCAGAAAAATGGCGTTGCTGAGAGAAAGAACAAAACACTAAGGGAGATGGCCAATTGTATGCTTTAGTCATGTTCTATGTAGCCTGCTTTTTGGGTTGAGGTAGTTAATTGTGCCACCTATATTCATAATCAGATGCCTCATAAGGCATTGCGCTAGTTGACTCCAGAGGAGGCTTAGTCCCATGTCAAGCCTGATGTTTCTTCATTCTGATTTTTTGGTAGTGAGGCTTGGGCGTTTATTCCATATTTTCAAATGAAAGCCATGGAGAGGAAGAGCCGACCACTCATTTTTGTTGGCTACTGTGAGGATGTTAAGGCGTACAGGTTGTTTGATCCCAATTCCAGAGAGGTCCTGTTTAGGCGGGATGTCCAGTTTGATGAGTGCCTTCCTTATATGGATTCTCCATCAGCAGCTTCTCCCTCACTGCCTCCTCCTCCCTCTTCATATTTTGAGGATTCCTTCTTCCTTAAGGATGATGCAGATGATGGTCCACCTTCACCTTCACCACCACCACCACCACCACCCGTTGCTCAGCCTTTGCCCAAGTGGGCCCAATTAAAGTTGATGTTGTTGGTTCTATGGAAGGTGATCCTACTGACACTCATTGTACTCGTGCACCAACATTTGGTTCTATTCTTCTGAGTCATGCCATTTCAGATGATCCTTAGAAATTTTTAGAGGTGATAGGTCACCCAAAGTGGGATAGGGCCATGGATGAGGAGTATTCTTCTTTGATGAAGAATCATACTTGGGATCTTTGTTCTCTTCCAAAGGGAAGAAAGTTGGTTCGGTGCAAGTGGGTGTATCGTACCAAGTATGTTGCAGATGGTTCTATTAATAAGTATAAGGCTTGTCTTGTTGTGAAGGGGTTTTCTCAGGTGGAGGGTATTGATTACTCCGAGACCTTTGCTCTTGTCGCCAAGATGAATTCTATTTGTTTTGTACTTTCTCTGGTAGCTTCACAGGGATGGACAGTTTTTCAGATGGATGTGAGGAGTGCTTTCTTGCATGGAGACCTTCTTGAGGAGATCTATATGGAGAAGCCTCGGGGATTTGTGTAGGATTCCTCTTTGTTTTGCAGACTTCGACATTCATTATATGGTCTCAAATAGGCTCCGTGGGCCTGGTATGAGAAGATGAACTCCTTCTTGCTTTCCACACTCTTTACATGTTGTCATTCTGATCCTACAGTCTACATTTAGTGTCAGGGGGATGATATAGTTATTATTATGCTCTATGTTGATGATCTTATCATTATCGGTAGCTCATCCTCCTTGATTCAGTATATTTAGCGAGCCTTGATGGAACAGTTTGAGAGGACAGATCTTGGCCTCCTGCACTATTTTTTGGGCTTACAGGTTATTCAGTCTTCTGATGGGATTTCCATTCTTCAGCAGAAGTATGCTCTTGATATGCTTCATAGATTTGACATGCTTACTTGCAAGCCTGCACCCACACCATTTCAGTCAGGTGTTGTTTTGTCTACCACTTGTTCTACACCTTTTGTGGATTCTACCTTATATAGGCAATTGGTTGGTAGTTTATTGTACCTGACCCATACCCGCCCAGATCTCTCTTTTGTGGTTGGTCTTGTCTCTCGGTTGTCCCATGATCCTCATGAGATCCATTGGCAAGCAGCCAAATGTATTTTGAGGTACATTCGAGGCACTACACAGTTTGGAATTCACTATACTTCAGGATCCCCTCAAATTGTTGGCTTCACTGACTCAAATTGGGCTGGTGATGCCCAAGATCAGAAGTCTACTTCTGGCTTTGTTTTTTCCCTTGGTTCTGGTCTCATCACATGGTCTTGCAAGAAGCGGTCTGCTATTGCATTATCATCTACAGAGGTTGAGTACCGAGCAACGATGTTAGCCAGTCAAGAGGTTTTATGGCTTCGACAGTTGATGATTGAGTTTGGGTTCCCTCCTGATAGTCCCACTATTCTTTGGTGTGACAATCAGAGTGCCATTCACCTTTCCCGCAACCTAGTGGAGCACCATAGGTCTAAACACATTGAGCTTCACATGCACTTCATTAGATAATTGATTCAGGATGGCTTTCTCATCTTGGAGTACATTCCTACAGAGGAGTAGGTTGCTGACATCTTCACTAAACCTTTTGCATCTCCGTGCTATCTTCAGTTGCGCTCTATGCTTGGGGTGAAGGAAGTTGTCCTTGGGGGGTCTCATTGAGGCCTTCCTTCCTTCATGTTCTTTTTTGCATGCTTTTCCCATCTCTTTTTGGAGTAGAGTTTTTTCCCATGTGGTTTTCTCTATTTCTTTGTTTCATAGAGATTTGGTTGTGATTGGGTACCTCATCAGGCCTTGATGTCGGGACCCAAATTTTCCTTCTTCTTGTAGTTGCATTTTGCTTTCCTGTATTTAGTGTTTTTAGCTACTCCCTAAGTTCATCTTAAGGGGGGGTGTTAGAGTTATCTTGTATTAGCTAATAATTATTTATTTAATTATTAGTCTATTATACTCTACGCTTAAGTTAAACTTAGGTATTTAATAATAATTATTAAATACTCTTTATCCCTTTAGGGTTTCTTTAGGGTTGCACATCTTTAGGGTTTCTATTCTCTTGTCATAAGGATTGTATTGTAACTTTTCTTTTTAATTCCTTCTCTGAAATGATAATCTTTTCTTCAGAGCCTTTTTTGTGTTGTGTCTCCAATCTTCTCTTGTGACATGTATTTTGCTTGCAGATGCTCTTGGGATCTCAGAAGTTGTACTTTCTCAACTACTTCAATATATTTTTATATACATACATACACACATACATACATACATACATACATGCATACATACATATACATACATACATATACATATATATACATATATGTATGTATATACATACATACATACATACATACATACATATATATACATATATATGTGTATGTATGTATGTATGTATGTATGTATATACATACATACATATACATACATACATGCATACATACATACATACATACACATATATATGTATATATATGTATGTATGCATGTATGTATGTATATGTATGTATGTATATACATATATATACACATATATATATAAGATATGTATATATATGTATATGTGTATATACATACATATATATGTGTGTGTGTATATATATACATGTACATATATGTACATATGTACTATATATGTATATGTATATATATGTACATATACACATATATGTACATATGTACATATGTATACATATACATATATATGTATACATATATATATATACATATGTATACATATGTATATATGTATACATATGTACATATGTATACATATGTATATATGTATACATATGTACATATGTATACATATGTATATATATATATATATATATATATATATATATATATATATATATATATATATAAAAGAAGATATCAAGAAAAATAAAATAATATATGCATATAAGTGTTGAAATTGCAAGCATTATATATAAACAATCCACAATGAGAAGATTGAAACATAAAGAATTCACAAATTGCAGTGTCTACTAGGTCATTGCTAAAGTAAAGTCATAAAGACTTTACCTAAGAGGAAGGCTTGTTGTCTTCTATACAACTCCTTATCGCGTCTCTAGATGCTTGCCACAACAATTACAACAAAATGCAATACAACTCATTTCTATATAACATACAATAATACACAAATTAATAAAATATGTAAGCATAAAATGCATAATCTCCTAAAGAATTAAAGTGTGTTAAGAAACACATTTACATTGGTATAATGGTCTTCCACAAGTATGATCCGTCCCTCGATGTTCGAGCAT
The DNA here is from genome assembly GCF_030272615.1 of Cryptomeria japonica. Taxonomy (NCBI): domain Eukaryota; kingdom Viridiplantae; phylum Streptophyta; class Pinopsida; order Cupressales; family Cupressaceae; genus Cryptomeria; species Cryptomeria japonica. Next base: position 534,850,793 of record NC_081413.1, read on the forward strand.
GCCTGCAAAAAATTGTAATAATCGGGGGTAGTAACGTTGTCACAACAAATCATCCATACATTATTGCATGCACAACAACTTTTTGATCGTCTTCAACATTTCACAACATGCATACAATCCTTACACACATCCATACATACATATTCAAATGCATAAGTACATACACATACATATCCATCTACATACATATGCACACATACATAAATATGCATGTATATAACATGCATACAAAATGCATAGAAATAGTTACATAAGGAATGTGCAAAGGGAAATTGTAGAGCTCAGGAATATGTAGTGAATTGGATTGTAATGAAAGTGACGGGAAATTCTCTTTTATAAAATAATTCGACTATGGAATATGAATGCATTCATTTGTGGTTGTTGATTTTTAAATTTGAATTGTTGTGGGAAACAATCGCTCATCTCATATTTAATATGCAGTCCTTCAATGCAAGCAAGGTCTGTTTTCTACATTGGCTTCAATAAATGGAGGTATATATATACATATAAAATCTATACACATATGTACATACATATGTATATATATACATATATATACATACATACACACACACACACACACACACACACACACACACACACACACACACACACACACACACACACACACACACATATATGTATATCTATATCTACACACACACACATTTATGTCTATTTGTATAAATATGTACACACACACACACACACGCACACACACACACATGTGTGTGTGTGCGTGTGTGTGTGTGTGTGTGTACATATTTATACAAATAGACATAAATGTGTGTGTGTGCATATTGGTGCAAGAGCACCTAGGACTTAGGCTCATAGTCCTTCTACAATTTTGGCTTGTACTGACCTTAGCCAAGTCAGGTTCCTAATTTTGGTGTGTGTGTGATGTTTGTTTTGAGTCAAGTGTAGGCCTAGTTGAGTTGGTTTTCTTCCTAGGTTTGCACTTTGTGAGTAGGTGATAGTTTGAGTAGTTGAAATGGCCTTATTGATGGTCAAAAGTGGCATAACTTGGTGTGATAATTAGAGAGGTTTAGAATGGTCTTAGGAATGCTTAAAAAGTCTTGATTAATGACTTGTAATAGGGAGTTTAGGTTGACAAAGAAAAATGTGGAAAGTTGTAAAAGTTGTCATGACAACTTTTGTCCTAAAGGAGCTTAGTGGTGGAGTTAGGGATAGCACAATACCATAGAATGCATCCACACATGGGGAAGACTATTTAAAACTCCTCTTGCATGGTTACCAAGGTTGGAAGTTTGATTTTGTATGATTGGCAATCTAAAACTACTCATTTTTAGACTGTTATCACTGTTTTTGGGCTTATTTTGCTTAAAATGTGAATACAAATGGATTGAATCCATTGATCCAGTTTTGGATTGTAGCTCTTTGGTGTGTTCCAGTTTCATTTGTTTCATTTCATGCTTTGTAGTTAGTGTGAGTTTGTACTTTCATTGTTTTGTTTCCAAACAACCAGTTTTGGCTTGTAAATAGCAATTTCATGTAAAATGGTTGCCCCATAAAATCCCTCTATGCTACCATCACAGCCTGTTAAGACATGGAAGGAAACCCATTGTAAAGTGTAAATATGTAGAGAGGAGTTCTGGAAGTGGAGATTAATATGGCTACCACCTTGTTCTAGGCGAGTCCAGGAGCAAACCGACTAGAGAAGACAGGGTGAAAATTGAATGCAAAGTGCAGAGGTGAACACAAAACCTTAGCCAAATCATTTGGAGAGTTTCATGAGGTCCATACAGAGTTTCCACTACAAGTAGAAACCTTGACAAGACCTTTAGATGCCCATTTCACTAAATTGATCAGTCATTGTCAGTCAAAGGCCTAGAAACCCTACCAAACCCTCATTTTTGGGTTAGGGAATTGTACGGTGAGTTGGAAGACCAAAACCAACAAAATATCTTAGGGTTGAGTGAGTGTTTGAAGAAAAAAAAAACTTGTAGTGAGGTCTTTTGGACCGATTCCCTCAAAACCCTTGAAAACCAGATTGTGGAGGCCTAATAGGGGGCTCATTCCTTGTAGTCCTATTTCTAGGCAAGTTGGTGAAATTGGTAAGAATCATAAAATACCTATCTCCCACGTCATTCTTGAGCAGTCATCAGTAAGAATCATAAAATACCTATCTCCCTGAATACTTCTAGTTTTCATAGGACCACACAAATCAGTATGCACAAGATCAAGTAAATTCTCTGTTGAAAAAGGCTTACCTTTAAAAGTTGAGGAAGACATCTTCCCAAGTTGACATTCTCTACACAAAGAATTCTCAGGTTTGTTCAGCAAAGGAAATCCTCTTACCACCTTGATCTTAATGGCTTTAACAATATTGTCAAAGTTCATATGACAGAGTCTCCTATGCCATATCCATCTATCATCAAAGTTAGCCATCAAACACTGACTAATCTTGGCATTCAACTAAAATAGGTTACCTCTGGTATGCTTACCGGTGGCAATAAGTTCACCACTCTTTCCAATTATACTGCAGATTCCACCTTTGAACTTCAAAGTGAGTCCTTTGTCATTTAGCTGAGCAACACTTAAAAGGTTATGCTTTAGACCTTCTACCCAGTAGACATCATCTGCATTGTTTTTTCCATTCAGTGAGATGGATCCTTTACCTTTAACCAAACATGGTGCATCATTTCCAAATCTGACAACACCTCCATCATATTCTTCTAGAGACAAAGAATTTCTCCGGTCACCAGTCATGTCGTGAGAACAACCACTATCAATTATCCACTCATTAGAGTTGTCAATGCGAGAGACAAGTGCTTTCTTGTCAGACACTTCTTCCTTTACAACTACAAACACTATATCTTCACTCTCTTCATCCTTTGATTCTTCATCAGTAACACCTTCATCCACAACAACAAGACAATTTCTTCTACTTCCTCCTTTATACTTTCTAAACCTCTCTGGTTTATCCTTATTATCACTGTTAGGACAATTAATAGCTATATGTCATATCTTGTTGTAGGAGAAACATTTTAAAGGAATCTTACCTCTATATTTACCAGTACCTTTCGGAAGTCTTTTAGCAAGAAGAGCTTCAAACTCCATCAGAATCTCTTCATCATCCATATCTCTGCATTGTCTGGATTCATAACTGGTACTAGTTTCTTTTCCTTTTCTAGATGATGTAGCAGATGCTCTAAAAGTTGACTCAGTCTTCTGAACACTGCCATCATAGCTATTCAACTCATATGCAGTCAACTTTGCAATGATAGAGTCTAAGGATACCTTGGTTTTATCAATAGACCTTAGTTCCTGGATAGTAGCAACTTTGATTGCATAGATTGGTAACAATGATCTCAAGACTTTACTAACAATAGTGGCATCCTCAATCGTTCCACCAACGCTTTTGATATCTCCAACCACAGTCTCAATCCTAATGCCATATTGCTGAATGGTCTCTCCTTCAACCATCCTCATGTCTTCAAATTTTTCTCTAAGGCTCTCTTCCTTAGCTTGCTTTACATGCTCATCACCACCATAAATGGTTTTCAATGCATCCCATACATCCTTAGGAGTGTCCTTGTCTTGTACATCAATAAACTCAATATCCGATAGGTTGTTGATAAGGGCTTCCATGACTTGCCCATTTTCCTGAATCTCTCTCTTCTGATCATTGGTCAGAGTGCCAGTGGGAATCACATAGGCATTCTCAATAGAGCTCCAGTGTTGAGCGCCCATACTCTTGATATAGATCTTCATTCTATCCTTCCATATCTTGAAGTTATCTCTATTGAACTTAGGACCTTCCCTCTTCATCGTTACAAAAAGATCTTTTACCTCAAGCGGTTAAGCTTATATCACCGAGGACCTGGAGTTGCTCTGATACCAATTGATGAATAATGATGAACAACAAATACCCTAATCGGTACTAAGAGGGGGGGTGAATCAGTACAGACAAAAACTTTCTCAACAACTTATCAAGTTAAAACATTATCAATCGGTTGTCTTCATCACTGAACTTAACCATGGTAATACCGGTTAAACACAGTAAGACTTCAGACAACATAAACTGATAAGTCTGATCACTTCAAATACATTCAATACTTGATAACAACTTCACCCATAAACATATGCATGTGGTATACCAATAATACCATAACCTATTAGCTTTGCATGCATAATCACTAAAACACAGAATACTTAATCATCACATGAAAAATGCACAACTCATGACACACAAATTTTTCACGTGGAAACCCAAATGGGAAAAACCACAGTGGGGATGAATACCCACAAGCTTGTTTTGAACTCTTTTTAAGCTCACTCTGTTAGGAGCCTAGTCCGGTTAAAGACTTTACAATAAGGTTCTGTTAGGAACCGATCTTGTTAAAGATCACCCAGTTAACGGATGGCTATATACCCTATTAAAGGTTGAAACCCTGTTAAAGGTTACCTTGCTAGAGTATTTGAAGAACTCAATGATTTTGAGTCACCCGGTTAAAGGATTTACAATAAGCCTGTTAAAGCTACCCGATAAAGGGATTTTCCAACTGTTGAAATGGTTAGAAGACAACAGGTAAAACTATGATCTGATAACAACACTACATGCCAAGGCAGATCCTTTTCATTTCCTCTCTTCTGCAATCACACTTTGCATTTTTCCTCTTACTGGTCTGGCAAGTATCTCATCAGTCGGATACACACACAACATTTGCTAACAACAAACAATAACAAACATCATCGACCTTATAGACAACAATTAGGTCGGTAGCATAAACCCTAAACCCTAAGCATTTAGGTTTACAATACAAGTGGTCCAATCCCGACCATCCAAACACTTTGCATAGAGCAATACAATCTTAAACATATCACAAGACAATCTGCATCGTTCATTCTTCACCACATATGGGAATTAGTAACCCATCACGCTCTCTTCTCATACCGCTAAGAAGAATGATCATTCCCGAGGTAGACATTTAATGCAATTGATCTTCACATGCAAGATCCTCAAGGAAATCCTTCACGCGCACAAAACTAACATGGCACCTCGATCTCATTCACATCTCTTAGCTAACTCATCATAGGATGTCTTCGTTTGCATTGCACAAGATGGATTGCCAAACCAGAAACCCTAGAGCTGAGACTACCCACCGGTAGTCACACTTAGTGAAACCTTGACACCGGTTCACTACATATCTTCATACTAGTTCATTGTCTTCTTCCAATCAGCGTACTGGTTCACTTTCACTTATTGACATCAATGACAACATACATTATCATTATATCATCACGTCGGTTCATCATATGCCAACAATATCCAACAATAAGGATACATGGTTTACCCATGAGCATTGTTTCAGATAGGGACTCAAAGTTCATGAGTCATTTTTGGAAGACACTTTGGCAAAATCTTGGCACCAACCTATCTTTTGGATCAGCCTACCATCCACAACAGATGGGCAGACCGAAGTGGTAAATAGGAGCTTGGGAAACTTATTGAGGTGCCTTACCAAGGAGTATGGTCAGACATGGGATCAAGTGCTATCACAAGCTGAATATGCTTACAATGACACAATAAATAGAACCACCAGCAAGAGTCCTTTTGAGGTGGTCTATGGTCTTCATCCAAGGGGTATATTGGAGCTAAGGGACTTAGGTAATGCAGCAACAAGAAGTGGATATGCTGAAGATTTTGCTTAGTCAATAAAAGAGGTATATGAATCAGTCAAGCAAGCATTGATGGAGAACACAAGTAAGATTAAGAAAAAAGTTGATGAGAGAAGGAAGAACCTACAATTCCAATTAGGAGATCTTGTCATGGCGCATCTAAACAAAGCAAGGCTACAAAAAGGAGTACCTAATAAGTTGCAAATGAGAAGGTTGGGTCCATGTGCCATTCTAGCCAAGTATGGAGAAAATGCATACAAGGTAGACCTACCTAGTGACATAGGATTGTCACCGGTTTTCAATATAGTAGACTTAGTTGCTTACAAAGGACCAATTCAAGGTTCAGATTGCAGTCACTTAGAGGTATTAGATGATATAAGTAACCTTCAAGTACCATCAAAACCAAGTCCAAAGGCTGAAAATGTATTGAGTTCAAGGATCGCTAAGAAGACAAGGCATCAAATTTATTGGGAGCTCCCAATCAAGTGGCAGGGTATGGATGATGCTGAGGCTACATGGGTGCTTGAGAAAGAGTTTAATAAGCTAGGCATTGATCAGAATATGATCCCCAAAGAGGTGACTTAGTTTTCTTTTGTTTGGGAGAATGGTGCAGGAGCACCAAGGACTTAGGCTAATAGTCCTTCTACAATTTTGTCTTGTACTAACCTTATCCAAGTTAGGTTCCTAATAAGGACTCCAAGAGGGTCCAAGGTGTGTGTGTGTGATGTTTGTTTTGAGTCAAGTGTAGGCCTAGTTGAGTTGGTTTTCTTCCTAGGTTTGCACCTTGTGAGTATGTGATAGTTTGAGTAGTTGAAATGGCCTTATTGATGGTCAAAAGTGGCATAACTTGGTGTGAGAATTAGAGAGGTCTAGAATGGTCTTAGGAATTCTTAAAAAGTCTTGAGTAATGACTTGTAATAGGTAGTTTATGTTGGCAAAGCAAAATGTGGAAAGTTGTAAAAGTTGTCATGACAACTTTTGAAAGTTGTCATGACAACTTTTGTCCTAAAGGGGCTTAGCGGTGGAGTTAGGGATAGAAAAATACCCTAGAATGAATCCAAATGTTGGGAAGACTATTTAAACTTCCTCTTGCATGGTTACCAAGGTTGGAAGTTTGATTTTGTATGATTGACAATCTGAAACTACTCATTTT